>NC_134217.1:17361038-17670268 GCF_965140235.1 Caretta caretta
TCCCATTGAAATCATGTGAAAGAGGCTATAATTAAAATCTAGGGGAGTTAAGGGTACACTACAGCTTTTAGGAATAGGCCTGAAACAAGGAGCCTCTGTATGGACCAACCACACGAAGCCATATTGGGTTGCTTGTGGCATCTCTCACACTGGGTACATTTCAATAATCAGACATTTAAAACGAAAAGGTGGTGACAAAGCTTGTCTAGAATGAAAACAAATTGTTTATAACATTTGAGTATGGCTCTGGAAACATTACTCTGAGCTATCTCCTGGTAATATGTCACATTTAGATCAAAAACTCTAACTGGCATTTCACATTTTTAAGCTTGGTGAAAATACACCAGATTCTATTTCAAATGAACGGCTGGCTTTCAGAGAGCCACATTTAATAGGATTGAAAGAAAAGAATGTTACTTTTCATCACACAAGACAACAAAGAGAACCCAGGAAACGAAAATATTATTTCATTTGAACAAATTACAGTAAGACTCTAAGGGGCTCTTTCAGGGAGTAGATAAGGAAAAGCACTTAAATATCATTCCATCAAACTAAATTTTTAACTACAACTTTTTACAGGTAAAATGTGTTGGGAAGATTCAAAGAAGATTAGAGCTCACCTAAGAAATTGTATTCAAATTTGAACGGCTAATGGAAGCCTGCAAAAACTGTTAATGTCTATATCTTTCCTCTAAGGGACTTAGATTTCCGTAGTCTTATAAAAACACATTGAGCTGATTTCATTTCTGTGTCTCCACAGACTTTATTCCTGTAATTTCAGTAAGTGTTATAAATGTTATTTTAAGTATTATAATGCTAATCCCTACTGACAATAAGGTTCTGAAGCTCAGCTTCCATTACTAAGGTAATGTTTACCTCAGAAAGCGTATAATTGTTTGCTTTTTTCACAGTAAATTCTCTGTTCCCAACTGCTTAATCAGCCATGGAAAAGAGAGGAGACTTCCATACTGTTTAATGTTCTTGTGATTACATTAGAGTGCCAGGTAAACCCACATCAGTGGATCTTGGGGAACACAATTTTATTTTTGTCCATAGTTCTTCAGGCAAAGAATTTTGAGCAGTGGTCCTTGTAATAACATGAATCATTTATTAATATAAATAGCACGGATATGGCATAAATCTTCCCTGCTTTTGAACTCTCAGGACATTTCTACATTGGATGAGTCAGAATCAGGAAGGACTTCTTAGTACCTGGCTGCAGTTTGCATTACATACTGTATTCCAGTCACAGTGTGAGTATTCCCTACTCTCACCAAGGAGAGATCAGTGTATACTCTCCATATGAGCTTTCTGCTGCATCATATCATCCTAAACAATATGTTATTACGCTTTATGAATGTTAAACTTTTCTTCCTTCTACTGCTGTACAAAGAGCTCAAGTTATTGTTGGTTTAGGGATAAAAATTTTATTCTGCTATTTATGTGCCAGAAGCTAAATGCATTTACAAATTAAGTTATGGAGAAAGTGTTTTCATTCATATTAGTAAAGAGTTTGTTTGCTAATGTGCCCGTTTATAATTTTATTTCATGTACTAATGATGGATATGAAAGCACATTCAGAACAGATATTGTTACCATTCCATGGTGGCAGAGACTTTATGATTGGTGAAAGAGGTAGGATTGGTAATTCCAGATATTAATGTGATGAGGACTATGGGAAATACCTGAGAGGATAGCTTCTGCTGTAAAAGTACAGCCCCCTACATTAAGGAGGAACAAGTGTGGTATTAGCTCAAACTATTCAAACAGAGAGGGATGTATAGTTTTGGAGATTCAGCAGTGCATGAACTCTGTATCTGCGGACACCTGTAAATTCCTGGGTGGCCGTGGATTTATTATAGCACCTAATTCATATGTAGTCTTCAAGCTGAGCCCCAAACTCTGAATCTCTCCTCCTAAAGTTGGGAAAGTTTGGGCCTAGGTCCGAACTCTGCAGCTTGGGTCCACCTCTAGTTTTGGAATGTATAAATCACAGACTTCTCATTGGCCAGCTGGTGTTTTCACTTCCTCAACATAACATAATTCTAAAGTACTCTTACAAGTGAACTGAAGTGCCTTAGAGTGATATATAACCATAGCAGCTATTTACGAGCCACATCATTAATGGAAAATGTGTAGGTTCACAAGGCCTGATTTTTATACCACAGTGGCAAATAGCTGCTGGCACAATGGACTGACAGATCATGTAGATGGATATCTCCTTACTCAGGCCAAACAATCATAGATGTCAGTGGGAGTTTTGCCTGAGTAATGAGTTCAAGATACAAATTGTGGATGAACAGATGAGACATTGGAGGCTAAAATGTAATCCTTACCCTAAGGCTGCCTTTACTGCACCTGAGCATCATCTCATTCAGGATGCGGTAGCCTAAATGGATCCCCTTTTGTTTGTGGTCCTCCTGGCCTTGATTTTCAGATAAAAATTGTGTACGACTGGCTGTTTGCTGCAAGTCAGGGTTTTGCCCATGCATATCACTGGATAGTCTTTGGTAGAGCCATGTGTGTACAGTTTGAATTCAGGCCCTTGCCATTACTCACACCACTCACTAGAAGTAACAAGAAGTTATTCGGACCTCCTGGGTCCCAACAACATGTATAGTTCAGTCTACTTTCAGGGTTGATTCTGCACTGAATAACTAGCCCACTCGGAGAGCATTTCGTCTCAGCAACATGTCTCCTAGATGCAGGAAGGGATTTCTTTTTGTGGAGCAGTCAGACAATGTGTGTGCTTACTGGACACAGAAGACTGGAGCATGCCTTTTAGGTACAGACGAGAGTAAAGGGAGATAAGAAGGTACACCATTCCTCAGAGACTTCAGGAAGGCAGAATTCCTCTCCTGTGCAGAGGGAGAGCACATTTGCTGCTACATCCTTTTACCGGGTGCAGCACATTCCCCCTGCTGTGCCAGCATTGCTCCATGGGCCAGTGTGAAAGGCGGTGAGCTCCCTTCACCCTTTGAAGCACTCTATGCCAGCAGGGGAGTGTGAAGGGAGCAGTGCTTGGCCTGGAATTGTGCCTGTCCCTTACACAGACTACACAACAGAACTAGAGGAGACACACTTCACCCTCAAACCTGCTTCCTCCATCCCTGGCTCTCCCCTGCCCCCCCCCAGGGTATTTGAATAAGGGCCTGATGCAGTCTGCTCCCCAGTGTGAATATTACTAACAGGTGCACAGGAAGACAAATCTCTTGTTTTTTTGTTAAGAGCAGATTAATATTTTAATGATAAATGGTCTATTTTGATGAGTTTTGAACTGAAGTATATCTTACTCCTGGAAAGGGGAGTGAATGACCCTAAAATTTCTGCTCCTTAGTGAACAAAAGGTCCGTGATTTTATTTTTCTTGGAGTGATCTCTATAAAGGGTCATTTTAAGGATGCACAAAGCACACTTACAGAAGACAGGAGCGGGATTTTTTTCCTCCAATAAAATATTCAGTGAGCGCTCTTTGTCTCTCCCTCGGAACATTGTAGGATCCTGGAGCATTAAGTGAGGCACAGACGCCAAACCGGGGGGGGGACGACAAACTATATTTTCTGCTCATCTGTGGAGTGAGGATAACACAGGCCCAGAAGCACACGTTGTGAAGCAATTTCAGTCGTAGCTGAGTGCCTGTTTTCCCCTGGAGCACAGACTGTAAAAACCTTAAAACTGTAAAAACCTTTGTTTCCTTAATATCCTGTTTTTGAAAGTGTCATTGTGATGAAGCAAAGAAGGTGAGGATCCTTTTAAATCTCTGTTCCCTGTTTATAATTGGGAAGATTTGGGCAGCTTGAAGTGGAAGGATCATGCAGTAGGTTTTTCAACGTAGTTACACTGCATGGATAAATATTTAATTGAGAGAGAGAGAGAGAGAGACATAGTAGGCCATATTTAGATCTCAGTTACACACCAGTGTAAATCTGGAGTAACTCCAACACTCTGAGAAGTCAGCATTATTACTTGGGATTTATATCTGTGTAACTGAGATGGGAAGCTGGCCCACTGTCTGCAGCAGTTTTATGTATCTGACTGTAAGGAATTTTTACATTTAAATCTATCACATTTAGATTATGTAGGACTATGGTGTGTCACTGACATCTTTGACAATTTTAATATAAGAAATTGTTGAAATCTCTCTGGGTTTGCGGATCTTCTTGGGATTTCTAAGGATTCCGTTAGGCTCTAAGAGATAATGAATAGCAAAACCCGGGACGGTTTCATTTTTCTGTGTTAGCGTTAAAACTAAATAATTTAAATTGTGGTGATATATTTTGAGATTTAGAAACATATAGTATGCTGAGGGTTTGTTACTGGCAGCTGTGTCTTTAGTTCTGTTGAATTCAGGTGCTGTATAGCTTGTGTTCCTATGACACACACAAGCATTGCCTCCAAACAATGCTGCAGACTTTCATATTTCCTGAAAGCACTTCCTTCGGATCTGAGCTCAGTTTATGAACTTACAGTATGTGACCAGCAGTAAAGCTATTTGATTTATATTGTGCCTTGATTGCTAGTGCTCTTTATTAAAGTGTAAAGAAGCCTGATAGCAAATGGTGGTGAAGACAAATTAGAGATGTTTGGCTCTCTTAGTGGGTCATCTCCCAGCTGACTTAAGCAAGGGCATTGTAAAGAGACTCCATCTGTAGAGTCTGACAATTCCATTCCCCCATCTGCTAGATGGACAGTGGACTCTGCTTACTGCAAAACAGACAAGAGCAGGTTTTCCAGCACAACAACAGTGAATACAACTAAGCAACAAAGGATGAACTCAAGAAGGTAGTGGATATGAGGCAATGGCAAGCTCTGTTGTGGTCTCACCTTGAGCCATTCACATGACCTCCTTGTGCCTCTGTTAACCCAGCTGTAAATTGGGTAAAGATAGGACTTCACTTAAAAACGAGGTGTTGTGACTGTGGTTTTCTCTCCCAGATGATTAATTTTCTCTGGGCAAAACAGGCAGAACCTTTTGTAACTATGAACATGGACAAAACTGCCTGTGCTTTTGCTGTCAGGGCCTCCGCTGACAACGAAGGGTATTTATTTTCCCTATTACCTTCAGCAATAAACTCTTCACAAAAAATTCAGTTCCGCAGCTGCAGCACAAATTGATATAGAGATCTAATATTGAGAAAAATAGTGAAATCCTGACTCCCTTAAAGTCCAGGGGACTTCAACAGGACCAAGTTTTCACCCAGAGACAAGCTAGGCAGCATTTTGAGTGCTCACTATTGTCCCCAACACATCTTCTCCCTGGCTAATAGAAATAGACCCCTTGATACTCCTCGCTCCAGCCAGGATAGATATGAAGAACCCTGCCTCAGGTACAGTGGACAGAGGTGAGTGTAGACGTGCCAGTTTTAAATAATGTGAACATCTTGTGAAGCATGGGAGTGGAGAAGAAGATTCTAGGGAAATGATAGGAACTCTTAATTGTCTTCACTTTCTCCCTAACTCTTTGTTAAAGATTACTAAAAATGTTTCTTTAAAAGAATTAACATCCCCCCCTCCCAGGTAGAATAACACTGGGTATGAGAAGGAATAGCAAACGAAGGGGGGAAAGGGTTAAAAATAAATGGCTTGTTTACTGAGGAGAAAACACACACACATACACAACTTACAAGGTACACTAGGTTCATGCGTGGGAATTTTGCAGGGAAAAGTTAACTCAGCAGCTTGGTGAGTTAAATTGTAAAGGTACTAAAAATGGAAGCTAATGCTTGTGGTAGCAAATTAGTATTATTTTTTAAACAGTGTTAAAAGCAAGTAAACCCCCTAGTGATCATAAATGATTTGCCTAAGTACACTTAGCACATCCACATTCTTGGGAGTTCTGATTGGGTATTGATGAATTAGTTCCTTTTTCTTTAATAATTACAAACAGGGATGATATCCTCATTATGATTTCTTGATCTCCTGCTTTCCTCCAGGGCCCAGTGCGTGGGAGTTTCGACCACCTCAGTACTCACATATATCATAAAAACACTTAGGAAATGAGAAACAGCAAATAACATTTTAAGGTGGGAGGGATGGCTCCATCAGTAAATGGCAAGCATTAGGACAGCCTAATCACTTAAATGTAGCCTATTAGTAAGTTTAGCAAAAAGGTGTTAAAAGAATCCTTAAAGCCTCTCTACTGGCATGTTTTAAAGGGAGTTCAGTTATGAGACTATTAAAATGTTATTTTGATAATTAAGCCCACAGCTGTTATGAGGGCATTCGGGGCAGGAGCTGATGAAGCAACAGACTGCACAATGGATTGGCTAAATAAGAAAAATGGAAAAAGAAGAGAGAATCGTGAAGGAACTAAAAATATGCTTCCTGTGTGTAAAATAGTTATGCTAGTTATGATCCATAAAGGCTATTTCATTGGTGGGTTAGAACTGGGTTTCATAAGGGACAAGAGACAAAGCCTGAACGTGCATCGCCCCAAGTGTGTTTGGTGTTTGTGGCAATATTTCTACCATTGTAGTGTATGTTTTTGTAGATGACAATGGGAGAACAGGCTCTCCAGCAAGCATAAAGTTATTTTACTTTTGCAAAAAGAAACTGGAGGAAAAATAAACTATTTAGAAGCATGGGAGCCAGGGGTATAAGGGGAACCTTATTTCTGAGATACAGTATCGTTCTGGTCAGAAATATGATCTCAAACGCTAAGGCACTTTAAATGGGTTTGGTGTTAATCTCTGTATATACAAAATCACACAAACTCGACAGATTTCTGAGCAGCCAAAACTGTTAAAGAGAGTGGCAAGTTGTGCACTGTGCCAGAGAGTCAATGGTCAGGACTAAAACATTGGTATTAAGAGTGCACAGGTTCCTGTTATTAGGATAAGTGGTACCTGAATCGGAGCCCACACTGATTTTTAACTGGCATAATTCCATTGCTTTTGGCAGAGTTACTTATATACATCCTTGGGGTATGTCTACACTACGGAATAAGGTCGAATTTATAGAAGTCGGTTTTTTAGAAATCGGTTTTATATATTCGAGTGTGTGTGTCCCCACAGAAAATGCTCTAAGTGCATTAAGTGCATTAACTCGGCGGAGCGCTTCCACAGTACCGAGGCTAGAGTCGACTTCCGGAGCGTTGCACTGTGGGTAGCTATCCCACAGTTCCCGCAGTCTCCGCTGCCCATTGGAATTCTGGGTTGAGATCCCAATGCCTGATGGGGCTAAAACATTGTCGCGGGTGGTTCTGGGTACATATCGTCAGGCCCCCGTTCCCTCCCTCCCTCCATGAAAGCAAGGTCAGACAATCATTTCGCACCTTTTTTCCTGAGTTACCTGTGCAGACGCCATACCACTGCAAGCATGGAGCCCGCTCAGGTAACCGTCACCCTATGTCTCCTGGGTGCTGGCAGACGCGGTACGGCTTTGCTGCACAGTAGCAGCAACCCATTGCCTTCTGGCAGCAGACGGTGCAATACGATTGGTAGTCGTCCTTGTCGTGTCCGAGGTGCTCCTGGCCACGTCGGCTGGGAGCGCCTGGGCAGACATGGGCGCAGGGACTAAATTTGGAGTGACTTGACCAGGTCATTCTCTTTACTCCTGCAGTCAATCCTATTGAACCGTCTTATGGTGAGCGGGCAGGCGATACGGACTGCTAGCAGTTGTACTGTACCATCTTCTGCCGAGCAGCCATGAGATGTGGATGGCATGCAGTCCTTCTGCACCGTCTGCTGCCAGCCAAAGATGTAAAAGATAGATGGAGTGGGTCAAAACAAGAAATAGACCAGATTTGTTTTGTACTCATTTGCCTCCTCCCCTGTCTAGGGGACTCATTCCTCTAGGTCACACTGCAGTCACTCACAGAGAAGGTGCAGCGAGGTAAATCTAGGCATGTATCAGTCAGAGGCCAGGCTAACCTCCTTGTTCCAATAAGAACAATAACTTAGGTGCACCATTTCTTATTGGAACCCTCCGTGAAGTCCTGCCTGAAATACTCCTTGATGTACAGGCACCCCCTTTGTTGATTTTAGCTCCCTGAAGCCAACCCTGTAAGCCGTGTCGTCAGTCGCCCCTCCCTCCGTCAGAGCAACGGCAGACAATCGTTCCGCGCCTTTTTTCTGTGCGGACGCCATACCAAGGCAAGCATGGAGGCCGCTCAGCTCACTTTGGCAATTAGGAGCACATTAAACACCACACGCATTATCCAGCAGTATATGCAGCACCAGAACCTGGCAAAGCGATACCGGGCGAGGAGGCGACGTCAGCGCGGTCACGTGAGTGATCAGGACATGGACACAGATTTCTCTGAAAGCATGGGCCCTGACAATGCATGCATCATGGTGCTAATGGGGCAGGTTCATGCTGTGGAACGCCGATTCTGGGCTCGGGAAACAAGCACAGACTGGTGGGACCGCATAGTGTTGCAGGTCTGGGACGATTCCCAGTGGCTACGAAACTTTCGCATGCGTAAGGGCACTTTCATGGAACTTTGTGACTTGCTTTCCCCTGCCCTGAAGCGCATGAATACCAAGATGAGAGCAGCCCTCACAGTTGAGAAGCGAGTGGCGATAGCCCTGTGGAAGCTTGCAACGCCAGACAGCTACCGGTCAGTTGGGAATCAATTTGGAGTGGGCAAATCTACTGTGGGGGCTGCTGTGATGCAAGTAGCCCACGCAATCAAAGATCTGCTGATATCAAGGGTAGTGACCCTGGGAAATGTGCAGGTCATAGTGGATGGCTTTGCTGCAATGGGATTCCCTAACTGTGGTGGGGCTATAGACGGAACCCATATCCCTATCTTGGCACCGGAGCACCAAGCCGCCGAGTACATAAACCGCAAGGGGTACTTTTCGATAGTGCTGCAAGCTCTGGTGGATCACAAGGGACGTTTCACCAACATTAACGTGGGATGGCCGGGAAAGGTGCATGATGCTCGCATCTTCAGGAACTCTGGTCTGTTTCAAAAGCTGCAGGAAGGGACTTTATTCCCAGACCAGAAAATAACTGTTGGGGATGTTAAAATGCCTATATGTATCCTTGGGGACCCAGCCTACCCCTTAATGCCATGGCTCATGAAGCCGTACACAGGCAGGCTGGACAGTAGTCAGGAGCTGTTCAACTACAGGCTGAGCAAGTGCAGAATGGTGGTAGAATGTGCATTTGGACGTTTAAAGGCGCGCTGGCGCAGTTTACTGACTCGCTTAGACCTCAGCGAAACCAATATTCCCACTGTTATTACTGCTTGCTGTGTGCTCCACAATCTCTGTGAGAGTAAGGGGGAGACGTTTATGGCGGGGTGGGAGGTTGAGGCAAATCGCCTGGCTGCTGGTTACGTGCAGCCAGACACCAGGGCGGTTAGAAGAGCACAGGAGGGCGCGGTACGCATCAGAGAAGCTTTGAAAACCAGTTTCATGACTGGCCAGGCTACGGTGTGAAAGTTCTGTTTGTTTCTCCTTGATGAAACCCCCCGCCCCTTGGTTCACTCTACTTCCCTGTAAGCTAACCACCCGCCCCTCCTCCCTTCAATCACCGCTTGCAGAGGCAATAAAGTCATTGTTGCTTCACATTCATGCATTCTTTATTCATTCATCACACAAATAGGGGGATGACTACCAAGGTAGCCCAGGAGGGGTGGTGGAGGAGGGAAGGAAAATGCCACACAGCACTTTAAGCACAGCACTTTAAAAGTTTACAACTTTAAAATTTATTGAATGCCAGCCTTCTTTTTTTTGGGCAATCCTCTGTGGTGGAGTGGCTGGTTGGCCGGAGGCCCCCCCACCGCGTTCTTGGGCGTCTGGGTGTGGAGGCTATGGAACTTGGGGAGGAGGGCAGTTGGTTACAGAGGGGCTGCAGTGGCAGTCTGTGCTCCAGCTGCCTTTGCTGCAGCTCAACCATACACTGGAGCATACTGGTTTGGTCCTGCAGCAGCCTCAGCATTGAATCCTGCCTCCTCTCATCACGCTGCCGCCACCTTTGAGCTTCAGCCCTGTCTTCAGCCCGCCACTTACTCTCTTCAGCCCGCCACTTACTCTCTTCAGCCCGCCACCTCTCCTCCCGGTCATTTTGTGCTTTCCTGCACTCTGACATTATTTGCCTCCACGCATTCGTCTGTGCTCTGTCAGTGTGGGAGGACAGCATGAGCTCGGAGAACATTTCATCGCGAGTGCGTTTTTTTTTCTTTCTAAGCTTCACTCGCCTCTGGGAAGGAGAAGATCCTGTGATCATTGAAACACATGCAGCTGGTGGAGAAAAAAAAAGGGACAGCGGTATTTAAAAAGACACATTTTATAAAACAGTGGCTACACTCTTTCAGGGTAAACCTTGCTGTTAACATTACATACATAGCACATGTGCTTTCGTTACAAGGTCGCATTTTGCCTCCTCCCACCGCGTGACTACCCCCTCAACCTTCCCCCCTCCCTGTGGCTAACAGTGGGGAACATTTCTGTTTAGCCACAGGCAAACAGCCCAGCAGGAATGGGCTCCTCTGAGTGTCCCCTGAAGAAAAGCACTCTATTTCAACCAGGTGACCATGAATTGTATCTCACTCTCCTGAGGATAACACAGAGAGATAAAGAACGGATGTTGTTTGAATGCCAGCAAACATACACTGCAATGCTTTGTTCTACAATGATTCCCGAGTACGTGTTACTGGCCTGGAGTGGTAAAGTGTCCTACCATGAAGGACGCAATCAGGCTGCCCTCCCCAGAAACCTTTTGCAAAGGCTTTAGGACTACATCTAGGAGAACCGCAAATGCCAGGGCAAAGTAATCCTTTCACATGCTTGCTTTTAAACCATGTATAGTATTTTAAAAGGTACACTCACCAGAGGTCCCTTCTCCGCCTGCTGGGTCCAGGAGGCAGCCTTGGGTGGGTTCGGGGGGTACTGGCTCCAGGTCTAGGGTGAGAAACAGTTCCTGGCTGTCGGGAAAACCGGTTTCTCCGCTTGCTTGCTGTGAGCTATCTACAACCTCCTCCTCATCATCATCTTCTTCGTCCCCAAAACCTGCTTCCGTATTGCCTCCATCTCCATTGAAGGAGTCAAAGAGCGGCTGTTCGCCTCTCTGGTTTTCTGGTAGGCTTGCCTCAGCTCCTTCAGTTTCACGCGGCACTGCTTCGGGTCCCTGTTATGGCCTCTGTCCTTCATGCCCTGGGAGATTTTCACAAAGGTTTTGGCATTTCGAAAACTGGAACAGAGTTCTGATAGCACGGATTCCTCTCCCCAAACAGCGATCAGATCCCGTACCTCCCGTTCGGTCCATGCTGGAGCTCTTTTGCGATTCTGGGACTCCATCATGGTCACCTGTGCTGATGAGCTCTGCATGGTCACCTGCAGCTTGCCACGCTGGCCAAACAGGAAATGAGATTCAAAAGTTCGCGGTTCTTTTCCTGTCTACCTGGCCAGTGCATCTGAGTTGAGAGTGCTGTCCAGAGCGGTAACAATGGAGCACTCTGGGATAGCTCCCGGAGGCCAATACCATCTAATTGTGTCCACAGTACCCCAAATTCGAGCCGGCAACGTCGATTTAAGCGCTAATCCACTTGTCAGGGGTGGAGTAAGGAAATCGATTTTAAGAGCCCTTTAAGTCAAAATAAAGGGCTTCATTGTGTGGACGGGTGCAGGTTTACATCGATTTAACGCTGCTAAATTCGACCTAAAGTCCTAGTGTAGACCAGGGCTTGTTGTAAACACCCTGCTCACTCTCCCATTAAAGTCAAGAGCAAAACTCCCAAAACATTGGTTTCAGTCGGAGCAGGATTGGGCTCTAAATAAGTTCAGAGTCCACCATGTAGGGTATAGTCCTATGAAGTGCTAGATCACCCTCCTTTTCCATTAATGTAAATGATAGTGGAAGGCACTCAGCAACTAGCAGGATCTGGCCCCAATGGTGATCTGTGAATTGTTTTGATGGTTAAATGGGTTCAAAGCTATGCAACAGTAAATAAAAATATGGCCAGGTTCATTGTAATAGCTGAGATAAACTACTTTTTGTGGCATACTGATTATGTTTGTATTTTATGTGTACTACATAAGAGTAAAACACACCAAATAATATATGTACAGATGTTTATTTTAATCATGCTGCCCTGGTCTTCTCTTCAGAGTTAAAATTAGGACCATTTACAGCGTTTATCCATAACTGCACAAATTAAGGATGTCCGTCAGTACGACTGGTAACTTCTCCCCCTTGTCTGTGCATGTCAATGGTAACCTTTCCACAACTGCTCCTCTACGCCTACTGCAATGTCAGTTGTGGTCCCCTGATGACTTTCTGGCTGCACTTGCTCACTGAATACAGAATCAGGGAAACGTTACATGGGATTTTGTAAAATAAACCACATAAACAGAATGTAAAATGGGGGAAATTAGCCTTTTGATGAAAAGGAGAATAAGCCCTACTAGAGCTCCTGCCCCGTGTCAAAAAATCATTGCACTTGCATAATCCTTTCAGCTTTCCAGCCATCCTCTACTTCCCCTGATTGCAAAAATGTCTTCAGTAACATCTCTTTTCTTTCTCAATCAATACATTCCCTAAAGAGGACCAACTTGTAAAATATTATATGTAACATCAAATATGTATCTAAATTCAATTAAGTTATTTGGTAGGGTTAGAGATTCTGTTAATTAGGCACACTGTTTTATATCAAATTACTGCTACTGCTTATATTAATCTTCATTAACACCCAAAGAACAATTTAAAAAACTAAACAAAACCCTTTCTAGTCTTTCAGAAAGAAGCAAACACAACACAATTTCATTTTTCTGTGAAGTCCTGGCCAAGAGTCAGCCAATAGTGTGTATTCTTTATCCTGAAAGCTGCATGTTGGCAAACTTTTCTAATGGTGGTACGTTTAAAGTACATTCAGTAGAGTAAATATTTTTAAACAGCACCATGAACATACACTGCTCTGTGCCAAACAAAGAGAAGGCAGCATCCTCACCCTAAAGGGCCTGCAGTTTTACTCAGGCAAACACAATACCCAGGATAACAGTTAAAGGGCAATTAGGTATACAGACGCAGTGAGGTCAGAGGGATTTGAAGGAGGTGAGGGAGAGAGCTTGGCTTGTACGGAGTGTCAGCCTGTTCCGAGTGTAGAGGCAGCTGGACAAAAAGTACAACACTGTCCAAGTAGGCAGGAGCCTGATTCTGATCTCCCTTGCACTGGTTTCACACCAGTGTGACTCCATTGATTTCACTGGAGTTATGCACACTGGTATACATCAAGAATGAGATGAGAGTCAAGGCCAAAGGGTGCATTTAGCAGAGGCTGCAGAAGGGGTACGAAGGTGAAGTATTAAGTGACAGCAGAGGTATCACATAACGTGGGGTGGAATTCTGCAGAAATTGGAAGATCAGAAGGCAGTTGATCCAGTGAAGGGATTTCTGGGTAGAGGGCATAAAAGGAAGATGGTCTAAGCGATAGCCCTTTGGGCTGATTGGAAGGAGAGAGCTAAGATGCATGGAGATCAGAGGGGAGTTTTCAGTTGTTAAGATGAGCTGCAGCTAAGGCATGGACCAAGGTTTTAGCAGCAGGTATGGAGTGGAAGGGATAGATTTTATATAAGTGAAATGGTGACTTGACACTACAATAGTATGTTATTACAAGTCTGTTGAACTTGTTTGACTTCAGGGTGTTTGATTCCTGGAAAGCAATTTAATTATATGGTTGCTATGAAATTCTGGCTGTCTTACCACTCAGAAAAGGTTACCTTTCTGTTGTGGCTATTTCTTATCACCACTTTGCAATGATAAAGTATTTGACTTATGAAGTTCAGTTACTTTGGTGATTGATGCCTTATAAATACCTATGGTAGGTAGATAGGTTAATGGTTTGCTCATTAGTTAGTTACATCATATCCTTCAACTTATATACCTTTCAAACTTGGCAGTTGAAAGAAGATTCATTCTTTCCCATTAACCCTGGCCAAAATGTGATCTTCCATCGTTCTTAAAGCTGTCACTGTGCTTTACTCAACTTTGCAGGTAGAAATTTCCATACGTGCCAGCCTGATATCATCTGTATTATACAGCATAATATCCAAACAAGCAATCCACTTGCTTTCGTTGTCTTCTGATTTTGTCATTACAAGTTATTAGAGACAGAAGCAAGAGATGAGCCCAGCACAAAGTGCAAAATGTTTTGGCTAAAGGGACTATAGGATAGGAATGGCAGTGAGGCAGGTAAGCAAGAAGACAGCAGTTGATGTCAGGAAAAGAAAACAACTCTTTGCCAATTTCTTTGGTCAGTTTCTTTGCCACAGTCTTTTTAAAAAGAACATTAAGTATTCTTTAGGCAGCCAGATCTATAAAATAACCCCTCTTCCACATGCTGAGATTAGAAAACAATATTTTGGTAGCCAAAAAGATATGAGTCTTAACCTAAGATGGCAGTGCTCTCTCTTCTGTAGGATTAGGTGACTTGGTGGTTCAAGAAAAGTTCAGCCCTAAGGTGATATTAATAGTTTGGGAATATGATCAAAATATTTTTGGTGTGACTGGTTTAATAAAAGCATCTTTATAAATGCTTATACTAAAGAGGATAACAGGTCCCATTGAGCCTAGAACAGCTGATGACAGCTCATTTAAAAAAAAAAGGAGTACTTGTGGCACCTTAGAGACTAACCAATTTATTTGAGCATGAGCTTTCGTGAGCTACAGCTCACTTCATCGGATGCATACCGTGGAAACTGCAGCAGACTTTATATACACACAGAGATCATGAAACAATACCTCCTCTACAATTATTTGGTGTGTTTTACTCTTATGTAGTACACATAAAATACAAACATAATCAGTATGCCACAAAAAGTAGTTTATCTCAGCTATTACAATGAACCTGGCCATATTTTTATAATAGCTTATCTAAAGTGATCATCAAGTTGGGCCATTTCCAGCACAAATCCAGGTTTTCTCACCCTCCACCCCCCCACACACAAACTCACTCTCCTGCTGGTAATAGTCCATCCAAAGTGACAACTCTCAACACAATGTGCATGATAATCAAGGTGGGCCATTTCCTGCACAAATCCAAGTTCTCTCACCCCCTCACCCCCCTCCAAAAACACACACACACAAACTCACTATACTGCTGGTAATAGCTCATCCAAAGTGACCACTCTCCCTACAATGTGCATGATAATCAAGGTGGGCCATTTCCAGCACAAATCCAGGTTTTCTCACCCCCCCCACCCCCATACACACACAAACTCACTCTCCTGCTGGTAATAGCTCATCCAAAGTGACCACTCTCCCTACAATGTGCATGGTAATCAAGGTGGGCCATGTCCAGCACAAATCCAGGCTTTCTCACACACCCCCCCCCTTTTCCCGGGGACACACACACACACAAACTCACTCTCCTGCTGGCAATAGCTCATCCAAACTGACCACTCTCCAAGTTTAAATCCAAGTTTAACCAGAATGTCTGGGGGGGGGGTAGGAAAAAACAAGGGGAAATAGGCTACCTTGCATAATAACTTAGCCACTTCCAGTCTCTATTTAAGCCTAAATTAATAGTATCCAATTTGCAAATGAATTCCAATTCAGCAGTTTCTCGCTGGAGTCTGGATTTGAAGTTTTTTTGTTTTAAGATAGCGACCTTCATGTCTGTGATTGCGTGACCAGAGAGATTGAAGTGTTCTCCGACTGGTTTATGAATGTTATAATTCTTGACATCTGATTTGTGTCCATTTATTCTTTTATGTAGAGACTGTCCAGTTTGACCAATGTAAATGGCAGAGGGGCATTGCTGGCACATGATGGCATATATCACATTGGTGGATGTGCAGGTGAACGAGCCTCTGATAGTGTGGCTGATGTTATTAGGCCCTGTGATGGTGTCCCCTGAATAGATATGTGGGCACAGTTGGCAACGGGCTTTGTTGCAAGGATAAGTTCCTGGGTTAGTGGTTCTGTTGTGTGGTATGTGGTTGTTGGTGAGTATTTGCTTCAGGTTGCGGGGCTGTCTGTAGGCAAGGACTGGCCTGTCTCCCAAGATCTGTGAGAGTGTTGGGTCATCCTTCAGGATAGGTTGTAGATCCTTAATAATGCGTTGGAGGGGTTTTAGTTGGGGGCTGAAGGTGACGGCTAGTGGCGTTCTGTTATTTTCTTTGTTAGGCCTGTCCTGTACCTGCACATCCACCAATGTGATATATGCCATCATGTGCCAGCAATGCCCCTCTGCCATTTACATTGGTCAAACTGGACAGTCTCTACGTAAAAGAATAAATGGACACAAATCAGATGTCAAGAATTATAACATTCATAAACCAGTCGGAGAACACTTCAATCTCTCTGGTCACGCAATCACAGACATGAAGGTCGCTATCTTAAAACAAAAAAACTTCAAATCCAGACTCCAGCGAGAAACTGCTGAATTGGAATTCATTTGCAAATTGGATACTATTAATTTAGGCTTAAATAGAGACTGGAAGTGGCTAAGTTATTATGCAAGGTAGCCTATTTCCCCTTGTTTTTTCCTACCCCCCCCCCCCCCAGACGTTCTGGTTAAACTTGGATTTAAACTTGGAGAGTGGTCCGTTTGGATGAGCTATTGCCAGCAGGAGAGTGAGTTTGTGTGTGTGTGTGTCCCCGGGAAAAGGGGGGGTGTGTGTGAGAAAGCCTGGATTTGTGCTGGACATGGCCCACCTTGATTACCATGCACATTGTAGGGAGAGTGGTCACTTTGGATGAGCTATTACCAGCAGGAGAGTGAGTTTGTGTGTGTATGGGGGTGGGGGGGTGAGAAAACCTGGATTTATGCTGGAAATGGCCCAACTTGATGATCACTTTAGATAAGCTATTACCAGCAGGACAGTGGGGTGGGAGGAGGTATTGTTTCATGATCTCTGTGTGTATTTAAAGTCTGCTGCAGTTTCCACGGTATGCATCCGATGAAGTGAGCTGTAGCTCACGAAAGCTCATGCTCAAATAAATTGGTTAGTCTCTAAGGTGCCACAAGTCCTCCTTTTCTTTTTGCGAATACAGACTAACACGGCTGTTACTCTGAAACAGCTCATTTTAAGTTAGCTGAATTTGCCTCTGTTTATTGCGTCCATATAGGCACCAGTAGTGTCTTTGTATTTCCTCTATGGTGGTTGTTATTTTTTAAGTGCACAATAGAATGGAGTGCAGAGCCTTTAGCCCAGATCGTCAGAATGCTCACACCGAAAAGGGAGGGGCAATCCAAACTGCAGCCTCTGCCCCTGGCCTCTCACTCAGAGAAGGGCTCATACAAGTTCAATAACATACTTTTGTAGTGTCAAGTCACCATTTCACTCCATACCTGCTGCTAATACCTTGGTCCATGCCTTAGCTGCAGCTCATCTTAACAACTGAAAACTGCTCTCTGGTCTCCATGCAACTTAGCT
Organism: Caretta caretta; assembly: GCF_965140235.1. Lineage (NCBI taxonomy): Eukaryota > Metazoa > Chordata > Testudines > Cheloniidae > Caretta > Caretta caretta. The sequence goes on from NC_134217.1 coordinate 17,378,365, forward strand.
CTCTTCTTCCAGTCAGCCAAAGGACTGTCACTTAGACCATCTTCCTTTAAAAAGGGACTGACCTGGTAGTTCCATTATGCTGCATGCCTTGAAATCCCTTAAGAAAAGGAGTACTTGTGGCACCTTAGAGACTAACCAATTTATTTGAGCATGAGCTTTCGTGAGCTACAGCTCACTTCATCTGATGAAGTGAGCTGTAGCTCACGAAAGCTCATGCTCAAATAAATTGGTTAGTCTCTAAGGTGCCACAAGTACTCCTTTTCTTTTTGCGAATACAGACTAACACGGCTGTTCCTCTGAAACTTGAAATCCCTTGCAGTTCAGTCTCTGTGAAACTAAGCCTACGTCTACACTGCACACCGCTGATGGTGGTGTGTAGGGTGTATGTAGCAAAACACCTCACGGAAAAGGAGGCTGCATCCACACTGCGGTGTGGAGCGACTCGTGTCAGTGAAATGATCTGGTTGGGGGAGGCAGCAGAGCCTGCCGGAGACTTCCTTCGCTGCTGGAGTTTTTCTTGCTGCAGAAAATGGCTCTGGTAGCTCCCTATGCTGGGGAAAGGCTGCAGCAGCAGGGAGATGCCAGAGGCTTTCCCCACTGCCTCCCTGCTGCCAGAGCCTTTTCCTGCCGCTGGAGCCTTTTCCTGCAGCAGGGAGACAGCAGGACTCTACACTGCAGTGTAGATGGGGGGGAGGTGCTGCTTGGGCATGTAAAGTATGTATCCTAAGGGTTCTGGCGTGTTTCTACTCACCTCGCCTAAGCAGTGCCTTGCCACCTACTCCTCTGTTTAGACCCATGCTAGGAGGTGTATGGTGTATACGCCGTCATGAGGAGCCGTTAGTGTAGACATACCCTAAAAGAAGTTCTTCCGTGAAATACCGGGCAAATGTATGCTTCAAAAATACCAGCTTAATTGCAAAGAGAGCTGAAATATTGGGTCCAGTTCATCCCTAGGATGGAGCTAAACTGAAGCCACCTTTGTGACTTCCCTGTCCTGGGCTTGCTGGAGGGTTGTTTCAATCCCTGGCACAGGCTAAAGCAGCCTCAGGGGCTGCCTTAACTTGCCCCAGGCAATGTGTCTAGTGCAGAGGTCTCAAACTCAAATGACCATGAGGGCCACATGAGGACTCGTACATTGGCCCGAGGGCCACATCACTGACCCCTCCCTTGCTGCCCCAGCCCTGCCCCCACTCCACCCCTTCCATGAGGCCCCATCCCTGCCCCAACTCTTCCCACCCCTTCCCTGCTCCCATTCCAACGCCTTCCCCGAAATCCCCACCCCAACTCTGCCCCCTCCCTGCCCCCAGGGGGTGCAGGAGGGGTGCAGCAGGGGGCTCAGGGCAGGGGGTTGGGGTGCAAGAGGGGAATGGGGTGCAGCAGGGGGCTCAAGGCAGGGGGTCCAGGTGCAGGGTGCATCAAGGGGCTCAGGGTAGGAGGTCCAGGTGCAGGAGGGATGTGGGGTGCAGCAGGGGGTTGGGGTGCAGGAGGGGTGCAGCAGAGGGCTCAGGACAGGAGGTCCAGGTGCAGGAGGGGTGCGGGATGCGGCAGGGGGTGCAGCTGCAGGAGGGGTTTGGGAGGGCGGGCTCCGGCCCAGAGCACACTAGGGGCAGGGCAGGTTCCCCGCCTGCCTGTCCTGCCCCCGCGCCACTCTGGGAAGCGGCCGGGACCTGGGGGAGGGGAGACACGGGTCTGTGAGTTGCCCTGGCTGCGCCTCCAGGTACCTCCCCCAAAGCTCCCATTGGCCATGGTTCCCTGTTCCCAGCCAATGGGAGCTGCGGGGGGCGGTGCCTGGAGGCGCGGCCAGGGCAACACACAGACCCCTGTCCTCCACCCGCTCATAGAATCATAGAATATCAGGGTTGGAAGGGACCTCAGGAGGTCATCTAGTCCAACCCCCTGCTCAAAGCAGGACCAATCCCCAACTAAATCATCCCAGCCAGGGCCTTGTCAAACCTGACCTTAAAAATATCTAAGGAAGGAGATTCCACCACCTCCGTAGGTAATGCATTCCAGTGTTTCACCACCCTCCAAGTGAAAAAGTTTTTCCTAAATATCCAACCGAAACCTTCCCCACTGCAACTTGAGACCATTACTCCTTGTGCTGTCATCAGCTACCACTGAGAACAGTCTAGATACTTCGTCTTTGGAATCTCCTTTCAGGTAGTTGATAGCAGCTATCAAATCCCCCCTCATTCTTCTCTTCCGCAGACTAAACAATCCCAGTTCCCTCAGCCTCTCCTCATAAGTCATGTGTTCCAGTCCCCTCATCATTTTTGTTGCCCTCCGCTGGACTCTTTCCAATTTTTCCACATCCTTGTTGTAGTGTGGGGCCCAAAACTGGACACAGTACTCCAGATGAGGCCTCACCAATGTTGAATAGAGGGGAACGATCACATCCCTTGATCTGCTGGCAATGCCCCTACTTATACATCCCAAAATGCCATTGGCCTTCTTGACAACAAGGGCACACTGTTGACTCATATCCAGCTTCTCGTCCACTGTAACCCCTAGGTCCTTTTCTGCAGAACTGCTGCCTAGCCATTCGGTCCCTAGTCTGTAGCGGAGCATGGGGTTCTTCCGTCCTAAGTGCAGGTCTCTGCACTTGTCCTTGTTGAACCTCATCAGATTTCTTTTGGCCAAATCCTCTAATTTGTCTAGGTCCCTCTATATCCTATCCCTACCCTCCAGCATATCTTCCTCTCCTCCCAGTTTAGTGTCATCTGCAAACTTGCTGAGGGTGCAATCCACACCATCCTCCAGATCATTTATGAAGATATTGAACAAAACCGGCCCGAGGACCGACTGTTGGGGCACTCCACTTGATACCAGCTGCCAACTAGACATGGAGCCATTGATCACTACCCGTTGAGCCCGACAATCTAGCCAACTTTCTATCCACCTTATAGTCCATTCATCCAGCCCATACTTCTTTAACTTGCTGGCAAGAATACTGTGGGAGACTGTGTCAAAAGCTTTGCTGAAGTCAAGGAACAACATGTCCACTGCTTTCCCCTCATCCACAGAGCCAGTTATCTCATCATAGAAGGCAATTAGATTAGTCAGGCATGACTTGCCCTTGGTGAATCCATGCTGACTGTTCCTGATCACTTTCCTCTCCTCTAAGTGCTTCAGAACTGATTCCTTGAGGACCTGCTCCATGATTTTTCCAGGGACTGGAGGGTTGTTTCAATCCCTGGCACAGGCATCCCAGGCACATGCCCCTCCCCCCGTCTAGGTTCTGGCCGCTTCCCGGAGCGCACCAGGCGGGCCGGAGCCGCTCTAGGTAAACGCTGTGGGGGGGCGTGGGGAGCTGGCGGGCCGCAGAAAATAACCCCGTGGGCTGCGTGTTTGAGACCTCTGGTCTAGTAGGAGGGGCATGGGAACTCTCCAGTAGGCCTCTTCTTTCCAGGAACGCCATTGATATGGCTCCCGCGCCTGGGAGCTTCTGCACTGAGTGGTATAGGTCCATCTCTGCGTGCCAAGGGAGTTCTCTGCTGTGCACTTACAGCAGCTTTTCAGCCTTTTTACTCCAAGCAGACCTGGTGTAAAGGAGCTGTAGGGCAAAAATGAATGGGACCCATTATGCTTTTACGCAGAAAGAACTTCAATATCTCCCCCCCCCCCCCGCAAAATGCACAGTTTGCCCCCTCAAACTGCTGCAGAATGACACAGGATTGTTGGGTTGAGGGCTTTCTTGCAATCAGCTGGTGTAATTACATGAATGTTTTGAATGGGAGACATTGGGAGACATGGGAGATTTCTGTTTATGCAGTGTACCTAAATTACCTCACTGCCCCCCCCCCTTATGAACAGACTGCTGACACACCCTGATTTAGCTTCATTCAAGCTAATAAAACTGACAGACTAGAGGAAAAGAGGAAAATGGCTCTTCTGTTTATCAAAAAGAAAAGGAGTACTTGTGGCACCTTAGAGACTAACCAATTTATTTGAGCATGAGCTTTCATGAGCTACAGCTCACTTCATCGGATGCATACCGTGGAAACTGCAGAAGACATTATATACACACAGAGACCATGAAACAATACCTCCTCCCGCCCCACTGTCCTGCTGGTAATAGTTTGCATTTGGAAAGGAAGATGATGTCTGTCTGTATCTGTACAAGCTTTTTCATGCAGTTGATAGATTTCCACTCCATACGGCTAAATGCAGTGCCTTGCATAATGACAGGTTTCAGAGTAACAGCCGTGTTAGTCTGTATTCGCAAAAAGAAAAGGAGGACTTGTGGCACCTTAGAGACTAACCAATTTATTTGAGCATGAGCTTTCGTGAGCTACAGCTCACTTCATCGGATGCAACTGTCTTCCGCAGTTTCCATGGTATGCATCCGATGAAGTGAGCTGTAGCTCACGAAAGCTCATGCTCAAATAAATTGGTTAGTCTCTAAGGTGCCACAAGTATTCCTTTTCTTCTGTTTAGGTCTTTCTTGAGACTTTCGACTAAACATTTCCACTGCTAATTTTCCTAACTGCCCCTGAGATAAAACCTTAAATGTTAGCTCACAAGATTCTTTCTGTGTGTCTGCTTTCCCTTTTGTTTGCACTGGTAGGACATGTGGACCTCTTGGAATCACTTGCCAGCTTTAAACAACTGAAAAGAGTTTTCCTCCTCAGTGAAAGGTTTCCAAAATTCTCCTCACTCCTCCATGGTGAAGTGTAATAACGCCCGTTCAATGGTGCTCTTGTGCTGCCACAGCCTCACTGGGAGCTGCACATCAGCACAGTAATCATTTTCAGATTTACAAGCATTAAATATTTTAATTTAATGCCTTGGCTCTCTTGTAATTCATGCACTTAATTATATGATAATTACTCAAATGAAAGAGATACAGCTGCTGCTGTATCAGTTCTTCTAGGAATCTGAGATTTTGGAATTGGCCTATGATTTCAGGGTTTCTTCTCGCCCTTTCCTAAAGCAGGTGGGAACTTCAAGTTATTTTTTAAGTATCTATGACACAGATGAATTTCAGGTATGGTTCTCTCTTTTTCTCCTTTTGTTGGAAGTAGAATACATTTGGTAGATGAGGGATTGGGCACTGTGTACTGGTTTTTTTTTACAGCTCCTTGTGGATTATGCTCATTAAAACAGAGGAGCTGAGGCAAAGCTTCCGAAGTGTGAGACTCCGCTCCATTATAGATGCCTACAGAAGAAAAGAAACTGAAGGCAAAGGTGTGTGTTTGTGTGTATACGTGCACAGAACTATACAGAAGTTAATACATTTATAACCTGCCAATTGGTCAGCATGTAGGCAGTGCACAATATAATCAGTACAATAAATTAAAATCAAGAATAATGGTTCAACCAGGCCAAATAGACCACCAACTGGAACAAAATGATTTGGCACAAAGGCAAATCCAGTTGATGCTAGGCAAACAGCCCCAGCAGAGAAAAGGGCAATTAATACCCAGAGTAAGGAAGAAGAAAAGTTAGCAAATGCAAAAATCAAAATCAGTACAAAGGAAGTGGATTCAAAAATCAGGGAGGAGTAATGCTGCCAGAGAATGCCATTATGCCCAAGAAGCAGGCAGGGGAGGGACTCCAGCAGATCTCCTCTCAGACCAGCGTTCCACAACTGAGAATTCTGGACCTAGAAGGCTCAGTTCCAAGTTTGGTCCTGAACCCAGATGTCAACTCTCTACCCTCCAGCTGTGTTTGCACTAGAGCTGTTAAAAAAATAAAGCACACCCAGAAGATTTTTTTTCTTATAATGAGGAAAATTGTAAAAACAACCAAAAACACTTTGCTTCTTTCATAAGAAAAATGCATGTAATATTTTTTGGTACAGTTCTGGTGCTGAAACAGCTGGAAAGTAAAAAGCTAACATGGGAATAATCTTCACTGAAGAGAAGTGCCTGTGGGTGTCCCAGTGAAAACTAGTTGTGATTGGAATGACTTATGACCATTGGAAAGAACACTCTGTGCATGTGCAACGCCTCTTATCCTATAAGTTCTGGATAAGAGGAGCACACTTCATGGGGACCCTGTAAAATTAGTAGCTCTCCCTGCAGACTCATGGGCCCACCCACGCACAATGCCTTGCAGGATCTGTGTCATAGTGGGCAGCTAAGTTAGCTGCCTGCCAGTGCATGACTAACTTAACTGTGCATTGAAAAATTTAATAACAGAAAAGGGAACGAGGCAAGGACTTCTTCAAGGCCTTGACTCATTCACTGTATATCTTATAAGGTAAAAGGTACACAGCTCCAAATGCGTGGATGAGGGAGGTTCCCTCCTTTGAACTTTGTCATGTGTGTGGGATAGATCGTTCTAGTGCTGTCTAGCTAAATAGTTCCCCATCAGCAGTCAGCGATGTCAGTCTGGCCTCAGTGGTATGCTTTTGGGGAGAAGAAAAATGCTGAGATTCTTCTCAGTCTCTGTTAAAAACAGAATAAGCCATGGGCATTGACCACAGAAGAATTTTGGGAAAACATTTTGCAGACCTATGTAAAGTTTTTATTGTTGTTAACACATGAAATTATGGTTAATGCCTATGGGGCAGTGGCCGTTTTGTAGGAACTGTACCTATTTGGCAATAGTTACATATCCCCCATCTCTCTGGCTCTGTAGAATAGATGATGCTGAGTTCCTTTACTGTAGATAGTAGAGTTTTTGTTGATGGCAGTAGCAGATTTTACACTTCTGCAGTGTTACATTTAACTGTGTGAGTATCAGAAAGCTTTGTCATGGAAATTTGAAGTGATTCTTCCACAGCCTGTTCTCATGCAAGAAGTAGCAATGCTTTTCTCAATTTTTTAACAATTTAGTAGTAATGGGGAGAATCATTTGTGGAGAGAGGGGGCTAAAGCACTTCCACATCCTATGGTAAAAATTCATACAGATGTTCTAAATCACTAATAATTTAGCCACAAAGCATGAGTATTTATGTAACTGATTTCAGTCCCATTTTCAGACTCCTCTTATAGTCAGGCCAGGTCCATTCAAATGAATAGTGGAAATTGGCATTTGAACTTGTGAAATCAGAAAAACTCCTAATCTGTTCAGAGGGCCCTTGCCCTTCTAACTCTGGAGACTCTCGTTTCTAGCTTTCCTTTAACTCTCTAATGATCTTGGTGACTGCATTTCTGAATTCCTGCCTAAATTTAAGTTGCACCAAAAGGGTTACAAAATTTCAAACCCTGTGCATTCAGACAATTTTCAGCTAGTTTACAGCAGCTGCGGAGTCGTGCTGATAGATTAAAAGCAGCTCCCAGCCCCAGAATGAAGTACATTAGAGTTCCTGCTGAGCAGAGCTGGGGTGAGGTCTACACAGCTGTCATTTAGGCCAAGTTTCCAACTGAAAACTGAAGAAAAGGATGCAACTTAGAGAAAAGTTTATATTTTTAAAGAAGGTGACTAGTTTTTAATCAAATATGGGCAGAAGTTTGCGTGTACAGCAGTGTTCAGTTAAGGCATTCTGACATTTTGGAAACTAGGAGATAGTTTTCAAGCGTGTCCGCTCAAAGACTATTAGTAAAACTTGCATTATACAAATAATCCTTTTTACTGTTCTCCGTAGTTGAAGAACAAGCAGTAGCACGAGTATCCTTGGACAATGATGATCAACTCAAGGCATCACTTAACTCTGGTATTGACTTTATACCATAGTGATGCTGCAGGGAACACATATCTATAAATATGCAGTTGGCAATAAAGTATGTACTATCACAGAAATTTCTGTGGACTGTCACCTATTTCTGGCGCATTTAAAGGAGGTACAGTTACCCCATTCCCAATAATGAAATGTTGTCTTATGGCACAATTTTGAGAAGGCTGACAAAAGGCAGATAACATTTTAAAACAACTTTAAGTATGTAGTATCCCCTCCCACGCCCACCTGGCCTGAAGTAGAGAGAACATGTACATACTAATCAGTTAAGCATTATTGCTTCAGCTAGTCAAATTCAATACTAACATTCTCCATTATGCTGTATCATCTTATTTCTGAGCAGGAATGAATTGGTTTAACCCTTCCTCTTCTGTTAGTAACCTAAATCAACTTAAAATGCTTATTAGTTGTCTCTTTACTAGTTATAATACATGCTAGGAGTGGCTTTGGCCATGTTCTCAAATTTTCGCACGAAGGGTACTTCAGCAAAAGTAAGAAAAAATATTCATTCATTACATGGTCACACCTTGTCTTTTGGGGTCATTTGTGTCCGCTTCTGCTTCAGCTGTACAGGTGCTATAAACTTGGCTCTCTTCACCTTCAGCAAACTGATTATTTACTATGCGTTATCACACAAAAGCACCAACGCAAGATTATCTTAATGAATTTTAAGTAAAATATCCAGTAACCTTTGTTTAAAATACTGACTTCTGTCTTTGTGTAAAGTATAGTAAGAATAATTTGTCCGAGTTCAGCAGCTAGAATGCTGCAGTTCTTATCCTGGCCATTGTACCATATAAATTTGATAGAATGCCTGTTTGCTTCCTCCTGTGCGATGCATAATAACTTTCCAGTTTGGAGGAGTGGAGTGGAGTATAGGGGGGAAGAAGATGTCTATACAATGAGGAGTTACCCCAACACCCTTAAAAACAATATTACATCGTTGTGGGTAATTTCCTGATTACACTTAAAATCATTCCCTATATCTTCAGATCCTTTTTTATGAATTAAGATAAAGAACATTTATTGTTTGGATTAAAGTACATGAAAATTCCAGAAGTATAAGGAGACTGACAGGAAATCTTCCCAATATATTAGGAGCTGAAATTCACTCCATTTGTCATCAAGAAGTGACTTTCTCTAGGGTTTGGATTTGAAGTTTTGACAAAAGAGCACATCGGTGCTGTAATTTGGACATAGAATCATAGGACTGGAAGGGACTTTGAGAGGTCATCTAGTTCAGTCCGCTGCACTCATGGCAGGACAAAGTATTATCTATTCCATGCCTAACAGGTGTTTGTCTAACCTGCTCTTAAAAATCTCCAATGATGGAGATTCCACAACCTCCTTAGGCAATTTATCTCAGTGCTTAACCATTCTGACAAGAAGTTTTTCCTAATGTCCACCTTAAACCTCCCATACTGCAATGTAAGTCCATCGGTTCTCATCCTATCCTCAGAGGTTAAGAAGAACAATTTTTTTCCCTCCTCCTTGTAAAAACCTTTTATGTACTTGAAAACTGTTATCATGTCCCCTCTCAGTCTTCACTTTTGCAGACTAAACAAACCCATTTTTTTCAATCGTCCCTCAGAGGCCATGTTTTCTAGACCTTTAATTATTTTTGTTGTTCTTCTCTGGACTTTCTCCAATTTGTCCACATATTTCCTGAAATGTGGCGCCCGGAACTGGACACAATACTCCAGTTGAGGCCTAATCAGCGCAGAGTAGAGTGGAAGAATTACTTCTTGTGGTTTGCTTGCAACAAAAATACATTTTTACCATTCACTGGGCTGGTACCTCCTCTGCATGACACAGAAGGGGTATGTTTGTATCTTTTGTATGTATGTGTATTTCATATTATGTGTTAGTTTTGACAGTACTGAGAGATAATTTCCCCCTTTCTATGTCAGTCTAAGGTTAATGCAAATTCAGCGATCAAGTTTTAAATTGAAAGACAGTGTGTCTGACAGAAACTGTTTAAGATCATTCTATTTGGCCATTGCTATCAGAATTACCTATACAAGTGGCTTATAAGAAATGCATAGATTGTGCTTCTTATTCTAGGTAAGTGATGTGCATTGTATTTAGATAAGTGATCCCATAGAATTATCTTGCTTTGTTGAACCTAGGGCACATGTGTTTATTTGGCCTACAGTAAAGGAAAATGAGTCACCTTTACCAGCCCTTGAAAAATGCCTGGCATAGTGAGGCTTCCAGCTGCTTTGTATAACAAGGTTAGTAAGTTAGCACAGTTTCGGCATAAAAATTGTATAAAACACTTGTAAAGAACTAAATATCTCTCAAGCAGCATTATATGCCTGTGATTCAGAAGCCATTGTGATCAATGTTCTTAATTTTAGCTTCAACAAATTGCATGTATTATAATATTTCTCAATAACTAAATTAAATAATATGCATACTGCAATTAATATACCAGATACCTGAAATTAGGTATTGGTACTGAAGTTAATTCCAGTATACCTGAAATTAGGTTCAGTTCTGATGCTTTTCAAGAAACTACCTGTGCACCATATTCTCAGTAATAATAACAATACTTAATAATAAGTTATTGTATAGAAAAGGTGCATTTTATTTATTTATTTATTAGCTATTGCTTTTTGAAGTAGCAGTTTGGCTTTTAATTTACTGATTGATGTATTTCTGTCTTATAAAAGGAACGTTATTGTATGGATTTTAGTGTTAAAACAATTCCAATCAAGAACAGGGAAATAACTCAATATGTGAATAGCAAGAATGTTTTATTTTTTAAAAAAAACAGCAACCCACTCTCCCCCAAATAGTTTAGCATGTTTCTAGCTATATTATCTCATCTGAACTTGTTAGGGTTTGAATATTGTATATTTATATTTCAGTGACATACATTACCTTTTGTAAGTTAACATGGGCATCTTGCATTAGCTAATATGCTTTCTCTGACTCTGAGAGGTTTTATTTGTTTAAGTTTGTAATGCAAAAGGATGTCTTTTTTTTCTGCATTAGCTTGGCTGGTTTATCTTAAGCATACTCAGTAGACTTGCCTCAGTTTTTCTGAAGCTATTGTTCTTTTTTACACCGCGTTTGCACACTGCAGTGCATCTAGGGAATTTCAGCCATTGGAATACATGAAAAGAGACCCGCTCTACTTTCATAAGATCCCTGGATGAACTGGACGAAACCTCAAGGCCCCATGGTGGAGCCAGAGCTGCATTCATATTCCTTGCCATCACCCCATATATGATAGCATGAAGCTCAGACCAATCGAAAACTTGACAGTAAGCCTTTTGATTTTGCGGGGAAGCCTTCATCAAGCTGAGAGAGGGAAGGGAATATAGCCCAAACTGGACTTCATACTGTGGCAAGTTTGAAATCCCAGCCCAACCACAGAGCTGGTTGATTGGAATAGTTGGAAACTGTGTCCAGGAATTTGGCAGCAAGAACTTGGCTTTCAGTAACTTCTTCCTGTTTAAATAAAAATTCACTATATGGGCCACTTAGCCTCATTTAATCTATCAGAACTATAAGTATGTGTATTTTCATAATAGGTATAATATTTTTTTCATGTAAAGCACTTGGCATTACGCACATCTAATCCACATTCACAGCACCTGTATTTTTCAGCTTTCTTGGATAAGGCTGCTGTACTTAGGTTTACATGTAGTACTATTGTGATTATTCATTTAACACATCCTCTTTAAAGCTGTATATACTAACATTAGCTCCCATCATACATACTATTACTAAGTTTGAGCATGTATAATAGACACATTATGAAACTGATAGCATCTTATTAGCATGGGCATTTTAGTGCTGTTTAAATACCATAGGCCAAATTCGCTAATGGTATTGCATCCAGTTATGCCAATGGTTGTATTATTGTTATTAATGTTTGTGTTATTCTTGTTTATACTTTTACAGTTCATGTGACTAGCCACAAGCGCATATGTATATCTCTGTAGTACATTATCATTAGTGATGGTTTTAGGATTTTGCCTTTGAGGTTGCAGATGGAATGGCAAAGATTTCCCATTGAGGGATGTAAAGGGTCACTACTCCAATTTCTCCCCTAGAATATTTCATTTTAAAATTAAAAGATTTGCATTTTGGTGCCTTTGTAATACTACATTTTATAATGTTTTACCCCCTGAATGATGATCCAATAACATCCTTGCCCAGCCCTCAATCAGGTAAAACTCTTGTTAATTTACATGGGAGTTTAGCCTAAATAAAAGACAAGTAGGGAGTGCAGACTAGGACCTAAATACTAGTAGCACATAAAAGGGTGGGGAATTGATAGACATGTTCTGTGTGTCAAAACATCTTCTTGGTATAAAGTTCCCAATTGAGATGGGAAGACTTTTCCCATGGAGCAGTGCCTACTTCCTACTCCAGTGCATCTCCAGTGGTCATGCCTTTTATAGACTGACGTTCCTTATTGCTAAAACACAGCACAAAACATTCGAAAGTATTGTGCCTCTTGGCATTTTACATGGGACATTACCATTTTTAAAATCCTGTTTTAAGAGTAGAACATACCACTGTAAAAATACTTCTAGCCAGTGGGGCATACACCTACAAAAACCTAGATACAGGTCGGTGGGACATGAGGGGGCAGTTATTGAAAGTCAAAACTAGAATTTGAGGAGTTATTTTCCTTTTAAACATGTTTCCCTCTTCATCTGTTGTATAGTGAATGACTCTGTCTAGATGGACATCTTTAAATACCAATGCATACACTCAGAGTACGTCTACACTGAAATAAAAGACCCACAGCATAGCTCATGGAGCTCGGTCTACAAGGCTAAAAATTGCAGTGTAGACGTTCTGGCTCGGGCTGGAACCCAGGCTCTGAAACCAGTGTGAGGTGTGGATCTCAGAGCCTGGGACCTACCCCGAGCCAGAACATCTACACTGTAATTTTTAGCTCTGCAGCCTGAGCCCCGCGAACTCCAATCAATTGACCCCGGCTCTGAGACTCAGTGCTGCTGGTTTTTTATTGCAGTGTAGGCTTTGGGTCAGAGTTTTGTTCAATTGTTTTGGGTTAGCCAGCAGAGGGTGCTCTCTGAATAGTGTAGCTACCATCCTGCAACACAAATATACACATCCTTTTCTGTGATGTATTCGATTTCCATTGGCTTATTGAAATGGCCATTTTGGTGTTATTTTCTATGTCTAAATTAAGGATTGTTTGTTTTAACATACAGAAATGTTCAATCTTTACAAATAATTTAGTTTAGCCAACAAGCTCTGTGGCAGTGTTTTAAAATGAGGGCGGATTGATCTTAAATCTTCAGCACAGACAGTGTTGTAAAAGTAAGGGGCTTGTAAAAATGAAAGTAGAAATGGCTCTAAACCAAAATCCCAGATCATAATGCTCCTGAACTGTGGAGTGGGTCCAAGATCCAGATTTAAATTTTCCAAATGATATTTGTCTTTATAATAAGTTGAACCAGACCCAAACAACCCCAAATTCAGGGTGTTTGTGATCTGGAACCAGATTTCACAGCTTGACCTAAAGGGGAGCACAGTATTTGTGTACAATATGTGCATGCACATCCTTCATGCAATATTGCAGTACGGTGACACTGTTTAAATTAAAAGTCTTCACAAAGCAAGCATCCTTGGCCTAGAATATCAGAAGTCATAGAAATATAGGGTTGGAAGGGACCTCAAGAAACTATCTAGTCCCTCCCCGTGTGCTGAGACAGGATTAGATATACCCTACACCATTCCTGACACGGGTTGAGTTTAATATACAAATGTGGGAATGTTAAGAACATATGAATGGCCGTACTGGGTCAGATCAGTGGTCCATCTAGCCCACTTGTTTTCTTATAGTGGTCAGTATTTGGAGGTTTGCAGAGATGAAGGCTCTCAGGAATCCTTTTGGGAAATGTTAGGTCCTGATCCTGAAAGGTATGGACTGCCCACAACTTCCACTTCAAATGATGGAAACTGAGGGGGCTCAGAGGTTGCTCCTGATTGTTCTCTTAAATTGTCTACCTCCTTCTGCATGGGGTGTTTAGTTGTAATACTAAATACCGTGCTCTTTGTTTATTTTGTAGCATATAGAATGGGCATAAGTAAAGTCAACATAACAGAAGTAGCCTATATTATCAATAGTTAATAATAGAAAGTAAAAGATATGCTTTGTTGATTAAATAATGCACCACTGGATGGGCTAATCCCTTCATAAATTATTTAAATAATAATAAAAAAGCGATGTTTAAGACTTTTAAAGCAAAATCAGCTGCTGAAGTTAAAATGTAAAGTCTTGTTTGAAATGCTGGGAAATGAATATGAATGATTCCATATTCTGCAGTGTGTTGATGCAGTGATACCAACCAATGGGAATGAAGGATTAGATCTTGCTATTTTATAATAGGTTAATAAATATTTATCTTGTGCCCATGCTCTTTTTGCATTAGATTTAGTTTAAGCCTACCACGCCCTCAGTCAAGCAAATGTTTCAGGTCATTAATTTTTAAAATAGATGATATTGCCTGCCTACAGTGCTACGTGTGCTCATATGAATGGGAGATGACCTTTCTGAATGGTTTTTCCTCCTTTGGTCTATACAACATTTAAGGATTTAAGTCACCATTTTTCAGAAACCTTGCCCCATTGAAAATATCAAAATATAGGGCCATTTTGTTTGTTTTTGCTAAGGCACAGAACTGGAGAATCAGTGCTGCACATAAGCTGTCTGGCCCTGCAGTTTCTCTTACCAGGGGCTCATTTGTATGCAGAGGGGATTAGCCAGAATTTACTGTAGCTTCGCCCTGGGGAGCTGTGAACTCCCTAGGAATATGCTCTGACGAAAGCGTGCAGTTGGTAAGATTAGAACAAACCCTTCTGCTACAGAAAGTGCCTTGGTCACTCACTAGGCCTCCAACATTGAAATCATTTTCATTTGTAACCTTTTTGATCATTCAGGCTCAAAGAAGCCTTGGCTTTTATGACAGCTTGCACCAAAATTGCCCAATTATTTGGGGGCGGGGTGGGGGGGGGGAGAATCTGAAATCAGTCAGATGTGTGAGACAGGGCACTTGATCTGTGCTCATGGTTTTTTCTTCCCTTCTCCTACCAATATTTTTACAGCTGTTGACATATATTGAGTTACATGTGGCTGTGCCATATCCCCGTGGTATACTTTCAAAGATCTGTTCACCATAAAGTGTGCTGTTCTCAAGTAAATGACTCTGACTTCAAGAAAGCACAGTAGTTTAAATGTTACTATAAATACAGGAGCTAAGACATTTTAATTATAATTTTTGAGTTATACAGTGCTCTGTAAGTACACTCAGCATTTACAAAAGAATCTGTATGTGCTCAGGTTATTGTGCTCTCTTGTGGATAAGGCAGTAACTACAAGCAGCTAATTCTGCTGATAGCCTTTCTTTATCTATGTTTGTACTGTATTTATTGACAATGAACATCTTAGGTTTGGGAGTTCAGCTGCAAGAGCTAAAGGAGAAATAAAAACAGACAATTCAGCAAAATATTGCCTTTCATGCACAGAATTGAGAAGAAATTTGTACTGTATAAGATCTCAGAAATGTTACTTTTATCACCATATTTTATTGTCTTTAATGCACCTCAAACTCACATCAGTTAATAAGGGCAGGCTGAGGTTTCAGTATTAGCAGATCTGTCAAGTTTTTGAGACAATCCCATGGCTTGATTCTGTTGATGCTTACACTGATTTTACACCAGTGTAACTCCATTGACTTCATAGGAGTTATTTCTAATTTACTCTGGTATAAGCGAGAGGAGAATCAGGTTCCAGCTGAGTGCAGGCTTGCTGGGAGTAGGTGTAGTGGTATGGAGGCAGGGATGAGCAACAAAGGTTCTAGGAGTTTTTAAAAGCATATTGTATTTGTATCTGTCCCTGGGTGAAGGTTATTAAGGCTCTTTTACTTAAAAACAAAAGCCTTTCTCTGAACCTTATTGTAAATGAAAATATAATTTAACAAGGTAAAATTTTCTAACCTGTGAAAGTGGACAACCAATCCTCTGTATTTAGCACTGGTATATACAGTTGTACCGTAGATATAAGATTAAAGGATTCAGTGGTACTGTACCATGGCACTTTGGAGAATTCTGGATTTGAGATCTAGCAAATCATGTACCACTAAGCATCCTAAATTAATTTGTTTTGCTACAGTACCTGCGACAGAGCCATTGTAATGACGATTTCAGTTGTCTTTACTGTGACTACTGCAGCAAAAGCAATTCTCCTAAGCACTCTTAGGGTCTGATCTGAAGCTCATCAGAGTCAGTGGAAAGACATCCATTGACTTCAGTGGTCTTTGGATGGGGTCCTTAGTGCAGGCTTGGATGCCTTTGTCGCTTATATGTGTTTTAGGTGACAGTCTAATAATCAACATAAATTAATAATTAATATGCGTAATAAATAGTATACACAAAGTAAATTGTGTATAGTGGGCGTCCTTAAATACTTCTACCATTTCGAGTGAAATTCCCATTACATAGGAAGTGAATATTGCTGAAAACAGAACTCTTTCAAAACTGTAGAACTTCTCAGTGTGCCGCTGTAGATTTCTCTTCCTTTGCCATTAAATTAATCCCTGTGTCATTGGGCTAGAGGAGCACTGTATAATTCCCATCAAAATATTTTTGAACTTCGCAGGTAGGAATTGAATACCTGAAACCACCTGCTTGGCTATGTACTCTGTGGCCTCAGTCCCTCCAAAATCACAATAGCGACTTTTTTCTGCTGTTTTGATTAACAGTGGGAAGAAATATAGGCTGTAGACTGTCAGGAAGGAGTTGAGAGAGTATTTGACCAACTCTCTGTGTCCTTTACTGGACTTGGACAGAAGAAAATGAGGACATGATACACTTCCTTTATTTGTGTCTTTACCTCTCTTGTGAAGCTAAACTGCCTTTTACATTGTGTAGATTGTATATAACAGTGAGGTCCTGAGATGTCTCTCTCAGCACCTCTCCATGCTCTGAATTAAGAGAACAAGGAGATTTATCTCCAGTGACTTTCAGAGAATTTTCTTATTCAAATTATTTCTTTGTAGGTGAAATCACAGGTGATTGATCAGAAAGACCAGAATACATTGCAAGTTCCAAGTTGCTATATTTGGCCCCTGTGCAACAGTTTAAAATGGCAAAAGCCTGGATGTTTGTGTTTGCTTTACTGGATATTTCCTAATGTAATACCTTCATTTGCCTGTACTAGTTAAAATAATCATCTTTAGTGGCTGATTAGATCAACATTTTAATAAGACTCAATTTATATAGATAGATGTAGATATAAATATATTTACTACATAAATGTTCCATTAATTGATTTTATGGACACATTTGGAGTTGAAAATCAAACACAACACTAAAGTAAGGCCCAGCACTGCATGGCTGTTAGCTTGCAATTAGATATCTGAGTTTGAATTGTTCAAAAGTTGATGCATACAATCATTAGTGGTTTCCCCCTCATTATCCCATCATTGAGGGCTCAGCTTGTTTTCTCAACCCCTTCATTAGAATGTGGTTTCTTCAATAGAATGATCCCAATCTGCTCTGAGAACTGGACAGCAAAGGATGCTGAAGAAATAATGCAGATGGAACCTTCTCTTGTAACCTGCATGGGCTCAACCATTCGAGTGTATGGTAGTCTAGGATAATGTGGATTTAGGGTCTGCTAGGTAGACACAAGAAGCAATTCTTCAGTTCTACTCTGCGCTGATTAGGCCTCAGCTAGAGTACTGTGTCCAGTTCTGGGTGCCACATTTCAGGAAAGATGTGGACAAACTGGAGAGAGTCCAGAGAAGAGTGACAAAAATGATTAAAGGTCTAGAAAACATGACCTATGAGGGAAGATTGAAAAAACTAGGTTTGTTTAGTCTGGAAAAGTGAAGACTGAGGGTGGACATAACAGTTTTCAAGTACGTTAAAGGTTATTACAAGGAGGAGGGAAAAAATTGTTTTTCTTAACCTCTGAGGATAGAAAAAGAAGCAATGGTGGGCTTAAATTGCAGCAAGGGAGGTTTAGGTTGGACATTAGGAAAAACTTCCCATCTGTCAGGGTGGTAAAGCACTGGAATAAATTGTCTAGGGAGGTTGTGGAATCTCCATCATTGGAGATTTTTAAGAGAAGGTTAGAGAAACACCTGTCATGAATGGTCTAGATAATATTTAGTCCTCTCATGAGGCAAGGGACTGGACTAGATGACTTCTCAAGGTCCCTTCCAGTCCTGTGAATCTATGATTCTAGAATAACCTAAATTCTCTCAATTTCACTGGAACTGGAAGGGTCTTCATCAGCATTCCTATGGAAAAATGGAAGGCTGTATCACATAGGCCTCCTTGTCCTCCTTTTAAATGACTTGTACTTGTCCTTTTTGGTTAAAATAAAATTTAAAATGTGTCTTCTAAGGTGCAGACTGACATGTTTCCTTCATGAATTCTTGTGGATTACTATTGATTTTTTGCTGTGGTTTTCGAAATCCTACTTCTAAGACTCTTGAGATTTCCCTCCTGCAATAATAATGTATTGTCATTCTTAATATCTCAAATCTTTGACACAATATTCATATTAAACCACAACAAAACCCTACATTAGAGTAACACTAAGGGTCTGGTTTGAAACCACCAAAGCAAGGAAAATCAAAGTCAAGGCTGAAAATGGGGGTTGACACTGGAACTCATCCCATTGTGCTTAGGTATTGCCGCACATTTATGGATGTACAATCCCATGGTCCTTAGAGAGCAAGTCCTAGGTACAGCACCGGTGAGTTCTGAACTAGTTGTAACCTGTCAGGATTTACTACTGTGACTTTCTTTTGAGGGGAGGGTATTAATGTGGACTACTGGAAATTTCTTTAGCATAGTTTTATTATTATAATTTTCTTCTACTCTCTCACCTCTTCCACCTGAGTTCTATTTAAAAAATCCATAAATGCTCTATTTCAACTCAACTGACATAATACACTTCTGATCCAAATATGTCTAAGTCAGTAATCAGTTAATTAACATGTGGCCAAGGGGTGTGTGGGTGGGTGTTTACAGAACCTTTTTTGTTTTAGCCAAACACAAACAAAAATACTTTGTAAACACACACAGTGTTCATAAATTACATTTTGTTTTAAACTATGGCTTATTGACCTATGCAGTGTAAACATATTGTCATGGTAGTTATATGGGTGGTGACTACTATAATTAAGGTTATGTCAGGACTTTCGTTTTAACCCTGTGTTTTCACATACTCAAAACTTCCTAAAAGATTCTCTTTGAGGGATGAAATTTCCCATGTTTAGTCTCAACCAAGAGGTGATTTTTTTTCTCTTGCTAAGTTTGAGCATACTTCAGTCATTTATCTGTTTTTTCACTTACACAATGGTGAAACCCCATGGAGCCTCAGGAGCACTAGGTTGCAAAGGGGAGGGAGATGTCCTGATACAAAAAAGAGTCAGGGAAGGTGTATGCACGCAAGGGAGACTTCCAAAACACACAGATTAATAGATTCCAAGGCCAGAAGGGGCCATCTAGTCTGACCTTCGGTTCAACACAGACCACAGAATTTCCCCAAAATAATTCCTAAAGCAGATCTTTTAGAAAAACATCAATTTTTTATTTTAAAATGGTCACTAATGGAAACTCCACCACAGCCCTTGGTAAATTGTTGCTGGTTCATGCAGGCCTGCATGTGATCTTCAGTTGGTGAAACCCATATAAGTACCAGCAAGGAAGCAGAACAGCCTGACAGAACTAAATCAAATAGATTAAATGTGCAGTTTTACACACTTAAAGTTACATTAATGTACTTTCAAAAAAGTCTGTAGTAAAAGATTTTGAAAAGATGTATTAAAGCACTGGTCCCTTTTTCATTCATTCTTCTCTAACGTCACTAATGCACAAAATGACTTGAAGTAAATAGTTACTAGTTTTTCCTCAGTCACTGTCTACCTCAAGGAACAAATGGGTGAGATTCAGCCTTGGTGTCAATAACACAATTCTATTGAAGTCAGTGGAACTGTGCTCTAGTGCAGAAATTGTCCCACTGATCCTTGATGTTCACCAAAAAATGAAGTGAATATGTGTAATGTTATGTACATTCTCAATATCAGAAAAGATTGAAAATCATATTCTTATCTCTCCAATTTTCAAAGGTGTAACAATTTTTCAATTAAATTATTATTGTAAAGGAGAGATGAAGTTACAGATTCAGCAAAAGCTATTATTTGCCTCTGGAGAAGTGGTTAGTAGCTTTCACTGAACTCATTGAACAATGGGATTGGTTAACATAATAGAAAAAGTAAGTAAATGAAACTTAGACTCATTATCCAATTGTTAGGTATTAATCATTTTTCCCTCATTTATGCCACAATCCCAAATATATCATAAAAAATTTTGAAAAGAAGATATTTGCAGTAGCCACCTGTCAGAGTGTACTATCTGTCTAACTTATTTTGAAAATACAAAGAAGAGCTAATCAAAGTTAAACACTAATGAGCTGCAAAACTCTTTCTAAAACCATTAGTGAGAGATTGAGAAATATAACTCCCACAAGCTTCTGTGTTGTTTTCCATTTCTGAAAATGCACAACAGATCACTTTACAGTGAATTTGGTATTCAAGAGGGGGAAAAGAAGTTTTTCATGTTAGAAACTGTGTATGTGAAGAATCAGCCTTTCATCTAAGTTAGAAACCCCTGAAAACTAGGATTCAGATCGGAGTGAATTATAGTTACATAAATGAGAATCATTGGCTTCATTCCTATCTTCTTGGTTAAGAAGATGATAATATCTTGATCTTACCTCACTTTTCAGACATAGATCGCAAAGCACTTTACAAATCTATTGTGCTGTTATCTTGTAGGCCACACAACCTACCCCAATATGGAGGGTTAAAAGTGGCTCAGAAAATGGGAGACTTCCTATGCTTCATGCATATGTTATTAGACTCTTAAATTGTCACAAACAGATTTACATGGAAAGTGAAGGAACAAACTAAAAAATAATTGGTTTATTTCCTTTGTGATGAAGCAAATTAATTTTGATTTAAAAGCAATCAGTAAGTAATCGTAGAGCCTACTTAAGTATCCAAAGGCCATTAGCTACCTTATTAATCTATGTCAAAACAAGGTTTCTTTGGGACTGCCAAAGGGGTTTGCAGGGGTTTGCAGACCTAGCCCCTAACATAGTAACACAAGGCATGAGGTGCTGATCAGCTCCAGTAAGGTGCTGAGTCCTCTCAGATCCCATTACATTCAACAGGAATTGAGGGGGCCCTTAAAAAGCCAAATTCTAGTGTAATGGTAGGCAAAGAATCTGATCCTTTGAGCTGTTGCAACTCACTATTCAGGATGAGATGGTGTGTTGTACAGTATTTAGAAACCAGCCTTGCAGAGAGGTTTTTGTTATTAAATTGCGCCCAGAATACCAAAATGTCGCCAAGTATATGGGCACTCTCTTTTAGTCACTACAGCTTTAGCAGTGGGATGAATGTCAAAGAAAATATTTGGTGACAGTTCCCTGTGACCCAGATTTTATAGAAGTCTCTTATAAAATAATCTTTTAGTGAACACTCCTGACATACACATCCTAAGAACCACCTCATCCCTGTGAATCCAAAGCCAGAAATAAAGCTGCTGTTCACTGGAAGATCTGTGACTTTCTATCTGAGAATTTTTGTCTTGTTTGATAGTTCATTCTTTGTGCCCTGCAGATCCATTTTGAATCATCTGAAGCAGGAATAAATCTATTACAATAACTACTACTATTTTTAAAACATAAGATGGATCTGTGAAGAGGTTTTAAAAAGTAAAAATGAAAGGCGGAAGTTGTAAGGAATACCTGTTCATTGGACAAACCTGCAATGCAGTAAATAATAACCCCAGAGGTGAAAGACAGCCTATTCTAGAAAAAAGGCAATGGAAAAGACTTTGTGTGTGTGTGAGGGGGTAGGTCTAGGGGAGAATAGGTCCTTTATTCTTTAGTAACTTTTCTGATTTTAAATATGTGCTTGTCTGGTCGTAAGGACCAAGGTCATTCCTACTGCTCGGGGCCTAGGCTTTGTGCCTGCATTGGCGGTAGCTTCTCTCCTCTCTCTCCTTTTCCTCCCTCCCTCTATTTCTCCTTTTCTTTTTCTCCTGAGGTGCAGATGGCCACATTTGCAGGTTAACTGGAACAGCTGGAGGCGCATTATTAGCTTCCTGCTGCTAACTCATATTTGCTTAGATTTTTTTTTTTTTAACAGCAACATAATTTACAACTAGTAGGCCAGTGACAAAGCTGGCATGTTCTAAATCCGCATCAGATTTATGTAATGCTGTTGCTTATCAGTGAATGAAGTCCTAATTATTACTTTATACCATTAAATAGCATAAATATATAAACTGTTATACAAATTGCAGTGAATGTTTCCTCTAGGGAGCTCTAGACAAAATTTTAATGTAGTGCATTTGTCTGTGGTGGCAGTTTCTATGGTATACAATAATGTTGATAAATTTTACTGTAGCAAGTGACATTTTATAACATTAATCTTGGTGGTAAAAATCTGATGAATACTACAGCTATACTGGTGGGTGCAGTAAGAAGGAGAGCTTTTGACACCAGCTGAATCAATTTTAATACTAGTTTTTAAAAAATTCCAAACATGAGTACTGTGCTCAGATGACAGATCCTTAGCTGGAGTTGAAGATGACTCAGGCAAGCATCAGAGAACCAAACACCGGGGCACTTTCCTTGATGATGGTGATAATTAATTTTTTAAAATCCTGACTGATCAATATATTTCTTTGTTTTGAAATGCAAAAAGAAAAAAATCCGAAAGACACAGTAATGAACTTAAAATCCTTACCAGTTATTTAAACTCTGTGCATGTATGCCTCTGATAAAAACCCTGCAATAATTAGAGATGCAACACCTGGGCTCAAATGCCGTTTCAGATGTCTAATATGCAGATGCATGGCTTGCTAGAGCTATTATGGTCAATACTGACTACTGCTGAAAAGCCTTGCTGACAGAAGTTGAGCAGCCTCACTGGTGTATTACCAGTGAGTGTGCAACTACAATCTTGTGTGTGTTAAATTGAAACACAATGACTCTGAAAGTAAGAAAGTAAATTTGAATTCCAAGGGTAATGAATCAATTTTTTTTTCACTTGCACCTTCCCTCTGATTTGGCCCATGGTGTAGCAAGAAGAGATCAATATTGCTAATATTTGATATTTATAAAAGAATCTTCTGGCGTGTTGTGTGTTTTGAGTCACTTTAAACACTGTTTTTACTAATGTTTTCAAAGACTGAGGCCATGATATTGCAAACACTTAAGCACGTACTTAATTTTGTTACCGTGAATGCGGCGCACTGTAGTAAAGTTAAGCCTTTGTGTAAGTGCTTGTTTGCAGGTTTGAGGCCTTCATAATTTGGGCCCACTCCTGCTTCCATGAAGTCGCGTGCAGGGTTGGCCCCATAATTGGTAAATACTGAAGTCAGCCAGTCTGATTTCCTTCCCCACAGAAGTGCGCCTTGTTTTGAGGGAGAGGAGTGGCATTTAAGGATTATTACAATAACATATGCTTTATATATTCTGCCAGCTGTACAAGGACAGACTGTCCTTTTTATTCGTGGAAATAAACACAAGGTTCAAAGACCCCTGTTCAGAAACAGTGGGCCTGATCCTGCAGGTCTTACTGGGGCAAAACTCAAAATTACTGTCAATGGAAGTCTTGTCTGAGTTACAACAAAGGGCTAAATCCTCCTGTCCACTGGTGTGGGTGGAGGAAATAAAAACCTGGCAGATGCAAAGTCAGGGGAGCGTAAAGGGAAAGGAGAGTCAATCTGGCATCCCTCTGGCATCATATCCCACTGTCCCCAGACTCTGGAGAGCCATCCACATGAACGGGGTGGGGAGGGTGCAGATTAGTGTGTGATTAGGAGGACGGGTACAGTACATGCATCGTACACCTCACCCAGAAACCAGTAGAGAACCAGCTGAAAATGTAATACAGACTCAGGCTGTAGTAGCTGGTATTTTTCCCATCCACTCCTCTGGAACCCTCCTTTAGAGGATGTTGGGGAGAGAGAGAGAGAGAGAGCGAGAAAGAGATGCTAGCAGGGGGCAAACTCATGCTGAATCAGGGGACAGGATGCAAAAGCTGCAGACGGCCAGAAGGCAGCCTGTGGCTGGCCCTGACTTCTGGCTGTTCCCCTGAGATCTACTGAGCCCTTTGCTCATGCTGCAGTGGGAAGTGGAATGATGTGGTGGAGTGTCTGTGCTGGGGACCCCGTAAAGCTTCCTGTCTCCTGTAGAGGTTATGCAAGAGAGCAGTCAGGCCTGATTTAGATTGGCAGGATTTTGCCTTATATAATAGTTTAGATCAAAGAAAGTGTTGCATGCATCTGTGCAAAAGTTTTATATTCCCAGCAAAGAAATGTTGCTGGTGCTCAATTGTCTGTGTATTAATTATTCACGTGACTCCACTGTTAAATAAAAATGCTAAGATGCTTCAGATGTCATTCAGTCTTTAACAGGATAGCTGCCAATTGCAGGTAAATCCAGTCCATCCACATTGTATGGATCGTGGTGCAGAAAATAATTTAATGCATGAAACTGTAAAATAGCCATTAAGGCAGCAATTTCTGTAGCAAGCACTTGGCTGAAATATTTAGTGTAAAATCTTGATGAAATAGACAGTTTTTCCCCCTTTTTGCAACTTGAGATGAAATGGCAATGAATGATACAATCTTTTGACTGATCACAGAGCAAAATAAGATATAAGAGAAGTATGATGTTTGTAATACACCGTGAGTGTAGCCTGTTAACTCATTCACTTCACTACTTTGTTATTGAATAATCAAAATTTCTCATCAAGCATGCAGTAATTTCATGCATTTCAGTGCCACAAATGTTGTTTTTTACACTATACAACTTAATGTTGTTTTTTTAAAATAGCTTCAGTTTTGTTCATATGAGCATGGATACAGCCCTTCCTCCTGAATTTGTTTTTTCTAGGGATTCCACCACTTTAGGAAAGTTTCCATGGTTCCATGAAGAACAATGTACTTTTAAAATTGACTCTAATTCTCTGCATGTTTTAGCTTCTCTTGGATAAATTTGTTTTTCTGTTAATTGTGTGGTTGGTTGTGTTTTGTTTGTTTGTTTTTGTTGTGTTTTTTAATCCCTGACACAGCTGGGAAGACATTGTGTATGGAGCTATGAAGTTGAAATTCTGTCCCTTTGACTTCAGTGGGACCAGAATTTCACTCCTGGTATTCTGGTCTTAAAAACTTTTAGGTATATGTATACATATCCCTTTAGATATCCTCCTCTATGTCACTAATGGATCTCTGAGTGGCTAGATTTACCCTACTTTAACCCCCCTCTACCAGCCATGTATTTTTTTCTGACACACTTTTTTTAGGCAAGAAGAAGTGGATGGAATTCGTTGAAGAGCCATTCTACAGCTCTCTCTTTAATAGGCTGGTAACAGTTGAGCAGTTTGAGGAATTCTTCCCCTCTAGGGAGTGAGTCCTTTGTTTCTCGTGTAGCATGAGGAGCAAGAGGCTGAAATCAGAAATCCAGGCTTGTCTCTGTATGACAGTTTAGGTCCCTGCCACTAAGAAAGCCCACGTGTGTTGACTGGATACAGATTGTAGTCCAGTATCATCTATTGCAGGTTTTATGCTTTTTAAAATTTCTGAAGTCAGTATCGCTTAAAATGTTGACAGGGGCCTTCTTAAATCTTGTAGTCCTGAGAGAGCTCATGATGCTGATGTTGGTTCTGCTGCACTATTCTTTTACAATATGAAACATAAAATATTAGCACTTGTGCATACAAGCTATTTGAAAGAGCATAAAATGTCAGTTGATAGAGTAGGCTGCTATACAAATCCTCCATATCCTTTTCCCCTTTGTTCTCCCAACCATTCCCACTTGACACTAGGGCTGTGACACTGTTTTACCCAGAATTCATCTGTGAGGATTTGGGTTTTGTTACACTGGTGAGCATTAGCCTCTGTTCAAAACCTGTTAGCAAGACTGGCTTGATGATGTTGGTATAGCCAACTCTTTCCTTATCTTTGAGAGGGTCTCCTGACCTATGCTCTATTTTGCTCCATTGTGACATTGGTGTCTCTCTCTCTCCATTATCTTTAGAGGACACCAGGTAATGCTGCTTGCAGACTATGTCATTAAACACAGTTTGAAGAGCTGTCATATTGATAAGGGCTAGCAAGTTTAAAATGTGTCCCCTTCTCAAAATTGGCACCTCCCAGTAAACTTTTGTACAAATGCATTACGGCTTGTGCATGGGTTTAGAAAGAATTAATCTTTTGGCTGCTGTTATAGCTCTTAAGAACCAGCGTTTCTCATAATGCACCTCAGGAAATATTGACTCAGCAAAAAAGGATTGTGTATTTTTGATGAATTGAAGAAAGTCATCTTAGTTTGTATCTGAATTATTTTTAATGGTTCATTTACCTTGCAGTGTAGTGAATTCAGGCAGCTTCTGTTGACACTGATGTATTTTGAAATCATGCAGAGTAACTCATGGGTGCCACCAGACTAATTTATACCTTGAGGGGTGAAAGAAAAATATTGAAGATTTTGCAAGACTGTCTACTTAGGTGGATTAGATTTCTGATCCGGATATAATTTTTGCACCCTACTCCTCTACTTTCCCCTAAACCTACAGAGTTCTCACTGTACGTCCTCTGAAACTGGGAGGACCTGGATGAGGGGATTGGGTTGTATTGTAATGAATAAACCCATAATCCAGACACTTCAGATTATGTTTTGTGGAATAGTCTGTGCATGGGTCAGTATAAGGCTGTGGCCATCCAGAACACTGGCCCTAGTTACGTTAACTTTTGCAATGCTAATGTACATCTGTGTCTGTACTGAAAGCACTTATGCCTAAATTTGGCAAGGGATTTTTCAACTACCATAAATAGCTCCTCTTTACAGACCATAATAAAGTATTTGTGTAATGCTCTGCTTAATGTTTTAAGTGTACACTAAATAAAAAAGTATATTCTAATAGCCCAGTATTATTTCTATGTGGTCAATAAGAGCACAAAGCTGACTATCCCCATCACTGTGTACAGTACTTAGTTACATTTGAAAAATGATATCTTGTTCTGTCAGCTTTTTGCCTCCCCTTGTATTGCTTGCTGGATGTGAACACAGTGTGTGGACCTTACGAAACAATTACTTACAAAACCCAGCCATTGTGTCACACTTTGGTAACACTAGTATGGTTATTGCTAGAAGTAAAATGTCTAACACAGGTCTCCGGTGCTTGCGGCCTAGTATGTTATTGCTTTGAGCTGGTGTATAACTAATTGTATTTGGAAGGTGTAGGTGTTATATTGTCCACTGAAGCATGTTCATGTTGCATTAAAGCATCATAGTGTTTTTTAAACTGGATAAAAGGGGTTTTCATCCAGGGTCAATTATTGGTCTGATGTACAGAGAGAATGTGAAGAATATTTCAGTGGCAATGAGGGCCTATTTGCGAGGGTGTTGACACCTCACTTATAACACTGCTTCAGTTGATTTTCAAAGATACATTTTGCAGTGCCCACGGTTGAACTGAGGTAAGTCTCAGTACCTGTGAATGCTTATAAATATATTGCAGAGTCTATGTTGTGCATTTTGTATTGTATCTTCAGTTACATTGATTTGGAGGCTAGTGCATATTTTCTCCAATCCCTCTTACGGCTGCACATTCATACTAGAGCTTCATCATTATGTAAACTGGTACAATAGGATTTACTCCCAAAGACACCTCTCCAGGCAACATAAAGACAGGAGGCAGCCTGAGTTAGTTGAATTCAGCTCCAGATCAGGGTAACCATTCTACATTGGTGGGGGATGGAGGGGGAGGAGGTGAAATGTGGTTCAAAATTACATGTATTCTGGAGGAATTGACATTTCACCCTAAAACCATGGGGTGTGTGACCAGGATACATAGCAGGATTGAGAGGGTTGCAGTATCGTTGTAGAAGATAAAACAAGAGGAAAACATTTTTGAATTTACTCTTTGTGTATTGAGGCCTTTTATGATTCATCAGTAAGTAAATATAAGCTAAGGGAGTGATTTGTTTCTAACAAGCTTATAAAATACTAGAGTCATTTGTGAGTTTATTGGAGTGCTGATTATAAACATTCCCTCATGCACACTCCTTTATATCAAATTAACATTCAAAATACAAATATTATATCTTTGAATATTTCTGTAATCGCTTCCCCAGTATTTGAATTCTGCACAATGAGAAACTATCTACGGTATGTCATGAAGAACAGTTGGTTGCCCTGCAACTATTTTGTACCCATTTTTCATTTGTGGTGCATTTATTTTGCACATGCTGCGTGTATGAACCGTTCCACACTCTAGCTTTTCATTATTTGATACAATATATAATTGGTGCTCATCTGACTGCAAAGATTCAACTGTTCCCTGTGCCACACTGCCTGCATATGGCTTCCTAGGTTGTACATTAGAACGATTGGGAACATCTAACCTTGTGAATGGAATAGGTATCCTGGTGCAAAACTGTCTTGCTTCAGAGAGCCTTTGGCCTGATCTTCCCAGTGGGATTTGTGTATAAAGGCAGCACCTGAGGCATCATGGGTCTTGTAAAGCACTCTAGAGAGAAGTGGAATTCTGGAGACCTCATGGGTCTCTAGCCTAGCTAGAAATGTAGTCCAGGCCTCTCTCTTTCTCTTCGTGCTCTAACACGCTTACTGCTATTAAACAGAGGGGGAAAGAAAGAAACTCTTAAAAGTTGGCATGGTCCGCAGTTAGTCTCCTCGGGTCTCCATGCTCATGCCCAATACCATTTGAGCAAGCAAATACCATTTGAGCAAGCAATGATTTAGCATATTCATAAGGACTCCTAAGTAGCTGAGTAGTTAAGATTCTCTGTACAATAAATTTTAAAATTAAATATACTATTCACTATGGGATGGAGTGTAGTCTTGTAGTTAGAACTAGGGAATTGGAAATCAGGGCTTCTGGGTATTGTTCTTGGTTCTGCTACTGACTTGACATATGACCTAGGGAAAGTCATTTAACTTCTCTGTGCCTCTGTATAATAGGTTCGTTACTGTTTTATCCGACTGTCCTTTTATTTTAGGCCCCAACCTATGAAGAGGGTAGCTGTGCTAGGGCCAGTGAATGTACTGCGTGAAACATCATCACATATTTCTCCTCTCATAGTTCTTTTGTTTTTACTAGGGACCTGTGGTGCAAACCACATTATGCATCAGGAACCCAGAAGAAACATTAAGTTCAAATACAATGTTCGTCAGTAAGAAGTCAGCATTTGCCAATAGTCACCACACAGTAGTACCAGAGATACAACAGCTATCCGCTGAAGAGGAAACAACTCTGGTAACTGTATGCTGTCTGGAGGCAAAAGTTAACTTTTTAAATGTCAGATACTCGAGTAGTATTAGTTAAGGACTACCTTGCAAGATTGTCTTACCTTAGTCATTTTCTTTTAACTTGTTTGTACGTTAACTCTTTTTTCCAAGACTAGAAGAGGGTCAAAATCCTCATGAGATCAGCATTTCATCTTCCTTTAATTGAACAAAAAGGAAGGTTGTCCTCAATACTCAATACTTTCTGCTGGAGCCCATATGTATCCTCTAGAACCTCCTACTCTGCAATACACCAGTTTGCGTAGGACTTTCTTTGGGGATTGGAAGGCTTGTCCAGATACGTCAAATGAAAAGACGGGGGCTGTTTTGCTTAAAAAATTAAAGAAATAAAATCAAACTGTTTATCTTGTTCAGTGAGAATGTATCACTCTCAGCACTGTGTCTGACTGAACTACTCACACAACAACATAAATACATGAAAAAGGCAACAAAATCAAAGCAAAAACTGAAGTACTTGGTTGAAAAGAGGATCCTGGGGGCAGGTTTTGTTGGGTTGCCAATCTGTTTAAGTTCAAAGCTGCTGTGCAAGATGCACACTCACAGCTGCATATGGAGAGTTCACAGAGCAAGTGTTTCATCACAGGCACTTCTAGGTCCTTGTGCTGGACAAAATCCGTGTCAGATCATAAGTGGGCCAACTTGTGGAGAATGAAGAACAAATCTAAAGGTGGGTTTTTTTATGTGGAGCAACTGGCCATGTGCTACTGAGAGTAAATTTTACATTTTGTACTATGCATAATGATTGTATGATGTTGAGATTTCTCTTAAGAAACCTGGTTTGTGGATTTTTTTAAGGCTAAGTTAATAAAGGATACATTCTCCACTTGATGTGTGGCACATCAGTCAAGCAAATCTCATCAGCATTGGTGGGAGATACTCTGCACATTGACTTGAGAATATGCCTTTAGTATGGAAATGTAGAAATCTGCATAATGCAGAGATGCTGACGATATTTTTTGTCCTCAGACAAAATCTTCTTTCTGATTGTCCTGAAGAATAGAATATGTTATTTGCTCCTTAGAACTCTTCACTTATGAATATCTGTTTTTTGATCTACTCAGACATATATGCACATGCCAGCTAAGTGAATGTTTAAGGTTCCATGTAGTCATTGTTATCTATCATGTAGAGGTGATTAGATTATTTTCATAATTTTTTCCAGTGACGAATATGACAATTGTTTTATGGATTTTTTTTTTAACCAAAATTGCTATACCGCTTAAAGCCATAGTGTAGAGTCAGTTATATTGGTGTAAAAGTGACTGGTACTCGTGTAGCTATTTCCCTTCCTGTATGGGAATAGCTATACCATAAAGCACTTTTATACTGATCTTACTGTGCCCACACTTTAACTATGTATAATTAAAGCAGTACAAATTTCTAGTGCAAACAAGCCCTTAACATATGTGCTACAGTATACAGGCACAATATTGGTGTTTAAAGGTTAAATTAATTCAGTGGCTGGGAGAGCCCTCTATCTATCCAGTGGAGTAGTTTATGTCACATTTCCTTTGTTTCTATGTGTGTGTGTCCCTACCCCCCACATTATAATGGTTCTTGTTTTCCCCCAACACATATTAATGGAAGTGGTATGATACATTCCTGTAATCTGTGTAGATGACAAAACTAGCTTGGAGCCTGTCTGTCACATTAATTATATACTATTATAGACCATTAATCTGATGACTATTTACATGATAGATTTATAGTCTGTTGTGTCGAAGTGTACTTGGGAACTTTAATCTGAAGATCAGTGACACAAAAATTTAAAAATAATTTGTGTGTGATCCTGAGTATGCACTGTACGCCTGCATCTGGGACATTGTCTGTTAGAAGGGGCTGAGTGCCACAGTGATTTAGCATTTTAGCCTTTCACCTCTCTATACTTAGATTTGATCAAAAGCAAAGATGAGTTTGGTGGTTTCATCCTGATCCGCACTGGATGTGACAATGTTAGGAGCAAATGAGGGAATTTTATCTATGTTTTCCTTCATATTTTGCATTGGTCTCCAACTGAGTGCAGGTAGAGTTTAGGGTTTTGGTTTTAGTATCCCTTATAGTCCTTGAATGGCTCCAGATTATTGCAGTGGCCTACCAGCACCCTGTACATGATCACATTATTTTATGTCACAAGACACTGGGTTTATGGAGCTAGGAGTTTGCTAAAATAGCACTGGGGGCATTGTGTTTCTTTGCATCAGTGGTGGAATACCCTGGTCCTGTTAACTGAAAGGTCATGGATTTCTCTTCTTTTAGACTGTATTTAAAGACTTCCATATTTGACACAGCACAATGGGATACTGTTTGGTTCCGATAAGATTTTAAAGGAGTTTGTTTTTATTTTTAATTTCTTTGGGGACATATATAACATCAAGGTGAGTAGGTGCCATCTAGATAAAATTGATTTTTATGATTTGTCCATAACACACAATTGTATTTGATACTGTCCAGCTTGGCTCAGTAGAACAGCAGGGTGCAGATTAGGAATGAACTGCAGTGATAGAAAAGAATAGTATGGAGAACCAACATGGAAAGACGGTAGACCATTTATTGACTGAGACGTATCAATTGGCAGAATTATTCAGGGGATACCAATACAGAAATTGTGTAGATATTGCAACTCATGAGCCTGATTCACCACTGTCTTACGTCATTTTTACAGTGATCTGACACCATTAAACTGGGGGAAATGCAGTGGTGAATTGGGCCCTTGACTAAAAAGGCAGAGTTGTGCAGTATGAGGAAGCTTGTGTAACAATTGTACTGTATTTGACTTTGGCCAGTGTTATTGGTTTATCAATTTCGCACAAATTAAGTGTGTGTGTGTGTGTGTAGGACTTCATTTACCTCTCATTATGCCTGATTTACAATGATGTAAGAGGAGACTCAGGCTCATAACTTCAACCCAGAGGAAAAATTGATATAAACCATGCAGAAAAAAAGAGGTTTCTAGAGAAAGGCTGACAGACATTAACTCTAGATACTGTAATGCATTGCAGCAATATCATTTATCCTAAACTTTATGCAGTTGTGAGCATAATATTTAAATCTGAAATAAAGTTACATAGCAAGTAAATTGGGGTGCACAACTTTGAACTTCCACATTAAGCTTTCCGTGTAATATGAAAAGTAGGTTGTTAAAGAGAGAGGCTTTTAAAACACATCTTATGTGATTTTAACATTCTCTTCCTTGGTAAAGTACAGTCACAAACAGTGCTTGCCACTGAAAAGTATCAATTCTTGAGTAACATTCAGAAGTCAGTCTGCGGTTCCTTTCAGTAGGAAATCCCACAGCAATTTACACAGTATCATTCTCAGACCCCTGGGAACTGCTTCTTTTAATGGTCATTTTAATTTTGCAATCTACTAACATGTACTTGTATACAGTGTATACCATGAACTTCCATGCTACCAAATAAATAATTTGGAATCTAATTCCTCTGCATATTTTGAGCTCGGGAGTCTCATAGGATAATGAAAAGAGTTTAAAGTGTGTTGTTGTATGTTTGGGCTAATTTAGTCTGAAAAAGAATAGCTTTTTAGGAGTAGAGATCCATGTAATGAGTACAACAAAGGCAGTTAGAAAGTTTATTACCAGAGATCAGTAGAATGCTCCCTCTTAGTGAAATTTGAAAAGAGGGTCTGAGATTTTTATCTCTTCATATCTTCACTGCTTTCCAAAATCATCTTCACCAGCAGGGCTCCAGCAGAAAGCTGGGTATATCCACAATTTGTTTTTGTCAAACCATTATAAAGAGCTGTATTTCAATATACACGAAAAATAAGGAAGATATGAGTAATTTTAATCAATAAATTTGGGTCAAAGCCAAATATATGCTTCAAAAGCAAATGCATTTTGTTGATTTTTCTTATGCACTATCTAGAAATATAAAACTCCTCATGTTATCATTTTTCATTAAAGTAATGTTTTTAAGCACTGTGGACAGCTGTCATCCCTTGAAAACTTATAATAGTAAAATTGTCATAGGAATGAAGCAGGAATACAAGATTTTATTAACCAATCTTCAGCTCATAAAAGATATCAGTTTTGTGCCATTCTAGATCATAAAAATATATTTCAAAGCAGAATCATATATCATCTGCAAGATAAAGCACAAAAGAATATGAGTTGCAGATGCCACCCTAAAATATTAAACTCTGTAAGAGGTGTGTAGGTGTATGTGTATCTACATAGTCAAGTCTGTGGAATTGCATGAGCTGGGAGCGATAGAAGAATTTGGCACTATATCAATATAACCAACAATAAAGATACCTGTGGTTGCATTTTGTTACACTATATAAGTATAGATTGTCTACATAAGTTTATTGAATAGTGTAGAAACATTAAGGGCCTCATAATGTAGCAGAGTTGTCAAAGGGAGAGATCAGCTCTACCTGGATAAATAGTATAAATAGTTTTCTGTCTGATATGTGACCAAATTATTTTCCAGTTGATTTCCAGCTATGGCCCCAAGTGTCCCACAGATCAAAAAAAGATAAGGGTCAGTTACAAGGTTGAGCTCATTCTATGTTGCTATAGTAACTGACCTCAAGCAACCCTCAGAGGACTACACCCAGTTCCCCAAGTGATATTTCGCTGTCCATGCCATCAATCCCAAGCCTTTCAAAACCCAGACTACTTAATTGTCAGGGTACTGTTTTGAAGAGTGTCTTTGTCCCAGTGGTGCCAAGGTAAGGCTAGCTGAGCTCGTTTGTGTCTCCTGAAGACACTTGGGAGAAAAGACATGGGTCCCATCTCTCCAGAAGGATATTGGGAAGCATTCTCTGGGGGTTTAAAGAAGGGTGCAACTATATCCTCCTGGATTAATTAGGAAAATACAAATGAGAAATATAGCTCAGATATTTTGTACAGTAAGAAACTTTCTTAAGTAACAAATAGTGGTGAAGTAACATCAGCCTGCATGTCTAACATTGTAGTAACAATCTCATTTGAACATTTGTTGGTCCGCTGTTTCCTGCTTGTGACCCTGTTTTGCTTATAGTCTACATGCTTCTTTGCTCAGAGCTTGGTTCTACGTTCATCTCCGTGGCAGTTAATGACAAATCAATAGTAAAACAGTGCCATCCACCTAGAATGAAATTGTTCGTTTCCTCACACTGCTTCTATATTCTTTGGTTGCTAATGGGCTTTCTTTATAATCAGATCTTGTTTCATTTATTTGTTTTCCTAGTCTGTTTGTAGTCACTGACTAAATAACATCATGGTGTAAACTGCTTGGATTGTTTGTTTGTTTTAAATAGTGTTTTACTTGGAAATGAATTGCATAGACAACAGTTTCTTCCATTTCTCAGTTTATGTTTTTATGTGTTTATTCTAATATCTATTTATTTTTACTATTACTAGAGCACCTCTTACAGGGCCCCATTTAATTTTACCAGATTTATGACATAGTACATTAATGTTTGGTTACGCTGCATTTCACTATATCAAGATTCATTAGACATATAGGTAACTCCAGGATGTGTGCGCCTCACTGTAGCCTCCCCTTAACCGTAATTTGCTGCAATGAAGCAGAAATAATAGTATTTTTTGGAAGAGCTGCAGTGTGGGATTTACATGCTGCTATCAAGAATGAGTGTCAGATTGTCTTAAATTTCTTCACAACATGGTCTGGGACTATTTTATTTTCTTCTGTAAGGGAGAATTTTGTTTTATTACATCAAGTTGCAGAAAGAAGTTTTAACTAACAGGAAAGACAGTGCCTCTTTATTGTTCAAATCTCTCATTTGTTATTGGTTTGATAACATGTCATTGCATGACAGTGTTAATGCACTGTTTTATATTGCCATTAATATAGTTATAATTAGAAATGCAGCTGATACAGAACATGGGTTTAATACAGCATTATTAATTATACTGCATCCTCGCCAGGAGGCTGCTATTGTCAGTTCTCTTAGTGGCTTAGAGACTCGTTGTAATATGTATTAGATGCACAGTGCTGCAACAGAAATAGCTTTATGGAGAGGCATATTCCCGCTATAAAATGGGCAGAATGACAATGTAAGTGCTATTAAGCGTCCTATCAGCATATTTAGAACTATCACATAAATACGTTTGAACTTAAGAACAATAAACTGTGTGCTTCACCACTGCAGTTCAGCTGGGTCTGGGCGACCCACTAATCCTCACTAACAGACAGTAAATTATGTACCTAAAAATTATAGAAATGCCTGCCTTTGACATCAGTGGGCACCACCCAGGTTTCACCTTCAGGATTCAGATAATCAGCTCTCATTCCTACTGGCTTCCCTCAAGACCAGTATGGAAATAAGTATGTGTCTGCCAGGGATCAAATGCTTTTGGAGACAAAAGTAGGTACTGAGAACATTACAGGATACTATCATCTCCCCATGATACTTTTACACAAAGCACTCTGTTCCTCTTTTGGCCTGACATAGTTTCAGCCTGACAGAATCCAGCAGGCCTGCTTGTTTTAAACAAGAGCACATCCGATTATTTTTTTGAGAAATGAAGTGTAAAATTAATGCTTATTATTCTGAGCTTAGGGGGGGAAAGGGAAAGAAACCTTAGAATCTTGTTTGCAATGTATTGCTTGTTTGGTGTTAAAATCAATGGATCCACACACAGATACACTTAAGGAGAAATGGGAGAAGAGCTAGCAAAGCAAGCAGCAAAAATCTGCATTTTATTTTCAAATGAGAAGGGCTGCATAATTCACTTGAGTTATGTGGGACTCTCTTATGGATGCCTGTCATGTTAAAAAAAATGGAATAAAAACGAGGGAAATGATGGCATATTTTCTTTTACTAGAGCCCACCAGCACATGCTTGAATGGTGTGCTGGCTGTCAGATGCTGCATTGTCACCATGAAGCTGTCTCATATGTGCCTATGTGATCTTATATAATTCAGGAAAGTTATTCTCCAAAGATACACCTGTATCTCTATGCATACTCTGTGTTTCTATGTAAAATTCTATTAAAATGCCATTGAGAAGCGAGTGATTGTAACAGCATTTCTCTCTGTGTCTTTGGGCATTTTCATAGTTTGGATACAGGTGCACGAATAGAGAAATGTTTGTCGTGCTAACCGGGGTACTTTCCCTCCCACCTCATCCCCTTTTTTCTTCCTGGATAGTTTTATAAACACAAGAAATACATAATGGACTCCTGTGGGAGTGGAATAAAAACCCCACCAGTGAGGAGAAGGCCTTATAATTCAGAAGTGGATTTGCAAATCAAAAGGTCTTGCCTCGAGTGGGATCAATTTCCAGATCTGCAGGAACCTATTATGTTTTATTATTTTTCATTCCAGGTTTAGTTTGTTATGGGTTTAACTATGTAAAATACTGCAGGGATCAGCCAAGAAAATATGCAATCAGTGTTACCTAATTAAACATGTGAAGAGCCAGAGAATATAATTTCAGTCTCATATTGAATATTACATATATTTCACATTTTTAATTTTTCTGAAATTATAGGAATTTAGCCACAAAGGAAACATTTTTCCTAATGAGTGCTCACTCAGGACCATATGCTGTATATGAATTACAGGTGAATGGGTTTCTGAATAATACAGTATATGGAAGTTAGCAGATGAATGTCAAACATGATTTCTCTGATTCAGTATTTGAAGGAATTCTTTCTATTACCATAGTATCAGCTTTGTACTTTACATGTTTATTATACTGCATTGTCGTTGTTCACAGCTATTTGGTTAAGGGTTCTACAGCATCTCCATCACAAAGCCATCTTCCTGCCTTTTTTTCCCCATGGGGTTTATTACTAAACTATGCAGATTTGCACAGAACTGAAACTGGGCACACAAGAGTCTCTTCTAGGAAGCCAGGTTGGATAATACAGGAGATTGGGGGAAAGGAAGTTTTTAAAACATATTCATACTTAAATACTAAATATCTGCCCATCTTTGGTGGCTGTCCAGATCAGAAATTTCAAAAATTTCAAAATAGAATCCTTGTGTTCTCTCAAATATTCCACCTCTCGGTTTTGCCATCTAGAGAATTTCTGGAGTAGTCAGAATGCAGAGTAGAAGTACTTGGTGTCTGTACTCACACCAGTGTTTTTTCTCTTCTCTTTTCTGTCCCTTTTCTATTTTTACTTCCTACCCATCCCCTCTGTCTGTCTTCCCACCCCCCTCCCTCAATCTCCCTCTTCTTTCTCCATGAAACATTACAAAGAAAAAGGATAGCATTTCCCCCTCCAGTCTAAACTGGCTATGCACACTGTGGGGCCTTTATTGCGTATTCTGCAGTCATTTTATGAATAGAGGACCACAGTGCAGATCAGGGTAGAGAAACGTGCCCTACATGTTAGAGGTGCCTGCCATCCCCTCTGTGGGAGGAGCTATCCATTCATGCTTCACTGATGCTGCCTCTTCTCCTCAAGCATTTCTTGTCATCAGCATTCTGCTCTCTGCTCTGTATGTGTTACAGGCAGTATGGGGAACAGAGCACCAATTATAAGTGCAATTCGGGAGCTTACCTGTTTTTGGAGCAGCATAGACAGCTCCTAACAATGGCCCAGGCATAGCTCACTACTGCACAAGTCACCACTTACAGATTTTTTTTAATATCCTCTTGGTGAGTTTAGGGCCCTTTAAGACACATGTACTCTGGGAATTCTCTCCAGCTGCATGCCACCAACCCTCCCCTGCTGGCCCTGTTTTCAACAAAAAGCCAGGTTCTAATATGTAGGCTATGTGTGTGTCTGAGCTATTACAAGTACATAATGGCTGCTCCATTTGCTTTCACTGTTACCATACTACTGTTATTTAACTTGTTACTTTGTAAGGGCTTTGAGATTCCTTAAGTTTCAAAGGCCTTATGGAAAACAATAATTTTCCTCTGTTCAGTCATTTTAAGGTTATAAAAAGGTAATATAAAAGCAATTATAAACAGAGATTTTCTATGCTCTTTCTCAAATTATTTGAAGGATGAAAGTACATTTAGCAGGAGGTTATTTCATAGTACTATAATCACTTCTTGCTATTCTGGAACTAAAAATGTAAACTAGATGAGATTTTGAGATGAAGACATAAAGTAGTGCATATCTCATAGGCCAGAACTTGATTTTTTAAAATATATTTTCATGAGAAGACAAATATTTGGCTGGTATTTACAAAAAACACTTGTAAAAACTGTGGGCATATTTACTGGCATGCACAAAACAGGTATTGTGTACACAATCTCCCCTGATCTTCCCCCTCTCCCCCCACCCAAATACAGATTATTTCATTTGTATTTCTGGGAGTCTTTTGAAATGTTCCAATATCGCACAATATGTCCTAACTGCACAAAACACCAAAAATGACAAATTAATGTATTAGGTTAATATGCTGGTAAAATAATAATAGTGAATGTTTATCTATTAATAAGCCAAAATTTAAGGGGATTTTTAAATAGGTTCTTTGTATTCAGAACATCTCCATGAAAGATCTGTTCAAAACAAATATATATGAAAGGAAAATTCAATTTAAAAATGCCATTTAAATGCCATCAGTGGTCTCACTTCAACCTCAAAAAGGCATTACATATAAAATGAAGGCTGAGTTAGCCCTGCATTCCTGCTATTCCCTGATAGCTTCCTCTCCTCCTCCTCCTATATACTTGCAATATAATCTGAGGTGAAGATGGGAATTCACTCTGTTTGTAGTGGTGGTGGTTGAATTCACACTGTTCAATTTGTTTTAAATGCTGTTTGAGTGTTTAATAATAGATATCCAGAGCAACAATGTTCTGCCTTTGTGGTAAGATGCAAGGTGCAAAGTACAATATTGTCACAAGCCTGTAAACAGGAGTATATGTTACTGGTGGTTTGATCACAGCATCACTTTCATCACAGCTGAAAATAAATGCCCCTAAATTTGACTTGCGGCTGTACACCTGAATACATTGTACAAGTGACTGTGTGTGCTTTTGTAATAGGGACACAGAAATTGTAATTTCTTTGGGTCCTTGAAGCTGTGCAATCCAGCTTTACCATTTCTAGCAGACTGCTGCATTTCAGACACTAATCTGCTGTGTCACTAACAAGTTGTATCATTTGAACCTTGCAGAGGAAGGCATCAATCATGAGTGCAAGCTGTGTAACCAGATGTTTGACTCTCCAGCAAAGCTTCTGTGTCACCTGATTGAGCACAGCTTTGAGGGGATGGGAGGCACATTCAAATGCCCTGTTTGTTTCACAGGTAAGACAGTAAGACCTAGACAAGCCTCAGTGTGCATGGCTTGATCTAGAAATGACACACAGGGGATTTTTAAAATACAGTGTTCCATTCCTTGGGAAAAATACTCTGCTTGGAAACGTTTAAAATATCATCAGTCTGAAACTGGAGCTAGGAATGAAGAACAGCACCGTGATTTTTTGACACCCTACATCAGTTCCCAAACTCAAGAAGCTAATAACAGCCCTTTTGAAATTACATTTGTTGGGTAGAATGTGATAGTTCTTGTGAGATAAGGACCTACTCCTCTGCACCCCTCACTCATGTGAGTGCTTTTTACATACCCAACTAGCCTGTAGTCAGTTCTCAGTGGAAGTACTCATGTGAGTAAAGGGCTGGTAAGATCAAGCCCTAAAACTGTATAGTTTGGACAATTGCTGTATTCATTTTTTTCATTGTAAGACCAGAATCTGCCCTCAGATACATATGCCCAGGTCCTGTTTTTTCTATGTAGAGCACATATCTAAAATCTTGCTGTTTATCCATCTTTTGTAGTTAACTTTAAGCTATTTCTGCAAAGCAAATTTGGATGATCTTGGTTAAAGCGACTGTAGGATCTGTTGAATGCTCTATATGCTTTTTTTAAAATTGCAATGAACGTCTTGTATTTGAAAAATGTTAAAGTAATGCTGGATGTGTACATGACATCTGTCTTTCATTTCCTACGTGTGTGACTATGAGCTAAGTAAAAAATAAAGGGTTGAATCATGAGGGGCACTCGGCACCCACAGTCCCCCTTAACTTCAGTGGAAGTCGCAGGTGCTCATGACCTCTCAGAATTTGATCTGCAGTTTGAGAGACTGCAGTTTGTAGTTTTGGACTTAATTTGTCCTTTTCTGGCTGTTTACACTGCAAGCTCAGCTTGTGTACACGTACTCTCTGGAGCCATGGGAGCTAAGCCATGCCCACTATGTACCCACTAGTTTCAGGCAGGTCTGTACTCTGCATGGCTAAGCCTTGTCTCAGTTGCCCATGCTACTGTAGCTACACTGCTGTTCATACCTGTGCTAGCTCAATGAGGCTCCCATGAGTACGTGTACATGAGCAGGGCAGTCACACCCCTACCTAGTAGTGTAGATCTAGCCTCTGAGACATGCTATGAAATAAATCCTTAATAGTATTTCTTTAAATTCAGTTAGTAAGAAGCTACTTTTGCATATTGCATAGATCTAGAACCCATAAACATTGATCTAAAATGAGATGTGAAGTAGGCTGGGAAATAATCTTAACCAAATAAATCATAAACTCATCGTGCTTAATTTCCAAACTCTACCAGTCAAAATCAGAATAACTTTCAGTTCAAAATTATAAAAATGCTTAGGTGTAACAGTATTTATGGTATAAAATCTTATCTTTTCTATTCTATATGGACAAAATAGTTATACAGGTTGTCTTTGCAACAGACTACATCTGCAGGTTCACACTTCCTTTGTAGTCTGTCAGAAATGTTGCATTGGTCACACATCTTCTGGATTAACCCCCTAGATCTCTACTGGTTCAATTCTCCTGCATTATAAATAAATCTCATGCACTTATGGTTGGCTCACAGCTCCCTGCAAAAGAGGTGACACCCTTTTTTCAATTATACAATTGGG
Organism: Caretta caretta; assembly: GCF_965140235.1. NCBI lineage: Eukaryota > Metazoa > Chordata > Testudines > Cheloniidae > Caretta > Caretta caretta. The sequence goes on from NC_134217.1 coordinate 17,419,225, forward strand.
TTCATCCAATTATGAATGGAGAGCAGTGACTTTATGGTGGAATATCAAAAATCTATGTGATATTTAGAGTCTATTATAACTAAGCTAAACATCATTCTTTAAAACTTAAATTATTAATATTGTCCACTCTTGCAGGATAATTGTACTGAAACAGATATTGATGATTTATTGATAAATATCATTGGACCTTTTAGGATTACAGCCATAATAAATGTGCAGCAAATATGGGGAAGAAGTTACCTAAAGCAAACTTAACCTCTGATTACACTGTATTATTTCAGTTTTTGTACAGGCAAACAAACTGCAGCAGCATATCTTTGCAGTCCATGGGCAGGAGGATAAAATTTATGACTGTTCCCAGTGCCCACAGAAGTTCTTCTTTCAGACAGAACTTCAGGTATGTTTTTGAAATGAGTAAATGCAAACTGACAGCAATTATTTTGTTTGTATGTAATAACCCTCTCATCACTGCTCGGCTTTTAGACCATTTCTTTAACCAATTTATAACCATGGTTTTCCCTCCCTCTTTGCAACAGCAGCAAACTTTCCTACTCTCTCTTTCTCTCTCTCCCCGTGGGAGCTATCAGGAGAAAGGGATCTCTGAGCCTGGCTGGCATAAAATAAGACAAGACAGATATCATGATTCTTTATGAGTATTTCTCTTGACAGTAGCATTGCTACATACTGACATGTCTACATGAAGCACTATGTAAATAATTTCTTTTTCTCTGTTAATAATGTAGGGAATGATTAACACACAAAGACTAAACTAACGTTATGACATTCCTCCTTCCCCAGTGTTAAGTAAAAAGTAAAGGAATCGTACCTATCTAGGTACAAGAGCAAAATGTACGTGCTACTTGAACATAGAATTCTAATCAGACCAGCCACAGCCGCAAAGGCATAGTAGTATGTAGCAGATTGTTAAAACTAGGCACTACGGTCCAATTTCACTGCTGGCATAAGTGGATGCAGCTCCATTGATTTCAGCCTTCCCAAAGTGTGCGTGTGAGACAGAAGTATGCATTGCACTTTTTCAAAAGACTGCGCAGATCCAGATTCCCCTGGCCCTTCTGGAGGCAGTAGGTCTGCCTCAGGCACAAGGGCTCTGGGAGCTCCCTCAGGGCAACTGCTGGAGGAGTTCTAAGGAGCAGTGTTGGGAATCATAGAAGTATAAGGCTGGAAGAGGCCTCAAGAGGTCATCAAGTCTAGCCCCCTGCTCTGAGGCAGGGCCAAGTAAATCTAGACCATCCCTGACAGGTGTTTGTCCAACCTGTTCTTAAAAACCTTCAGGGATGGGGATTCCACAGCCTCCCTTGGAGGCCTATTCCAGAGCTTAGCTACCCTGAGAGTTAGAAAGTTTTTCCAAATATCTAACCTAATTCTCCCTTGCTGCAGATTAAGCCCAATACTTCTTGTCCTACTTTCAGTGAACACAGAGAACAATTGATCACAGTTCTCCTTATAACAGCCCTTAGCATATTTGAAGACTGTTATCACGTCCCCCCTCAGTCTTCTTTTCTCAAGACTAAACATGCCCAGTTTTTAAAATCTGTCCTCATAGGTCAGGTTAGTGTTGAATCAATTATGCTTAAAATTAAGTTTTGACCTTCAGTGTTAAACCCGTTGAAATGCAGAGAACCTGTCATAGTGCTGTAACTTTGTGTTAATCTAGCAGCAGAGAAAAGCCCTGCATATCTAATTATCACATAGGAGAATTGACTACCAGAGCTTTAACTTTTAAACAGATACACAGAGGTTCTCAGTCTGGCCTTCCTTATCATAATATTTTACCTTTTTAGAATTTCTGCCAAAATACTGCTCCTGTCCCCTGGTAAATGTAATCTTTTTATAGAATGATGCTGTATGCCTCATTTAAATCTATTAGCTTTATAAACCATGATTTACTTAAACTTTGGAGGGTTTTTATTTATCTTGCTGAATTCCCAAGTTGCTGCCTCTTGTGTCGTGCTGTCATGCAGTGGAAGGATGGTTGATCTTTTCACTTTGTTGATTTTATATTTTTTCTCCCAGGGGAATCTCTTCGTTCCCTTGTTCTAGCAATCTCATTTGCATAAGTGTACAAAAGTTTTAACTATACCTTGTTAATATTTTAATTAATAATTTTGTTTTTGTGATTTCTCACTGTGTAGGTTTTAGAAGATAATATTGGCTTACAAAGCGAGCTTGGATTTTTCCTCCCCTTTTTCATTTAAAGTGGTCTTTGGTCAAAATGCCAGCACAATTAAAATGGGTGCAATGGCTTCCTAGGTCACTGCATTAACCTTTTAAATCAGATGGTCAGATACAGAGAACCTTGTTAAATTATAGTCTTAACAACCAATTGCTTTTTGCAATTAACCATTTTAATTACATAGTGTTCGTATTCTGAAGTGTTGTGCATAGCAAAACCTATGCAAATAGCAGCTTTCATCCAATAAATTTGAATCATAATTGTAATTTTCAGTTTTTACACAGGATATGTGTGCATTTAAAATTCCTGTGTTCATAATAATTATACAAGTAATTTTAAATGGTGTTGGCTGAATGAAAATTCAATGTTTAACTGCACATTTTACTCATGAATTTAGTGGTGACTCAGAATAGGGTGTTTACTTGAAGTAGGGGGTTTTATTGATTGAAATAACTGAGCCAAGCAAGGCACAGAGTATGTGAATACATTAGTTATGAAGACTTTTGAACTAGCAACCTTATTTAGCATGATTAACTCATCAGTTGCTTATTTGTAGGTTGCCTGTTTTAAATTCCTTGGCTGTTTATTAAATTTTTCTCTGCTAGTTGAGAAATGAAGATTTAGTATTACTTGGTGAGCCAATTGTTTAGCTGCTAATAACAGTTTAATGTGCATAGATATTTTAGTCTCTTAGCAGTGCAATTTCTCCTGTATGTTACAGTCTCCGTCCATCAAACAGTTATGCTTGACAAATCTGACTTTTCAATTCTAACCTTGCTTTCCAACTGGTGTAAATTAGGAATAACTCATTTTAAGTCAGAATCAGATTTGTTCTATTTTATTTTACTTTCTTGTATTTTTTTGTGAAACCACTGACATATGTAAAAAATCTTAGTATTACATTACAAGGAAAAACTTTCCATTGAGCCCCTTTGGTTACAGAGGGCAGGAAAAAGGGAGGAGAGTGGGGAGAGGGGCATATATTGGGAGAAAAAACTACCGTAATTAATTTTGCAACTGTAATGGCATGCCATAAGTTAGCCCTGCTGCTGTGTGACTATTTTTAAGTAGATTCCTTAGGTATAGTATGACATAAAGGGGCATATATGGACCATGTTAGAAAGGGAGATTGTCATTTCAAATTCACATTTCAATAGTTTGGAAAAAAATTCAAGTTGCTGCATCAGTAGCACTTTTCAAAGCACCCTTTTCATTTCTAAATTAATGGTTGTATTTTAATATATGAGCTTTGAAGTTGCAGGGAGTCAGGTGGAGCCACAAAGACAAGATCCTGTTCTCAGTTACCCTGGTGTAATTCCAGAGTAACTTCATAGACGCCCATGTAACAAAGAATAGAATTTGGTCCTGCTTGTTTAATATTGCAGCACTTCCACCATAAAAAGGAAAATGGAAAACATTGTAAGGATAAATACATTATGATTTATAGTGTGTAAAGACGTCCCACATAAGAGAGGGTAGATACAAAACAATGGAATATGCCATTCTAGGTGGAAAACAATGGTGAAACAAAATAGCAGATCTATGGTTATACTGAGCATTTAGGAGCAAATTAGTGCAATATTATACACTCTGAACGCTCAGGATGATAGCTAGTCAAGCTTTGACATCTATGAATGTGATGAAAGTCTCATGCCTTTTAAATATTTTTTCCATTTAATGACACTTAATAGAAGTAAATTTACGCATAACCTATAATACTATATACTACAGAGAGACGAAAGAAGCCTTTGTGAAACAGAGGATGATCTCTAGGACCTATATTACAAACTAATCATTAGCTGCTGAGTGTGCCTTTAATGTACTGCCCTGCCAAAGCTGAAATAGTGTACAGCACAGCCATACTTTGGAAACGAACTAGTGAAAGTACTTTGCCCCCTGAAATGGTAGTCTTTAGACTTATACTGAAGTAGGAAACCCTGCCAAGTTAGAAGACAGACTGAAATCATGACACATGTTGGGTGTTGATAGTTAAACTTGTGTTGTTAAGCCGAGTTGCGAAATCTAAATTCTTAATTGCTTGCACTAAGAATTGCATTAAGCAAATTGTGAATGAATAGTGATTTTTAGAGGAAACTCAAGGAGGGTTTTCATCTGTGCTCTTTGCACCACTGTTTTTCCAAGGAGCCATGGCATAACCAATAAAATATTTGTATTTAAAGGATTAATTCCAGCTGTTTGCTTGTGTGCTGCTAATCATACCATTTCCCTCTAAATGATTACAATTGATGAAAACTAAAGCAAGGGATATAATAAACAATGCACAAATAATCCAGGTACTGCGCTAACAAGGTATCTGCCAGTTCCTTCCTAGTGCAGGTGCCTGCTCGGAAAGAGAGGCTTTCCTTTCTGTTCAGATTTGAAGATAAGTCAAACCACTGAATTAAGGGAGCTTCACTGGAAGATTTTTCTGTAATTTTAAGTGCCAAGTTCCTTTAAATGTCAACACATCAAAGGAAAGAGGATGCCATGGCCCATTGGCTAGCATCATCATTTGTTTTTTCCTTTTCAGCGTATATCAAAAGCTGCAGGTTTAAGCCATAAACTGGCAGAAATTGCTACACACAAGCTGCACTCATTATATTAACAATGATTTGTCACTAATGTTCTCTAAGGGCTTGATCCAGTGCCCATCAAAGTCACTGGGAGCCTTTCCATCGATTTCAGTGGGCTTTGGATTAGGCTCTAAAACGGCTTCCTTAAAGGGGAAAAATAATCTGTCTTTGCATATATAATGGAGGGTAGTGTCAGTTAAATATCTGATATGTCCTCCAGAGAGGGGATATATCCTGCCCCTGTTAATGGAACTACTCGATCTAATAAACCTCTGATTCCTATGATGCTAATAATCTTGGGCTCGATTGTGGCTTGGTCTAACTGGGCCAGATAAGGTAGTGTAGCTATATAGCCACATCAGTTTTCCTTTGATTGTGTCTCTGGGTACAGCAGGAGATCAGGGTGAGGAGTGGAGGGAAGTCATGGCTCCCCCGCAATCCAGCAGCCAGTGGAGCTGGCTGGGTAGTAGTGGGGGACCAGGCTTTGCCCTGAAAAGAATTGCAGCAAAGTTTCTGCTGCCCTCCAGAGCAAGAGGGCAGGAATTGAGCCTCTCGGAAGCCCAGTTTCTTCCTCTGGGAGCATCACAGCTGCATTCTTCCCCCTTCTTAGGGCTGAACCTAAAAGCTCAACTTAGCCCTTAGTAATCAGCGCACAAATATAAGAGTTACAAAATCTAGATTCTGTTCCTGGCTTTATCATTTTGCTCTGTCCCCTTGGGCATTTAATGTCTCTGTTTCAGGTCTGGAAAATGGGGGTAATAGTACTTACCAACTTCTCAGTGCTGTGGTGAGGCTTAATTAAACATTTTGTAAAATGCTATGATATCCTCTTCCAAACGGCCCTCTCTATACATGCAAACATTTCAGAAATTGAGAATAAAGCTCCCAATTGCATCAGTGATGTAAACCCAGGCCTCAATTGTTTGAGGAGGTTTCACAAAACACCTGGTTGAAGTACTGTTTGCTCAAAAAAAAAAAAAAAATTGACACCGTCCTAGAACCTGAGCTGTGAGTGTGGCAAAAAGGTAGCACTTTCCTTTATGATCCTCGTGCTGTGTTTTACAGTTTGTGCTTGGCTTAGATATTAAACCCCAGGAAACTCTTTCTGGAAACAACCCATAATAAATTCTTTCTTAATTTGGTGGAAGGCATTAATTAATTCAGTACATAATTTTGCTGTTTTTTCAGGTGAGGTGTGTGTTTCTTTAAAACAGAAATCCCATCTTTGTCTTTCAACTATCGGTGGGCTCTCTAAGACCTAGCAATTCATACATTTTTCCTGCTATCAGAACGTCAGTCTTCCTCTAAAATCAGACAAATGAACCAGACAGTACTGTAGCAGACTTGGTTAGTGTTAAAACAAGTTGATTAGCCAATGTGCTTGGAGCGTTTTTAATGTTTAATCATTATTAGTTATAAAACTAATAAATTACAAGAAAAACAAGACCCATTCCAGTCATATCACTGGGCTTTCAGTCAGATAATTATAACTAACAATAATTAAAAATTAAAAGTGCTTTAGGCGCATACCCATCATATTTAGTCTGTCTGACTGCACATCCTTTAAGTATTGCAAAAAAGGAAGTTCTGCTTATGGTATATTGTCCAGATTGGAAAGAAAACTGTCATTAGGTCTCTGGTTTTCAGAGTGCAGGTATATGCTCAGTTGAGGAGGAACATGTCATTGGCTCCAAATACTTATTTTGGTGCTGGTGAAACCCATCATTAATTTCCAAATTTAAGAAATATGGGCATGAGTTATTGAGGAGTATACTTATTGGCTCTGTACCAACTAATATGTAACTTTTATATTAGTAGTCACTGCGCTTGGCGTCTAGAGTCTATTCCTAGTTCTGAAACCAAGAGTGCTTGCCACTATGCCCCTCATTGTGGCTTGGCAATGTGCTTTTGTCATGGAACAAGACATTACACTTTCTGTGTGCACATCCATTGTCAAGAAGGTAATCTGCGCTGAAGATGATGGACTGACTTGACATGTTCAGAGAAAACATTGACATCCATGCACTGATTGACTGCTTCTCCAGGAAGGTGCATAACTTGCTCCGTATGTTATTTAATGCATTCTGTCTTGCTTTCTGGGGTTTTTTTGTGTGCTGCCAATAGAGTCTGTCTTCCAGATATTAGTGAAAGAGGAGGCCTGGCTTTGTGTCTTAGAATAAAACCTCATATCCCGGCTCATATCCCAGTTCCCCTCCAAAATCTGTTGCTTCAGTCTCTGTTCCTTTGTTCTCACTGAGGACGGTGAATCAAGTAGGCATCGTTGGGTGCCACTGCAACTCCAAGGATAGGGGATGGAGTCTAACATACTTCCTCTTCAGTCTCTGAGATGACAGCTTTGATTTCTTTTATCACTTGAATGGTAACATTTTAGGAAAATGAATGTACAGAGCAAGTGAATAAGTAAATGGATGCCTAATGACCTCTCTGGCACAAGCAGGCGTCAATGGCAAGGAGTCTTGGAACAAACAGATCATGTATTGCCTGTTCACTGTCCTTGCCCCCTTCTAGCTGTGAACAGAGACGGTTGCAGAGATCTTGAATTGTCTTGTGTCTTGATTTGGTTAAGGAAGGCATCATTTATCCTTTAGTTACTCAAAGAAGATTCTGATCAGCATATCAAAAATCTGCATCTGCATTATATGGCATCTCCTGTGTCATTTCAGCAAGATCCAGTGTGAGCTCTCAGGCTAACAAAGATTCACCTGAGACTGAGCTTGGAAATTACTGGTATTTCAGCACTCTGGTCTGTACCATAAAAAGTCCCTCTGCTTCAAATACTGTTAATGCTATCGTGTGACTCACCCTGGCTAACAAAGTGTACATAACTTCACATTAGCACGTGGAGAATACCCAGCAGTGATGCAGAGTGAAAGAAAAGGGTGTCAGGTGAAAGCCATCGGTTGAGTCATTAATGCACTGAAGTGCACCCAAGTGTCAACATGTGTGATCAAGTGTAAGGAGGCATGTAGTTCCAATGTGGCAGTGCTGGCAGAGAGAAGGGACTTCCTACAGGAGAGATGGCACTTGGATCTGCTATTTAGGCTGCCCGTCTAAACCTATTGTTGCCTGTCATCTATGCCCTAGGGCAAGGGTCCAACCAACTTTTGAGCAGGCACCATGCCATCCTAACAGATGGCCATGAGTGTAAGCAGCCAAGAGACAATGTATATGCATCAGTTATATTTACTGAAAGCACAGTCCCTTGACGGAAACATCCAAATGACAATTCTGAGCTTAGATGCCTTTAGTTAAAGGAATATGGAATTGCAAATCTGACTCTAAGCGAGAATAATTTATATATGTTGCAAAGTAAACCCTATGACACACAACTGTGTGTGTGGTTATATATATACACGCACATGCACACCCAGACAAATGTGTTGAATACAGTGTCCAGTTCAAGGGCTCTGTCATGATATTCACAACTCTCCCAGAAAGTGACCCTAAGTACCTGAGAGATCTCCTTCTCCTCTGTGATCATGGCTTCCAGTGACAGCTGTGTTCCACTAGAACTATGAAACTGCCAACCAAGGGAGAGGCACAGGAGCTCTGGAAAGAGAACTTTCACAGGAGCTGGACCTAGACTATATAATTCACTCACAAGGGATGATCGTGTCCATGGATCTAAACACTTCAAGAAATAAGTGAAAAATTCGTCTGTTTGGTTTTCCCTCACAAACACACATGCCTCTTTCCAATAGTACAGTGAGGGAGACCATATGCGTACTTAGATAGGTGGGGGGGGGTGTAATAAATTCATCTCGCTCAGAGCTAGATTTGAGTTTCCACATCCCTTTTATGACAGAAAAAGAACAATATGGTTGATGGAAAAGACTCTTATTTTATTTTTAAATCGTTGCTTACCCAAAAAACTATACTTGATGTACTCCTAACATATATCCTGGGGAAAGCGTGCTTGCATACTTTAAAGGTTTTTTTCCTTCGATAACTTATGGACTCTGTTTGAATAGTACTTGGTAGTGCTCTTGAAATAAGTGTTTTAAAGAAACCTTTAAATAAATAATTCTGTACTCATATCAGTGGAATAAGGATCCATTCATACTGTATGAAAATAAATAAATAAATCAGGCGTGTTTCACTTCCAGGTATACTAATGTCTTCCCATCTAGAGTACATTGGACTGTTTTACTATTAAATATCCATTCATGACCAAATGGAGATGGCCCAGGAGAAGAAATGAAAAGGTGGATTTTTTTTTCTGGAAGACCAGATTGCACTCTCTGGTCTGGCAATAACAATTACTAATGACATTTAGAGAGAAATTAACTATGAGAAATGCAAGGTGGCATTTCAGCGGTGCCAGTCAGTAACATTGCATCAGAGCTCACAGGAGAGAGGAGAAAAAGTTTATGGATGGAAAATTAATTTTGTTATGTCAACAATTAACCAACACCTTTTCTTCACTCTACCACATTATCACAAATTACAAGTGTGACAGAATATAGCAGCTCAGCAGAGGAATGAAATGGTACTTTAAAAGCCATGCTCCTAGAGACAGTTTCACTAGCCTGTGTTTCATTCCACTTTGTTCAACAGTGAATGATAGCATTGGAAATCAGACTGACTGGGGAGGAAGAATTAGCTTTGACTCTGTAGGGACAAATATTATCAGTCATCCTCATCAATACCAGCGGTTTTCAGGCTTCGTGAGCTGAGCCCCCCCTTTGAATTACAGTTTTTGGTTGTGCCCTCCCAACCCAGACAAAAATAGACACAATACCTTCCCCGCCCCTCTCGGGTCTTCAGGGTGTGGCAAGACTCATGCAACAGTCTCTGGGAGCGGAGCCAATGCTGGGTGCAGAGGATGCTGGGAGCAGAAAGTGGTGCAGCCGCAGCGGATGTTGACACTGACCCACAGGTGAGTCGGGGGTGGAGCTGGTACTCCCACCCTGCCATGGAGGGCTGTCGAAAGCCTCGCTTGGCATTGCTGCTCGCCTCCCTGAACTTTCCTCTGGATCCCCCTGAGGGGTGGGGGGAAGCACGCCCCGCATTTGAAAACCTCTGATATGTACAAAAAATTACCGTATAGTTCTGCAGCACCTTCTGTCTGCGGATCTGAGAGTGTTTTACAAACACTAATGAATTAAATTTCTCAGGACCTTTCCTAGGTCAATGTTATCCCCAGTTTACAAATCAGGGTGGCAGTTAAGTATCTTGCCCAAACCCACTGAGGAATTTTTTTGGCAGAGCCAGACATAGACCCAGATCCTTTAACTCCCAGGCCTGTATGTTAATCATAAGGTCATCATCTCACTCTGTGGGTCAAATAATACGTGCCTCTGCATGGAACCCCTTTTCCTGCTTCGTCCATTGCACATTCACACAGGAGACACCCATTACCCATAGCGGGGCTGTGGGTGATAGCTGCAGGTGAGACTGTGAGGATGACAGCTGGCACCTGCTGCTGGTGAGGGGACTAGCTTGATAAAACTGTGAAGGAGCACTGGCTAGTCCATTTAAAGGAGTAGCAGGTCCTGGTACCCAGTGTTTTCCCTCCAGTACTCAGGAGTAGTATGGCTTAGAGAACCATAATACTTCCTGGTACTGATACTCAGGCAGTGCACCTCCTCCCCTTTCCCAGCATGGAGGTGTTTTGTCAGAGCCCTACTTTAGTCCTAGACTATATTTCAAGTAGCAAATTCTTCAGACCTGCAATTAGATGACTTCTAATAAAACTGAGCCACTGTTTTCTCTCCAAATTTCTACAAATTCTCCCCCTGTGTCTACATCTCTGTCCATCCAGTGGTGGAAAGAAGAGGGGATATCTAACAAAGCTACTGCTGTGATTTTCTGTTTCTTTCCTGGCTACTGTAACAAATAGCTTGTGGTCTAATAGTTGATTAATTCTGGTTCCTCCTGTAGGTGTCGTTATAATTTAAAAAATTATTTGAGATTTTTAAAGGATCATGGAGTTGTACATTTGAAGGGGTAGAACATACACATAATTTAAGGAACTACTGGAGCTTGTTCCACCTCTCTGGTTAAATAGCTCATGGAAACTGGTGTGTAGCATGCTTTTGAAAGAGCAGTCCCTTCATTTGCTTGCTGCTAGAGCAAAACTAGGTTGCTTGTCCAGACATAACAATATATGCCTGAGTGTTTTCACAAGAAACGTCTAGATCATTACATATAATAGGTCTCAGCTGCAGTTTTGATCACTGAAGCATGCACACAATTCATCACAGCAAATTAGGTACGTCTTTGTAACTTATCTTTCTGCAATTTGCTGGCACTTTTGGAGAGCTGAAACTTATATTGTATGTGCTGCAGAAGCCATTTCAGATCAAATATGCTGTGTTTATTGTAGGAGAACAAGGATTCATTAATAACAAAAACATGGAGCATTCTGTGTTTCTGTTCCAGCATCTTGCAGAACCAGCCGTAGTACCAGCAGAGATCCCTGGCCACATTCATTATTTATCTATTTTAGTGAAGTTCTTGTCTGCAGTAAAAGAGATGTAAGCTTGAACATATCAGATTGTTTGTGCCAAGACCTATACTATAGCCCTTTCAAGAAACCCGAGGCATCCTTCATTCTAAAATCATTACACAGGCCATTTATCTGATTGGCTTTTGTCCTGTCTGGCTTGCTAAAATGTTGCTTGTTCTTTAAAAAGCTCAATTTGACCTTTTTAAAAGAAAAGGCACTTGCTGTTTTTATTTTATTTATTTATTTATTTTTGCCAAGTGAACTAAAACCAAACCTTACATCACTGGAAATAGACATTCAAAAGCCTCACAGGTACTGAAAAGCATTAATTTTATTTCTAGAAGAGGACAGATGCTGGTGGACTTGGAATTACATTTTAGTGGATTCATCAGTATCAGTTAATCGTCAGTCTGTATGCAAATAGATATGTTTGAAATAGTTAATATGAATGTATCCTCTGGATTTTTTACAGTAGCATTCAGACCAGCAGTATTTGAACTTCTGGTTTGGGTTTGTTTTTGTTTTGTTTTGTTCTTTTTGGGAGAGATGAGGGAAATATTGGTTGTGTTCATAATTGCAGGGCTTTCCTATGTATAATAAGGTTCTTGGTGTTCAAATATACAGATATGTTGCTGACTTAAAAGCAAGATGGCAAAATATTCTAGAAGAAATTCCCAACACTGCTGCAGGAAAAAATAAACATCTCAATCTCAACATAGCTAAACCCTGGTGGACTGAGAAAATCCTTTTCAGTGGCCAGGTATTTTTAACTCTGTGTATGAGATTGATACACACATAGCTAGATATTTGCATCTATTATCAACAGCCCTCTTATTGGTTTTATTTCTTGCAATAGAACTTAAGGTTAATAGTTAACACTACAACACATTAAACCTCCACCTCCCAAAATTAAAAGTGCTACTATGCTGCTGTAGACTCTACTATGTGGTATCGTTAAGGTTTGGGATTTTATTTAAATCTGAAATTTATATCCGGGAGAAATAAATGATTTGATTTAAAAAACAGCTGGAGGGAGGGAAAACACTGTTTGTTTTGTCCTCTATATTATTTTTCCCAGTCAGATAATAAGTTTATGGTAACCATCTTCTTTATCCCAACATATTTTGAAAATAATGTGTGTGTTTTAGCTTTGAGGCCTAAACTTGACACAGAAAATCCTGGATTGATCTCAGTCATACTGTTATTTCCTAATGCTGTGATGGTCATGGGGATTTCAGATACCTTTACAATTAGAAAGTATTGTAAAAATAGGTGCATTTAAAAACTAAAAGGCTTTGGGGGTATCTCTGCACTGGCTAGCAAAAGACTTGGGTTTGAACGCCAGGCTCTGGCTCCCCAAGCTTTCATGACATGAGACTGCTATGGAAATAACATATTCATCCCTGGATGCTGGGCCGAGAAGACAAGAAAGGAGCGCCTTGCCTTGTGTCACATTGCTCAGCAGCAGCCTCGCCATCTGATTTAAAGAGTACAGACTGCCTTCAAAGAAGTTCTTAGCCAGTTCTCATTGTTTGGAAGGATGGTGGCTATAGTATAGGCCGGCATGGTGGGAGGTCAGGAAGAAGGGTACTCTGATAGTTAGGGTCACAGAGAGCAAAAGGAGGTGGAGCAGTTAAAAAGTTGCTCGGTAACTTGCTCTTTTACCTCTGGGTTTGTATTTAGCCAGTGGAGTTGTTTCAACATTGATGTTTTTGCCACCAAAGCTCTGTCAGTCTTTCCATTTTAACCATCTATTTTCAGAGAATTTTAATATACCCATAGACATACTGTATCTTCAGGTTAAAACTGGAGCCACCCCAGAGCGATACACTTTTTTGAAAGTAACTTTAAATAGTTTGAAAGTGTTTGCAAAATATGCTGATAAAATACTGTTTCTTAATAAATACTTTGTTGTCACAAAATACATTTGGGGAGGAAATAGTTCTGTGTGATGCTTGGATCTGGTGGGCGGAGTGAGGGAATAGAAAAGCAGAAATAGTGCAGGAAACATAATTTGTTTGAAGATTATGCTTACTCTGCATTGTCTGGTTTCCTTAAACAAAAATGGCCCGGGAATGTTTAATATACAGGCTTGGTGCATATGTGCAGTGACCCGCATTTATACAATAAACTCTAATGGACTGATAGGTAACAACTTGCTCTGTCTTTGCAAGTTTTAAAATTAATGGAATGCTTAGCAATATTCTGTATGATATATACTTAACCAACACAGAATTATTGTAACATCTCCAAAGAACATGGATCGTTTTAGATAGATAATACACAACTGGAATTTGGATATAAATGCAAATTATATATATATACTCTCTTGTTCCTCACACCTGTTTAGAGCTTATTGTGTCAGTAGTGATTGCTTTTTAAAATAAAGCGGCTATCATGAAGAAATCAGCTTTTCCTAAGAGTAACAACACATGGTAACTTGACAGCGTTAGTTGGAAAAATGGACCTTTTCAAGGATACAGTTGTACATGGCTTTTGTGCCATCTTGTCATACATTCCATCAAGACGATATCTCATCACTGTTTTGTCTTGTGGTGTCTTGGTGGGGACATCTTGTCTCAGAAATATTTTGGCCCCATTATTAAACACACGTGACCAAGTCCTGCTTGCCTTATTCACACAAGTAGCCCCTTTGAGTTCATTTGGCTGAATCAGGCAAACAGAATGCTGATCACAATTATGGTTGTATGTTTCTATATTCATCCTGCACATACACTAGCGGAGAGGAGGCATGTAAAGTACTTCTTGGACTGAGGCCTTGTTATTTGGTAGCATACAGACTGTTCTATTAGGGGAAGTTTATATCCCTTAGTACGTGAGACCTTTGAAGTTAGAAACCTGCAATTGTGCTTAATTGTAATAAAAGAGCCAATATATCCAAGATGATGCATCACATCAAATATAACAATACATGCATACCAAATTATATAGATTCATGTTTATCTGCCTTCAAGAAAAATGAATCCATGATCCAAGTCTGTCATATCAATATTCCATTAGATGGAGATTTAATTTAATTGCTGCTTTTAAAAAAGTTGCAGATGAAGGAACTGTCATGTTTTATAGCCTTGGTGTAAGTGGACATAACTCTTTTGAAGTCAGTGCTCTTGCACCTGTTTGTTCAAGTGCTGAATTTGTCCCAGTGGGCCAAATTCTGCAGTTCTCATTCAGACTAAATTCCCATTGACATCAGTAAGGACATTGCCTGAGTGAAAACTGTAGAATTTGTCTCTTTAACATTGTGTGTGACCAAATATAATAAATGTGTTAAAACTCACAGTTGAGGCTGAAACTCTGTTCCTTATCCTCATGTTCAGCTGAACTGTACCTAAGATTTTCAGCAAATGAGCTACAGTAAAATCAACTGTTGTTCAGCCACTCCTATGACACCGAGGAACAACTGAGCAGGTTAAGAATACCATTTTAGGTTCAGTGCTGCATTTCCTGGCGTTTGTTGGTTTCTATTCCCATAGAAATGTACCTTCAGCACAGCTGTGCATTTGTCTATTTGTCTGTGCATTTCAACTGATGAGTTTAAAAGGTTCTATGTAGAATTCTTTCCCCCTGCTATAAGTGTGGGCATAGTGTGGGGAGGGTCAAGCGGCATTACCCCACAAACTGCAAGCCTCGGAGAGGCGCAGAATTTGCTGCCCCCGACATGCAGCCCATTGGCCTGACTGGAGCTGTCCCCCCTCCCCCTCCAATACAGAAATCAAACTGTGCCTATGGCTGTAAGTCTTTTTAGAATAAAAGGAATATACGAGCACTGGTCTCAACTAAATCCAAGATTATAGACCAAATTACAGAATTACTGCATGTGTGAAGAAGATCCACCACAAAGAGTACTGTAATGATGATGCCAGCCCTCAAAGAAATGAACAATTAACTGGCTTCAGCAATGTAATTTGCCTTAGATCACAGAGACATTAACAAGATGTGCTTCAGATAGGTTTCAAATAAATCAACAAAGCTATGATCCACAGTGACATATTTTGGCAAACAATAGCTAACAAGGATTACAGGAAAATAGTTCCCTCCTCACAAATGATTTTGAAATACTGCAATGCCGAGTTGGACCTGTGAATGGATAAAAAGAGATCAGCATCAGAACTGCCGCTAAAGTCTTTGGCATAGTGCAGTGAGAGGTGTTGTGAGTGTCTGTCTGTGTCTGTGACACTTTTAAGGTGAGTGCATGGCCTCAATAGATTAGAAAAGTTTTGAATTGAGATGTTGGGTTCATGAATACAATTTTGGAGGCTGGTTTCCTGTCTGAGCAACAAACAAGCAAACCAGGCACGTAGGGCTGCATGTTTAGACCGCAAATCAGAGTTATTGGCAAATTTGCATTTGTGAGTAAAATTCTCAGGGGCACGCAGTCCCCTGTGACGAGTATTATTAGCTCCCTTGTTTCATTGGGTGCCTGAGTAAATCATAGTGTTTATGGCTAGTCTCTCTGAGAGAAGGCTCTGGTTATCTCTTCATAATGTTTTCTCAAGTGGTCTTTATTTCCAAAGTGCTCTGGTAAAGAAATTTTCCCATGGGCTTCAGTTCACTTTTTCACAACAGAATTTTATCCAGGGTTTTTCTACGGAGCACATAGACTTTTTGGTGAAATATTTAATGGAGTATGTGAGACTGAGCCAGGTTCAAACAAGTATTTGGAGGAATTAATTTTTGATTATTTTGCCCTTCTTTTTTCTGAGCTTCCAGAGAAGAAAACTGATGGATGAAAACTTTAGAAAGAAGGGATGCCACTATGTTGGCAGACCTAAATGGAACGTTGAAAATGTGATGGGTGAGGTGTCAAAGTCTGATTATTTACAAACAATCTGGATTGGAAGTATTTGAAATTCATAAATCACTTAATGTAATTGTGAATAAAATGATATTTTCCACCAGTTACAGCAAACACCACAGAGAAAGTAATAATATGGTACTGAGAATAAAATGGAAAATGTCGTCATCAAAATGCAAGAACATTGTTACAGCAAAATGAAAAGAGTGTGAATATAGAGGTAGAGCAGGATAGGTAGAGAGGTGAAACACCAGCAGATACTGAGACAAATTCCCACCAGCCATTCAGGTACAAAATAAAGATTATGAAAAGTTACTTTTTCCTGTTTTCTTTTACGATTTTTAAAAAACCACTGTTATGTGCTGATACATTTCAATAAAGATTAAAACCATCATAGGGGGTAATGTTATCAAATGTAGATGGCAGACTGACGTGTATAGAATAAGGCTTTTGTCTTCTGTTCATATTTTATGAGTTCTGAATCCTTCCATTGACTACAGTCCATGAGCCTGATTCTGATCTCATTTATGCCACCCACACACTCAGCGGACCTGTTGTAGGTTTACACTAGTGTAAGTAAGAGCAGAATCAAGCTGCTCTGTTCTGGTTACCTAGTGTGCACAGAGATGTAGATGACAACTTAGATTGAGGGCCAGATTCACCTGGATGTAAACTGGAAGTAGTTCCATTTTCTGCTGGTACAACTGAGAGATGAATTTGGCCCTAAGGGTGCATAAACCAAGCAAAAAAACCCCTTTAATTCTTATTTCTCATTTGAAATATTCAACTTTGCTTTTTAACTGGTGAAGATCCTCCAAACCTATTTTCTTGAGTTCAATAATTTGTAAAGCAGGGGCTTCTAACTGCATTAATTCAAGTGCAATCCAAAAGTGTGTTAACACTGCGACTGACTGACGTATGGCAAGTTATCAGATTTCTGAGATATGAAGGAAGCAGTAACACAGGCAGACTTTTCCTTTCACAAAGGATATTCCACCTTTCGTTTGCCTCTACCACAATTTCAAGGGATTCTTCAAATGAATGGGAACATGTGAACCTGTCTTGCCTGACAATTTTTTTATTGAGTGCCATGATGACTTGGAGTTCGCTTGTTAGAAGCATTTTATATCGTGGGGAAACATCAGGGGAAAGGAAAGAAATAACACTGTATTTTCTGAAAAACAAAGATCTAAACACATATGTGTCACTGGATAAGAGTTACCTGAAAAAACTGGAAGGGGAATTAACACCTGGTTCTACAGGAAACATTGGTTACCACTATCAGTTTGAATGAAGTGTATTAACTAAATTGTGTTCTGAGTATTCATTCAGCTCTGTTTATGGCACACTCTTGAGTACATTTACTGTTTGTCAGAAGTGCAAACTAGTGAACATATGAGGCTTTAAGACAGGCCATCTGTTAGTCTTAGACCCTTGGATAATTGTCAAACAGTTCTAAAAATAAGCACATACAAACTGCAAAGGTGATTTTTCTTTTGAGTATTATGGCACAGGGAGAGCAGCAACCAAAAAAATAAAATAAAGCTATTCATTCTGTGATCAGATTTTTCTCTTCTGAGAGGTTTTCTGATTTTCCTCTGTGCTCTCTCTTGTTGGTCATGACATCCGTGAATGCCTCTCAAGTTTAGGGTTAGTTCAGCACCAATTTAAGGCTCATTGTTTTTCCACAGGGAGCGATAATCTCCAATGGTTGAGGCAAGGGTTTTCTTGTGTCCTCTGTCTAAACTAATCTCTTTATAAAGTCAAGGCACAAAGATTTTGATCTTTATTGATGGATTGTTGTTAATTGAAAAAAACCCACAATGTATAAAATACAAATACATAAATAAAAAGGACATTTTCTGAGAGAGTTTTGAATCATTTGGGGTTCAGACAGTCTAACAAAGGTTGCGATTGAAAAAAAAAGACATTACAGATGGTGCTTCCTAGATATTTAGACACCCTGGCTTGCTTTTGTCAAGACTTTTTTTGTAGAGTTTCCAGGTGGGTCCTTGTGTGCGTTTGCATTGAGGAGCAGGATTTACTCTTGGCTGATCTGGAAGGTGAGGGTTTTTGTGCATGTGACTCTCACCAGCAGAACTGAATGCTGTTCAATAACGGATTCTTTTTTGGGTATTCTCTGACCCCTGTAATGCCATTAAGGGTAGGTGAGGGAACGTGGAGAGTAAGGAGGTCTTCATATTGCTCCGCTAGTATCCTGCTCTGTGATGGGTGGTGGTTGACTCTGAAAGGTGTCCTATGCAGTCCTCCTTGGCTACCAGGATGGTAGCATGAGGCCTCAAGCATTGGAGGAGGGAGAAGAAAATGGCAGGGGAAGAATCCATGAGGCTCTTACAGAGAACTGGAGGATTCTGTGGTTGGGAGAAATACAATAATTTATAGGCATTATCTACCTAGATGTCACAAGATCATGCAGTTGTGTTCTTGCAGCATCAGTAAACACTTACAGTTTGTGTTGTTGCCTGTAACTACAGTGACTTCCATTTACCCTGACTCTGTGCAACCTGGTGTGCTGTCTGGCCAGATGATAATGTGTTCATCAGGCTGAATTAAAGAGATATGTGGGCAGTAAAATACTTGCTATCCACTTCTATTCAGAAATACCTAGGCATGCTCATATTCATGGGTATCCAATGGGCTAAACACCTGTCGAGTTTCATGTTGCTGTTTGTTAGACAGATCTGTTATCTGCATAATTTCTGTTGGAATGATTTGAGGAGAGGTTGCTGTTCATCTTAATGGGAGTTAGAGTGAGAGACTTTATAACCTTTAATCAGAGTTCCAGGCTGTGTATGAAACGGCTATGAGGCTTATGAATTTCACTCAAGAAGGGCACATATTGCCAGTCTTGTTGTGCCATCTTTTCACGCCTGTACAACTGTTTGTCAGAAGTGTATATGCTTCTGTTTGTCAGAAGTCTTTTAGGTGTATATGCTCAAATGTATAGATATCTATAACAGCTTGTACTAAATACATAACAGATGCACAATGCCACCATAGATTGGATGTATTGTGGCCTCAAACCATCATCACACCCCTTGCAGTTGCATTTTATTTTTTTCACCTGCTCCTGTGAAGTACACCTGTGACTTATTGGCAGGGAATTTGGTTGCAGTGTGGGAGACTCCCAGCCTGTGTGCCAGCCTTGTAGCTCTGCTCCACCGTGAGCTGCTTTTTTTTTGAGGTGGTTCTCCCAATCCTTATACAGCTTGTAAGAGTTTCTTTCTACTGCTCTAATGCTGTAGATGCTGTTTCCCTTCTTATTGATGAAGTGCTCTGAAAATAGAGGTTGCTGTGCAAGTGCTTTGATTATAATGCAGCATGTACACATATGATAACAAAGACATGCTCATTCAAGGTGTGCTGCAAAGTTAGCTTGAATCAACCACCAAAGCAAGCACTGATGTCCCCAACTAACTATCCTGTGGGGAGCAATCACTAAATGCATGTATGCCAGTTAATCCTTACAGTAAATCTTTTTATTGTCCACAAAAGCAGTCACCCAGTTCCAGAATGATTGGGGATGCCACAGCGAGTAGAAAACACCACATAAGCATTCAGGCACTCTTGGGGCCCAGGGATGATGCCCAGTTTTATCTGACATGGCTTTCAGAATTGGCATCAGTTAAATCTCCCAACCTTCTCATATACTGAGGCAGTGACTTACCTTATCTTGATAGGCTAGCTTAGTGCTGCTGCAGTTTTCCACTTGCCATGATGTCTCAGAATGATGTATGCTGAGGTCTCGGTAGTGCACCATGTCCTGGTAAAAGGACTTAATGGGAGATGTAAAGAATAGCTTTTAATGGTTAGGTTTCAGAGTAGCAGCCGTGTTAGTCTGTATCCGCAAAAAGAAAAGGAGTACTTGTGGCACCTTAGAGACTAACCAATTTATTTGAGCATAAGCTTTTGTGAGCAAGTGAGCTGTAGCTCATGAAAGCTTACGCTCAAATAAATTTGTTAGTCTCTAAGGTGCCACAAGTACTCCTTTTCTTTTAATGGTTAGTTTATACATTATGCCCTACTCCCCGAACCACCAAACACACAAACCATGCGCAAAGGGCATGCTTGGAAGATGAGGAAGATTTAGCACAATTGTCTGTGACTGCTTCAATATTCTTTTGCAGGTCACCTTTAAAGTTGGGGGGGGGCGGTTATAGTTTGTTTTATGTTGTTCTTGGTAAAGTGTAACTTGCTGTGTTGGAAAAACCCTTTGAAGCAATCCTGATTCCCACTGCAGTTCTAATCCACCCCTCCATTGGTAGGAAATGAGAATTTTCACAGCTGGTCAACAAACAGTTACTTAGCAGAAGTATAGCATTAATATTGATATATTGGGAAATATACAGTGTTCACTGGCTTCAAATTTACACTTCTGCCTACCTGGTGTAATAGTTCAGTTTTAGTACAAAGGGGTGCAATGAAAAGGGATCTCTACTAGCTAATTTAAGATGTGCTAATGGCTTTTCTTACTGCCTGTGCTTTATTTCTCTACCTCTTGTCATTTTTTTCATTTATAATATGGTTAACACATTTTCCCCAAAGGTCTGAAATAGATTTTGAAGTTGGTACTGATAAGGTTTAAATTGCTTTGGTCTGAAAATCTGGTCATCTTGGTACACTGTCTGTTGCCAGCCGTGCAAAATGTTGCAAAATGGCTACCATCAAAAAGATTTGAGCTCAAAAACATGTGATGATTGGATTAAAAATGTTCACGCTGGGGAACAAAGTTATAAAATGCAAGGACTGAACATAGCCAGTTTTCAGCCTTACCAAAATGCAGAGGCAATAAGCCACAAACACACACCTCAGGACTAGGCAGGAAAAAAAGAAATGTAATGTTACTGGTGAGTGGTAGTGTGGGTTGGAGGTCGTAATGCTTTAACTGAGTGGCTCACTTTTGTGGTCTGAAACATATTTAGCAGGTAAAAATGTATATTGGAAATACAGAAGATGAGCACATTCCCATAGGCCTTCCAAATATGCATCTGTGGTATTTGTAGGGTTAGCTCTTTGCATGTACAGAAACCCCACAGTCAAGTACTCTCAGGCACTTGTGCATGCAAGTTTTATCCATTTCGCTTTTGTAGATTCAGTTTTCTCATAGACGGAGGAAGGATTTAGTATACACAGACAGACCCATACATATTGTAAGGGCATTTTTGAGGCTCTTTAAAAATTTGGCCTTATATGTTAACTGTTTGGTGCTGGGATTAGTCAGCATGTCAATTGCCTGCAATACATGTGAGGGGAAAGGGGGAACAGCATTTTCCCCAGGACATCAAGTTTTGCATATGGAAAATGTATATCTGATCCATTTGACTGATGGCTTGTGTATTATGTTCAGTATAGGAGTCTTTATTTGAAAACAGATGACCTCGGCTCCATACAGCTGCTAGTTTGGGGCATAATCTGTTTGCATCTTTGTATAGACTCTGCTCACCAAAACACTCTATTTTTTATATTAGATCTGTGGCAGAACATATCATTAACCCATGTTTGAAGAGGGAGGGTTCACAATGAATGCTTCATTATCAGATTTAGAGTCACATACCATTCCTTTATTGACCTGCCTGGTGTAATCAGTGCAGCAGCCACACAGATTTGAAATCATGTACCCTGACTGTAGACTGTGCGCCCTGCATCTAGTGC
Organism: Caretta caretta; assembly: GCF_965140235.1. NCBI lineage: Eukaryota > Metazoa > Chordata > Testudines > Cheloniidae > Caretta > Caretta caretta. Next base: position 17,440,953 of record NC_134217.1, read on the forward strand.
TGATTGTGCATTATCTTTTAAATGACACTGCCTAAATAAGTATGGATTTGTCTACCATGAATAGTCCTTGCTTCAATTTGTGGATGGTAAACCTTTTGCATTTTTTTATTGGTATTGAGGGTGATCTAAAAATAGAATTACAATGAAGTGCACTAGAAATAGCCATGGTTAAAATGCTCAGGAACATGTTTGAACATGGGGATATGTGTGTATTCTTCAACTTTAAAAAAAAAATCTTTTCAATTGTCTTGATGTGCAAGCTCATTTATCCGTGTTGCTGTTACCCTATACAGCTACATTAGTCCTATTACATAACTTTGTTACTTGCTGTTCCCTTTGTGAATAACATGCAGCACTGCAAAGGTTGTTCTTCTGTATGATTGGTAATATCTCCATATTTAAAAAAGTCACAAACTGTCAGATTTTATGCTTGATTATGTTAAATCACTTAAAAGCAAAAAATATAGTTTCTTTTTACATTCTACAGATGTGATTCATAGTACATTAGTAAGCTTTCCATTTCTCTACACAGTAGTTTTGGTTATGGATCTCAAATATTTTAGCTTAATTTGTTGCAATATTCAGGGCATGCAATAGCTGTGCTATGGGCTATAGTTATGCTAAGCAAGATGCCATTATTTTGCTATTTTATCAGATTGTTTAATTCACAAAGTATCATCCTATGCATGTTTAAACTATAACACTTCCTCCGTTTCCTTAATCTTTTGTCATGTTGAAAGACTGATCATTGTGTAGAGTTTCGTAAGAATCTGCTTGCCACAATATCTATTGCTGATAACTTTTGACATGATTTAGAAACTCAACAGCACTTCTGACACCTTGTGGTCAGTTATTGGGAGTGCACAGTTCAGAAAATAATACCAGCTTTAAATGGGGTCACTGCTACCTAGAGAGACTACGGCTGCGAATGGAAGGTTCATTAGTTAACTATTTCCACAAGACAATTTTCATTAGACAGATGCCATTGCCATAATGAAGTAGAGGACCCATTTGTTTCTGATTGAGATGTAACAGTAGATAATTTAGAAGGAACAGATGATTTATGAAAAGTTAAAATATCTCCATGTATTTGAAATACATTGTACATAAATAATTTAATTCAAAATTAAGCTAGGGTTTTAGAAACTTTTCCTTTTTCTTTGGGAGACCTGCATGGTTCTATTACTAGAGAGATAGAAATTAGTAAATTAAAACTAGCATGAAGTGAAATGTGTGAATTTTGACTGGTAGGCATTTTGGCAAAATTTGAAAACGTTTAGGCCCCAATCCTGCAAAGGCTTATGCACAAGTATACCTTTATTTGCACAAATTATCCTATTGACTACTCATGCGATAAAGTTACGTCCATGCATGTTTGCAGGATTAGGGCTGTAGTATGCAAGCAAAATTTATGGGTATGTACTGCACTGAAAATACTGCTTTGAAATTGCTTCTGGATTTATTTGGCTTCTACACAAAGTGGCATGACTGGACTGTAATGTCTCCATCCTATGCTAAAAGAGCTATTTGTGATTGCAGGTGGTGGTTACAGCTCTACTAAAAAAAGGAGGACTGCTCACAAAGATGTGCAGCATAGTCTATTCTGTAAAGAGATTGAACTTCTGGGGGACATATCCAGCTTGTTTTCTGCAGTGTAAATTACCCTGTTGCCAGAACTAGTGGTTCAGCTGTTATTGCTGAAGTATTCCTTGGATTGCAAAGTGTGTGTCACAATCTGGTGTCTCTTTCTGCCAGTACTTCTACCAATGACTAGTGAGAATCAAGAGTAAAATATGGGAAGGGATCCCTCAGTGATACAGTTTTGTTTTAATTGTTACAATTAAGTGAATAGCTGAAGGCAGATTTTTCTCATGACATGTTACCATTTTCTCTATATGTATTGAAAATCTTAAAGGCTGTACTTGGTTGGTAGAAAAAAAATGTTTTTTCCTAAGTTCATGCCAGCATTAACAGATCTATCAGTACAAAGTGAATGTGTCATATTGGCAGCTGTTACTTATGAGTACTTTTTCTTTATTGCATTTTGTTTTGTAATAATTGAGAAGCTTTTATGTAGAACTCTGCATAAAGGGTAGTGAGTAGGAGGGTCTGGGCATGCTTTCTATTAGTCTGCCCCTCATGCATGTATCCTTTTTTCATCTTTCCAGAACCACACATTGAGTCAGCACACACAGTGAGCCACTGGCACTACGGGACACCTCTCTGCAGAAGACTTGACGGAGGCACAGTGGGGAGGACCATTTGAACATTACATCCAATCAAAGTGTCATTTGCAACCCAGATGTAAAACTCTAATGATTTGGCCATGAGGCGCTGCTATTATAAGCAGCTGGAAATGAATATTAATGGAAGAGATTAAAAGTATTCCATGCTCAGTATTTTTTATTGTCCTGCTTCAGCTAGTGTACTTTAGAGCTTCTGCTTCTGACTGAATTTATAGTGTTAGATAAATCTGCTTTGATGCTGTTGCCCTTTGTTGCTTCTTGTATTATATGGATAGTTAAAGATTAGGTGTGATTTTTTTAACTGCTTTTTAATTGCAATTTTAGGTAATTGTGCATTGTGATGTGATTGCTTGGCTATTGTCGGAATATTTCTTTTGAATTTTTTAATTAAAGACTAATGCTTTGATTGGATTTGCCAGTTCACCGGACAGTGATTAAAACTATGTAATGAATATAATCGGTTTCAGTGCAACTGGATGGTCTGCTTTATAAATGTGACTTAATCTGATTGCAATAACTAGTACAGTTCAATAAAGGGAATACATGAGATTAGTGTCAGAGCTTCAATGCATCTGTCAGTACACGTTATGTTGCTACCACCTGTACATGTGTGTCAGAGGACTAGAGTATAAAATAATTTGTTACCATACACGTGTAAACCCATGAAGTAACCAGAGCTTAATTTGTGCCAGAGCTTGCCCAGCACTCTAAGCTTGGCAGTTCGCAGCCCTGATACCTCTGGGCTTGCAACATCAGTTATGAAAGTAAAACAATTGCTTGAGCCCCAACACCTCTTTCATTACAAATTAAGCACTGGAAGTAACCCATGAAAAGTGAAGCCTTGAGGAGTGCAAAACATATACTCTTGTACTGAGTAGTGTATCCTCTCTTTGATGCATGCACAGAACTCCCTTTAAGGTTAATGGGAATTAAGCACATGCATTATGATGGAACAGTTGGCACTTTAGAAATTAACTGTATAAAACTTGTGCATAGAATTGGTTTTGGGTTTATTTTGTTTGTTTGTTTCCAAGCCCTGGCCCTATCGGGGGCTGGAGCACCCTCAGCTCCTACTGATGCCAATGAAAATTGAAGGTACGTAGCATCTTGAAGGATTGGATCCCTTCCTTCTGCTTTTTTGTTTGTTTCAACACAAGGTAATTAACATTCATGCTTATATACAAATGCAGTAACTGCTGGGCCAGTTAGGAGACTGTGTGTATATCAGCCACGTGAACTTCTAGACCTCCTGGTATGGGTTCTCTACTCAGCCACCGCACACCTGACCTATTAAACTGCCTTTTTATAATTAGGGCCCTACCAAATTCACAGCCATAAAAAACATGTCGTGGACCATGAAATCTGGTCTTTTACCCTATACTATACAGATTTCACAGGGGAGACCAATGTTTCTCAATTGGGGGGCCTGACCCAAAAGGGAGTTGCAGGGGGGTTGCAAGGTTATTTTAAGGAGGTTGTGGTATTGCCACCCTTACTTCTGCGCTGCCTTCAGAGCTGGGCAGCTGGGGAGCAGTGGCTGTTGGCCGGATGCCCAGCCCTGAAAGCAGAAAGCGTCGCCCCGCCAGACGCAGTGCAGAAGTAAGGGCAGTAATACCACTGCTGCCTTCAGAGCTGGGTGGCCCGAGAGCGGCGGCTGCTGACTAAGGGCCCAGCTCTGCAGGCAACAGCGCAGCAGGAAGGGTGGCAACACCCACCAGGCCAGCCTTCCTTCTGCGCTGCTGCTGGCGGCGGCTCTGCCTTCAGAGCTGGGCTCCCGGCCAGCAGCCGCTGCTCTCCCGCCACCCAGCTCTGAAGGCAGCGCCACGGCCAGCAGCAGCGCAGAAGTAAAGGTAGCAGTACCGCAAACCCCCCTACAATAACTTTGCAAACCCCCCTCCCCCTCCCCCCCCCCCCTACACAACTCCTTTTTGGGTCAGGACCCCTACAATTACAACACTGGGACATTTCACATTTAAATAGCTGAAATCATGAAATGTATTATTTTTTAAATCATATGACCATGAAATAGACCAAAATGGACTGTGAATTTGTTAGGGCCCTAATTATGATCTAATATTAATACTGCTAATTAGTAGATTTCTTTAGCATACCAAAATTGAGCACAATTTGTTGTCTTTGCCCTGTGTCTGAGCTTGGAGGATGTCACTAACACCTTGTAGAAAGTACTTTACAGGGTCATATACCCTTCAGTGTAAAAACACTAAGTACCTCAGTTGGTTTATGCAGTGCATTACAGTTGGGATTGGAATACACTGTGTAACAAATGGAAAGGCTGAAGCTTCTTTTTAGTACACCTCCTATACTGCAGATTATATTTTGATGTTTAATTTCCTGCTGGTTTTGATTGTTCTCTGTTACGTTGGCGCACCACACCTTTAAGGCAGTGGGAGATACCCACTTGTAACTGAGGACAGACTGGGACTCCTGGTTACAAAGAGGGATTTGGGTTCATTCCTAAACTAGAAAGGACTAGGGCAAATGTAAATTATACACAGTTATTTTGAGAAATGTTTCACATTTCTCAAGAGAATTAGATTCATTTTCCTGTTCGGGGAAATAAGAGCATTTTTGTTTCCAGTTACTCTGCTGACATGAAATTGGTTAATTTTCTTCTTAGTGAAAGCTGACTTGGACACTGACAGGTAGTTTAGGCTCAAAATTTTGTTTTTATTAAAAAAATTACAAAACTCAATTTTAAAAAGAAAACTAGTTATAATTTTTCTTCATTTCAGTGAAAATGCGTCTGTTCTTATTTAAATAAATTTTCTCTTGCTACCTTTGAAACCTAAGCACTGTTCTAAATACATCCAGTTCCAAAAACACAGCTTCAATTTTTAACCTTTTAAACATTTTTTCTATGTAAGCCACTAAATTGGTTTTAGCACTGAAGAATTAAATAAGAACTGCAGCAATTAATAATACCACAAATAATGTAATAATGCATTTCTAACCACATACTGTACCCACAGCCAACTTGCAGGCAAAATTTTAATATGGGATTTTCTAAAGTGCCTTCGGGACATAGAATTTCAACGCAGTTGTATGCCTAACTCCATTACATGCTTTTAGAAAATACCATCCATTAAATGTACCATACCTACTACCACTTTAAACGAAAACTTCTTATAGTTAGGGGTTTAACCTAGGAGATCAAAAAAAGGCTGCCTTCAGCCTCGTTACTAAATTAACTAAATAAGGGGTGGCTTTGTACAGGCAACATTTGAGCTAATCTAAAAGAAGCCTTTTTCAGCTAGTAACTTCGTCACCCTTCCGATGGTGCAAAGAATCTGGCTCCTGCTTCCAACCAGTCCCAAATCCCAGAGCACAGCTCTCTAACGCCTTAGCTGTGCTACAAAAATTACTGGTGCGGTTGATCCGGTGCTGAACAGGGTTTAGCTAAAAGTTTAGCCAAGGTCAAACTGTATTCAATGTCATATCAGAGAGTGTGGTTCAAAGACGCTCATGGCAGTGGGATGGGAAAATTGCTTAACTGACCACCGCATGCCCAGCCACGTTACCCTGAGGAAAAGGGAACTATGAGAGACTAACTCTCTCCCAGAAGATGAAGAATGTGTTTGTGTCCGCATGCTAGTTTACTTTTCCACTAGGTTAAAAGGGTAGGTAACCCCAACCCTAGGGGTCAGGAATTGACTTTGTTCCATGCAGATTGACAAGGAGGTAGGTGTAACACCTGCTACTTCTCCTTGAAATAGAAGCTGTGCCAACTTGTTGTTCAGTGTTATCCACCAACCCACATGACTTCCTATTCTGAATGAATCATTTTGGATGAGTTGCAAAACACGCCACAGTTGGATAGGTCACCTGAATGTGTCTGAGAGCTCGCTCAGCACATTCTTGTTGCTCTCCTCCTGCCCCCAATCGCAGTGGGTCAAGATGTAAACCATCTCTCTGGCTTAGGTCATCAAGAGTTAGAGATGTGAAGAGTGGGCAATTTCCTTTTGCCTCTTCTGCCATCTGAGTCTTGTGGATGGGCAGCACAAGTTAGAAAAGAAAGGAAGGCCAGACTAGGCTGCACTTAGCGCTTGAGGCTGGAAAAAATTGAGTTATAGCTCTCTTCTTCAGTCTCCGCTGTGCCTTGCAATACTTTAGTAATGTCAGAACTCAAGTGATCTGATTGCAAATGCTGACTTTTGTTTTTCTTTAAGAATCTTTCACTCCACCGCAGTGTGATCATACCTACAAATGTCCAGTGACATTTAATGTAAATTATAGTCTAGCAACTTGTTTTGTGGAATATTTGCCATAACCAGCGTCTATAAAAAAAAAAAAGAACTTAATGAAAGCACACACAATGACCAGCGATGCTGCCACCTCAGTTACTGCTTTGCTTATGAGCCAAAGATGATGTAGGCAAAATGGCTGGGGCTGTTTTAATAAGTAATTATGAATTTCAGCCTTCTCTGAATATGAAAATGAAATCTGGTGCTAGGAAATGGAAGGAGAGTGTTCAGCTTTCACAGTTACTGTGATGATTTCTCTCTATGGGCTTGATCCTGTGAGGTTCCAAACCCCTGCCATTCCCGTTGACAATAGTTCTTAGCACCTATCAGACCCTTTGTTGGTAGATGCTGTTTCCTCTGTTACTGCATCTGGCTGTCATCACTGGCTATGCAGGTGCAGACAGAGGGGTTTCAGTTGCTGGAAAATTTAATTTCTGAGTCTTGTTCCCATTTTTGCCTGTGGCCAAAAGGAGATATATTGGCCTGGAAGGTTGTCTGAATCTATAACATGTCAAACTGAATGGAGATGCTCTCTGAAAGCCCCATGTAAAGTTTTATCTACTTGTCCATGTAACATTAATTTACTCTTCAAACTGGTGGCTGCTGATATGGATCAGGAGGATTCTGTTCAGATCCCAGTTAATGTGGAAGATGTACCGGTAAGTGGGAGCGTCATTGGCAAGATGGTCTATAAAGATGAGGTCGTATCAGAGAATTCACAAAACACGTTAGACTAACCACCCTTCAAAGTACCTGAGTGGTATCAGGGACACTGAGATACAAGCTATGAGAGTATAAAGAAAAACTTTATTGCTCTTTTGTATATAAAAGTCGAGGTAAACATTGACACACAGATTACTGGTAAATTTAGTTCAATGAAGCCAATACATTTGTAACAATTTAACAGATTACCATTTATATATTGAATGATTTTACATTTTCCGTGTCTGCATACCTCCATGTCAAAAGAAGAGTCAAATACTCTGAACTAAGCATAAGTTATTAAACTATGTTGCAGGACATAATTTTTACAGTGTCTGTACAATCACCTTTTACATACAGTATTTGTGTTTTGACTGACCACAACTTCAGATCTTTGTCTGTAGACTAATTCTTAACATTAAATATTTCATACGTTTCACTGATAGCTTATCTTCTTCTTCTAGCCTTAGCCCAATCGCATCCCAGGTTGGCTCTTTGAGTCCTCCTACATTCCAGTCTGTCTTGAAACAGTTCCTTGGAAACTCCATGGCTAATCAAATCCTTTTGTGTTACATCCATCCAGTTAGTTTTGGGTCTTCCAGCCCTTCTCTTATCCTCCACTTCTAAGTTTATCACTCTGTTGGAGCAAATGGGAGTTTTATCATTGACTTCAATGAGGCACGATTTCATGCTGCAGATTTACATTGGGGTGCCTACCCGGGTGCCAAAATCCTTAATTTAGACAAGGTCCTCGGAGTTAAATTGAGCAGAACATGAATATCTCCTCCTCCTGATTTTTTTTCCCCTCTGCACCTTTTCTTTTCTCCCCAAACTCTCCTTTCTTGCAATTCTGTGTGCTCTTTAGTTTCGCTTATCTTTCATTTAATTGTTGTTGTCCTCCTAACTGCAAGATCCTCTTCTTATAGTATCAGCCACAGCCTGACCTATGGTCTATTTATAAAGGAATTATTGTTACTTTTCTAAAGTTTAATAGATAAAATGAGAGAGAGAGCTAGCATATGCCTATCTGTAGAAAGCATCCAAAGGAAAAAATAATCAAGCACTCCAAGAGTAAGATAAGATAATTACCACATCACCTACAGGATTCTTAACAAAGTATGAATCTTCATTGCCCTATTAATGAACTGTAATTTAATCGCTTGAGAGCATCTCAGTACGGAATCAAAATGATTTTTTTATTATGACATTCACTACATGGACAGTTTTTATTTGATACGTGTGAAGAAAGTATAGCTGGATATGTTTGGGAAAGCATTGCATGTGAATTTCATCTATGTTTTGTTACTATGGTATTACTTAGTAAACACAGATTAGATTAGATTAGATTAGATTAGATTAGGAAAGTCAATTTATTAATGAACTCCTTTATGTTTATTAAACCATTATTTTTTCTTAATTTTCTGGAGAGAAATTTATTTTTCCTTTTGGTTTTATGGGCCTGGTCCCACTGTAGTCAGATTGGCTCTGATTCAGCAAAGCACTCAAGCACATGCTTAAATTTAAACACATGCTTAAATTCCATTGGCTTCAATGGGATGTGAGCATGTGCATAAGTGCTTTGCTGAATCAAGGCCTGGGCATTTTCCATTGACCTCAGTGGCCTTTGGTTCAGTCTCCAAGTTAGGAAAAGCATATTTTTCCCTGTTTGGAAATACTGTTTTAAATAATACCCTCAAGAAACTGTCTTGTGTGCATTAACTACTGTAACGGGGCATTCCCCCCAGACACATACACTGAGCACTTCACACACAACCCCATGCACCTCTTTGAGAGCCCCTGGCACTGCTGAGCAGTTAAGCGTCATTCATTTGTTCTTCCTTCTCAGGGCGAGAGCCTTTCTAGTTTCCCAAGATGTATAGTCAGCACCTCAGTATTAGCCAATCAGAGCTGTGTTTCAGCAAGATGCTGTTTAAAAAAAGAGAGAAAAGGCGGCAAAGTGTTTACAATACCTTGTGTAGATGCCACTGCCAGAAATTGTACTAAGCTCTGTAGTGCAGGGACCAGCTGTTTGTTTTATGTTTGTACAGTGCCTAGCACAATGGGGTGCCGGTCCCTGATTAGGTCCTGTAGTGGCGTGGCCCCACTCCCACAGAACGGGTTAAAAGCAGCCCTGGAGAGGGCTGTGGCTGGGAAAAGCTGAGTGGGGAAGCAGCCACATCTGTGACCAGCTCAATCAGGGCCCAGCTGACCCTTATAAGAGGCTGTGGGCCAGAAGCTAGAGGAGTCTTTCTCTAGTGGTGGAGAAAGGAGGATCTAGCCGCCTGGGAGCAGGATACCAGAGGTTGAGAAGTGCTGGGGAAAGGCAAGAGGATCTGGAGAGCTCCAGCCTGGCAAGGCCTAAAGAGAGGCACTGCACGGCAGGGAAAGGCAGCAGGTCCAAACCCCCCTTGCCAGTGACGAGTGGTTTAAAGACTGCAGTCTCCCAGTGCGCGGGGGCCAGATGATGACTGGCAGTAGCCACTGAGGCAAGGTGGGTTTAGAGGGTTGGGGGGGTCCCCTGGGAGGGGAGACCCAGAGTGTGGGGGTACTGCGGTGTGCAGAACCCCAGGGCAAAGGGAACCGGGGTCTGGGAGGAACATGGGGCCAGCGGCAAGCGAGACGTTGGCCTGCAGAGGGCGCTCCGTAAGCTGGAAAAGAGCTAATTCCCAGACGACCACCAGTCATCGCCTCGCTACAGGCCCCAAGGCACTACTATAACACAACCAATAAATAACAACAGTAATGTAGGCCATGAGTGTGTAAAATACAAAAGCTCAGGGACATTCATGGTAATGTTACATGTCAATGACCACATCAGCCCCGTTAGCTTTGTTTCTCTCTCTGTCTCTCCAAGTTTATGGCAGGCTGCCCTGCTGCTTGCTCTCCCTCCTTCTGTTCTCCAAACCATCTGTCCCCCTTTCCAGGCAGCTATTCTCTGATACAGAGCAGTTCATCTGCTTGTTCTTTCCTCCAGCACCCTAATCCATCAGTCCAATAGTGTATTGTCTCCAATCCCACATTCCTAAGGCAAGGCCAGACTTGAACCTTTCAATCACCCTCCCTTTTGGGGGGCCTTCCAGCATCGAAACCCAGTAATATCACCTTACATAGGCATTGTGGAAAATCTCCTTTGGATACAGATATTCAGAAAATGAAAACATACATATATGCCGATACTGTCCAGCCATTGGCAACACCTACAGACTGCATGAAGCCAGCTAGTGATGAAATTTTGTGCAAAGATTTTCACTAGTGATGCCCAGCTCTAATTTACACGCACTGGATGTTCAATAATGAGATTCTGCATTAAAAGTGACTTAAAAAGGGGGGAAAAGATGCAAATACATTTGCCGAGTAGCTGGGAAAATGCAAGAATTCACTTGCTAAATGTTGTTGCTCCTGGTGCCCCAGAACGCGTATTGGTATTTAGAGTCTTGTGCAGCACAGAGCACACCCTTCACACTTAACAAATAATATATGAAAAAATATGGACTAGGGCTCTAACACTTCCAGGGACATCTCTTATGCTCTCTGAGGAAAATACTGCTACGGTAATGTAACTCAAACTGGAAGAAACTTTAAGTACAACCACTGTACTTAAGCTCACCTTGAAATTCACCAATTATGCTGCCCTATCTCTTAAACCTTATGTGAGCTGAAGAGGTACCTGAGTCCCCAGCATCATTCTTACATCACAAATAAATACTCAAGCAGGAAAGCCTTCAAAACTTGGCGTGTCTGAGCAACATACTCTAGGTGTTTGATTTTTTTCATTGGGCCTTTAAATTAGAGACAGCATTTTTTTTCCTGGTTGGAAGTAATGTAATAAAGAAGTGCATCTTCTTCTTTCATTTGCAATTTATGGACAGTATCCTCAAGAAACTGGCTTCTGGGCATGAAAGCTATTAAATATGTATGTTGTTTGCAAAAGATATAGCTTCCACTATACGTTTTCTGACTTATTCACAAAAGATCTTAATATAACCTTGCCACATAAGAGGGCTAAGGGAAGTGTGCAAGTGACCATACTGTAAAGCTACTGCTATTGTAATGAGACTAAGGGAAATGGTAAATAGCTTCCATTTGTACCAGGTAGCAGGAACACTTTGCCTTACTAATGCTGCAGAAACAGTCACTCAAATGAAGGATACAGTGAACCCCATTCCATACGAGGTGTCTTGTGGTCTAAGGGTTAATCAGATGTTCTCTCCTGCATTTCATGCCGAGTGCTAAAAACATTCAGAAGTTGAAGACGTGGGCTACATTTACTGCAGAACGTACTGTGCTCACCACAGCTCAATGTCAAGGGGAGGGCACTGCACTTCCTGCTGGCCTGGAGAATGGGTATGTGTGTGGGGAGGGGCGGGGGGCAATTATACCCCATGCAGCCCTAGAGAAGCTCTCTGTCACCTGACTCAGGCTGGCAGCACTCACCCACCCACCCATGAAGGTTGCAAAAGGACTGGGTTACCTCAGGACCAGTGTGGGCATTACACTAGTCCCTCTTTTTCCCTGGAGGCTGGAAATTAATTTTTCCTACACCACAAGATCAGCTGAGGCAGGGTAGAGTTTTTCACCTTCCCCACAGTGGGTTTGGGACTTGGTGGGGCAGGGCAGGGTTTAGGGGAGGAGGGGTTAAGTTATAAAATTGCAGCTTAGTATGCAGAACTTGTGGCAGATGTCCAGTGCGAGTACTTGGTATGGAAGAGCTACAGTTACCAGATAAAATGAACTGGAAAAGGATATAAAGGAAAGAGAGTTCTTAAGGGAGCTAAGGGGGGGGTTGGGGCTCCTATGTCTGGTACAGTGGGGAGCCAATCCCTTCCTTTTGTAGCCCTCTTTTACGTCATATGTGGGGATGGCTGGGACCAGGTTGGGGATTATGTGGAAATTATGAAGCAAATGATGAAGACCTGCCCTGTGCAATGTATTGCTGGGTACTCCCAGATATTTGAAGTGAATAAAGTTGCGGCCTAATGAAACCACACGTATTGCCTCCTGTCTTTCTGCTGGCAGAGCCAGGAAATGGAGTCTAACAGATGATGGATGGAAAAAGGATGATGAGTGAAACCGAGAGCGAGAGAGGCAACATCTGCATTGTCACATTTCACCTGAATAAGGAATGCTTGGGGAGTCCATGGTGAGTTTTTCCCCTGGTGGTGACTGTCATGGAAATGATGGCTTAAAATACCCAGCACATCTTTTGTTTCAATCAAGTTCCATGGTAGAATTCTGACTAAAGCAAACAAAAACGAGGCCAGTTCAGCATTTAAAGGCTGCCACTCGGTTCTTCACTTACCTCCTGCAGGTTTAGGCACTGCAGCACCCGCACATATGGTGCTACTCACTGGCTGAGACACAATGAGGTGAAACAGCTCTGTAGCTCTCCAAGACCAGCTGCCTGATTTCCTGGGTTGCTGTCGGAGTGCATGGACCACTCCCAAAAGAAAGGGGCCCTGTTTAGTGGTGGCAGCTGAGAGACATTTGGGGCAGGGTGCCTGTGGCTGTGCTTGCTGGATGTGTTTCATTTCCAGTGCCGTGTTTACTCCTTTCCAACTTCCCCCCAACGACGGTATCTTCATGTGTGACGGGGTTTGTGGTTTGCCAATGTTTCTGTTGAGAGTCTGCCAAGAGCACAGGCCCTCGGTTAAGAATTAGTGATCTCCTTTTGTTCAGAGTATCTGGGCTGATTGTCTGGGAAAGGAGGAGAAGGACTTGCGAGTTCACACTGGCCACATTTGTTGTGATCTTTACAGCTAGGGCGGGTGGGTAGGAAGAGGGAAAGCGGAGACTCGGTTTTAACACATCCATCTCCGCAGGGGAAGCGAGCCTTGATGATAGAAGAGGGCACCTACTCTCTTCAGCAAATTCAAGTCCAATGTATCATAAAGTACTGGACAACCTTTTTCTAAGGTGTGTAGAACTAAGATAGGGCACAAACTATAAGCCCAAACTAAACTCTTCTGTGTATTAGCCTTGCAGAAAGAATGTCTGATGCTTTCATTCTGCAGGTAGCTCCTATTTTTAAGATACTGAATTCATCTGCTTTCTGGGCACTCTCTCCTTTTCTTCGCCCCCCTCCCCCCACTCTCCCTGGAATGGCAGCAAATTGCATCTCTCATCCTGATGCTGCAAACACGTGCATGCTTCCAATTCTAAGAATACGACTGGTTCTGTTGACTTCGGTGGAATTACTCACATGCATAAAGCAAAGCCTATGAGTAACACCTTGCAGGATCAGGGCCTTAGGCTGGAGAATGATACTGTACATCTAGTCTGCTCAAAACTAAGTCTGAAATATGTTGGGAATTTTTGTTTTGGTTTGTGCTGGGGGGGGTTGGGGGGGCAAAATTAGGTGAAAATGTCTACAGGTTTTCTTAGTACATTTAAAAGGGTGTAAAATATTTCTTCTATTGAAAATGAAAACAAGAGGAGATGCCAAACTATGTGATGAACCAAGAACATCCCTGCATTGTACAATGCCCCAAAGGAACAACAGGGAAAGAAGCAAGAATATGGAAAATAAATATTAAGAGTAATGCTGACACACATACCTGTACCTACCTCGTAATAGCTGCAAATTGGGCCTGAAAAACTGACTCTGCTTCCTGCCCAGTTTCATGCTCAGAAATGACATTTTGCTCCTTATTTGAGCCCTACTGGTGCATCTCATTCACTCTGAGCTCCCCATTGACAGTGCTTTGCTCAAGTTTGTGTTACTTTGCCCATAAGGGTGTTTGAACAAATATTTTGAATGCAAGAGAGTCTCATTAATGTCTTTCAAACCAGATGCAAGTTTCTCATTATTCTTCTGCATAGCCCTGGTAATGGAAGTCTTCTCCAGAGATGTCTTTCGCAGTTGTCTTTCGGCAATGCAGATGACATTGAGTAGGAATTGTATTTTGTTGAAAGGTTTCAACCAACCTTTCCAAGTCCAGGAAGTGAGAGTTAGTGGATTAAGCATCAGGAAGCAGGAATTCCTGATTTCTGATCCTGGCTCAGCCTCTGATATTGACATGGGAAAGTCACTTAGGCGTAAATTTTCAAATGTCCAATAATTCTGGGTGCCCAAGATGATTTTGGGTGCCTTAGTGTCTGATTTTGTTAGAAGTGCTAAGCACCCACAAGTCTATTTGAAGTCCATAAGAGCTGCAGGTGCTGAGTTCCTCTTAATCAAAGGCCACTTTGGAGGAAGTGGAGAGACACAGGCCACCTGACAGATCTCCAAAATGTGCAGGTTTTGGAGAAGAACCCCTTGCTCTAATCCCAGATGGAAAAATACAAAGGAAACTCTGTGAATGGAGCATCCCTGCCTGTTCAGTCCCCTGGACTGGCATTTTCCTTTGTAGAAGATGATCTGGGCCTATACTTCCATCTGTTTCATAGAATTCATTTCCTTCAATGACAGAAACAAAATATATAAAATGGTTGGAGAATTCCCCTCTCGTGTAACTGCAGAATGCAAAAGTAAAGGCAGACCAAGTCTATGCAGGAAGAGTTGATGCCTCTTACATACACTGATAAAGGACACCAAAGCTCCGCAATGCAGCCATGAAGTGGGCTGTAGCTCACGAAAGCTTATGCTCAAATAAATTGGTTATTCTCTAAGGTGCCACAAGTACTCCTTTTCTTTTTGCGAATACAGACTAAAACGGCTGTTACTCTGAAAAGAATCATTTGTCTTTTCTGCAATGATGTGCAGGGTGGGCCAAATTCATTCCTGGAGTAACTCCACTAAAGCCTATGGAGCTCCCCGTGGGATGAATTTGGCTCATTAAGTACGACTTAGACTCCACAAAAGTAGCATTTCCCAATGATTCGTTCAGCTGTCATTAAACCAGTCCTCAGCCAAGTCTTTTTCTGACAATTATCATCATGGACCTTTTTGTCGGAATCATCTTTTTTTTAATTGACATGTGAATAAGACAAAGGAGGTAGGCAGGGGATACAAATGACTCCCCTGATACCCAAAGCGTAACTGTCACAGTGCGTAACATTGCTGTGCACATCAAATGATTTACACAATAGTATTGATCTGAAGGTAGATCACAAACAACAAGAAAGGTTTGCCATACATTAAGACAGAAGTATGAGAATTGGAAAAATAAAAGAATATAGAGGGAAGAAGAGAAAAGAGTAACATATGTAGATTCCGTACTGTCATTAGAGCCATTTATTTCCATGAATTCTTTGGCCAGTAAATTTTGGGGATGGAAAAACACAGATTTTTTTTTTAAATCACACGTAATAAATAAAATAAACTGTAAACAACACCGAAGTTCCCACCAGCTCTTAAAAGTTGCAAGTATAGAATTGTGTGGTAGAAATGGCTAAAGACAATGGCTTAGGACTTTAAAAAGAAATCAGCCATTTAGGCAAATGTCCCTCCTGCAGGTAAATCCCTTTTTCAATGCAGTTCACCTCAGTGCAGGGCTGGCTGCTGCACAGTGGAATGAATGGGGCAATTTGCGGGCTTTGGCACTGTGAGCCCCGCAAGCACTTAGTAAATGCAATTGTGTAGCTCTATTGAAAATCCCGCACATCACACCATGGGGAGCCAGCACTTTTTAGCTGTCGGCACTGTCGGTGACAAATATGAAAATAAAAAGCACGACAATATAGGTGCTTCAAAATTCAAACGACAAGTTTCATACTGTGGGACTTCTAACCATGTAATAAAGTGCAGAGAAGAAAACAGAGTTCAGACCCCATGCTGTAATAAAAGCAAGAAAATCTTAAGTGTTCAAATACATAATTCATTCTATTCTGAGACTTTCTATCCGGTATTTACTTGTAAAGATTTTAATTCGTGTGCTGGAAGATGCATTCTTTAATTTCTCTCTCCTCCATTTCCTGCTCTAGCTTAACTGCTTGTTAAGGTGCAGGAGGGCAAGTGCTCCCAAAGATAATTTGCCACCAAAGACGAGTGTGACTAATTCTGAATAGACAATTCTGGGCAGACCATAATGGAAGAGAAGGGTAAACCACGGGATTCTACCAACACTATAAAGACACCTCCAATAAGTCATCCTTCACAACCATCAAGCTGGGGTTTTTAATAATAACATTTTGCACTTCAATAGCACCTTTATCTCAAAGAATTTACACATACTAATTAAGCACCATAATTCCACAGGAAGGTAATTATCCCCATTTGGGTAAACTAAGGCACAAAATGGTTAGGAGTCCCATTTCCCATTTACTTGCACCAACCACTAGACTATATTCTCTACTACTGTTTTGTTAAATAGATTTAAATAATATAATTTAAAATACATGTTTTTAAAACTCAATTGTATTTTACTTGATTCAAATCCAATACATGAGCATTTACTGTACCTATATGTATTTTTTTTCTATTTTTGCTTTAATAGTTAACATATGTGTGTGCTATTGAGAAGCACAATAAAACACAGAAGGCAAATTCATCCCTTCTGTAACAGTGATTTCAGTGAATTTGACCCAATTATGAAAAGAACGGGTTCAGTTCATACACTGTGGCCACATATCTCCCTGGTGCAGGCAGGCATAGAATCACAGGGTTAGAAGAGACCGAAAGGGTCATCTAGTCTAACCCCCTGCCAACATGCAGGATTTGTTGTGTCTAAACCACCCAAGAGTGGTAGCTATCCAGCCTCCTTTTGAAAATCTCCAGTGAAGACGCTTCCGCGACCTCCCTAGGCAGTCTGTTCCATTGTCCTGCTGTTCTTACAGTGAGGAAGTTTTTCCTGAGATTTAATCTAAATCTGCTCTGCTGTCGTTTGAACCCATTGCCTCTTGTCCTGCCCTCTGTGGCAAGAGAGAAAAACTTTTCTCCATCTTTTTCAAATATTTGAAGACCACTATTACGTCCACCCTCAATCTCCTCTTTTCCAAACTAAACATACCCAGTTCCTTCCACCTCTTTGTTGCTCACCTTTGGATTCTTTCCAGTTTCTCCACATCCTTTCTATACATTGGTGACCAAAACTGGACACAATAAATTCCACAGAACTCCACTGAAGTCAATAATGTTGCACCAATGTTGAATTTGACAATTCGGATTTCCTAATCTTTCCTCATAAATCAATCTTATCATCATGAGATCTACTGATGAAAATGCTATATAAAAACTAGGGATTATTATTGCATCCGGATATTCCTCCCCAGATACTAATATCATTCTGGTACCAAAAAGCCAGTAACTAGCACTGTAGTTGGTATTCAAAGTGTAGTCTCAGTAGTACATAAGATACTATCACCTCCTTTAGTGAGCACAAGGCTCAATCCTTCAAGGAGTGGCATGTCCTCAACACCCATTGAAAATATTGGAGCTCAGCATTTTTCAGCCCCTTTTCTAAGAGCAGGCCCATGACCCATCTGTTTATGCAGCCCACAAAATCATATTGGCTCTTTTGCTACAACATTGTACTACAAGCTGACACACAATTTGCTGCCCTTTGGTTTTTGTCAGCATTACAGGTTTCTGGGTAGCTCGTTCCCATTGACTGACACACTCTCTCTCTCTCTCTCTCCATATATGAAGTCCTGGCCAAGAGTCAGCCAATAGTGTGTATTCTTTATCCTGAAAGCTGCATGTTGGCAAACTTTTCTAATGGTGGTACGTTTAAAGTACATTCAGTAGAGTAAATATTTTTAAACAGCACCATGAACATACACTGCTCTGTGCCAAACAAAGAGAAGGCAGCATCCTCACCCTAAAGGGCCTGCAGTTTTACTCAGGCAAACACAATACCCAGGATAACAGTTAAAGGGCAATTAGGTATACAGACGCAGTGAGGTCAGAGGGGTTTGAAGGAGGTGAGGGAGAGAGCTTGGCTTGTACGGAGTGTCAGCCTGTTCCAAGCGTAGAGGCAGCTGGACAAAAAGTACAACACTGTCCAAGTAGGCAGGAGCCTGATTCTGATCTCCCTTGCACTGGTTTCACACCAGTGTGACTCCATTGATTTCACTGGAGTTATGCACACTGGTATACATCAAGAATGAGATGAGAGTCAAGGCCAAAGCGTGCATTTAGCAGAGGCTGCAGAAGGGGTACAAAGATGAAGTATTAAGTGACAGCAGAGGTATCACGTAACGTGGGGTGGAATTCTACAGAATTTGGAAGATCAGAAGGCAGTTGATCCAGTGAAGGGATTTCTGGGTAGAGGGCATAAAAGGAAGATGGTCTAAGTGACAGCCCTTTGGGCTGATTGGAAGGAGAGGGCTAAGATGCATGGAGACCAGAGGGGAGTTTTCAGTTGTTAAGATGAGCTGCAGTTAAGGCATGGACCAAGGTTTTAGCTTAGGGTTTTAGCTTACTCAGATTAAAAAGGCTTCTTAGAAAAGGAAGTTCCTCCCTTGCAGATGGCTGCTATGCGGAGGAAGGTCAGGCAGCTACAGGAATACACACAGGTTGTGTGTGCCTTGCTTGTACAGTAGCCTAGCACGTAGTCTTTGACAATGGCCTAGCACGTCTTTGACAAAATCCCATTTTCTATCTGTCTTTAGGTCCCTTTCCATTAGTTCTCTGCCCTCACAGGCACCTCTTTATTGTCATCTAAACATTTGTTTACCATGGTGTTTATCTCATCAAGATAATTAACAAGGATTTTAACCAAAAACAACAACAACAAAAAACCCACCTTGTCTACAACTGATCCCAGCAGCACGCTATTTGCCACCTTGCCAACCCAATATGCTGCATTGCCTCATTACCCTTTGTCTGCAATCCTCAGCCATTTTTCATGCCCATATATGGCAGCATCCAGATCCAAGTCAACGTGAAATAATTCTGCCAAGATTTTGAGTCACTTATCAATTGTGTCACTACTGTCTAAAGATATCACATCAATTACATCCCCTCCTGCTCTAATACTGTAACTCATCACATAAAACATAATCATGTTCATCCACTATGCTTCGTTCCTTATGCTGATTATGGCACTTACGTTATTCTCTGGGGTGAATCTCACCCTGGTGTGGAGGGCCCTCGTAGACTCCTTGGCACCACTTATGCCCCCTATGGGAGATGTTTGGGTGTGCAGCAGCTGCACAGAAAAGCCTCCAGCTCCCTGGGATGTTACAGAGCCTCTGAACAGGCTGTTGGGGTGGGATGGGGAAGGTGAAACTGGATTCACGCTTACAAGAACATGAGAAAAGGAGTACTTGTGGCACCTTAGAGACGAGCAAATTTATTTGAGCGTGAGAGCTCACTTCATCAGCTGCATTCAGTGGAAAATACAGTGGGGAGATTTATATACATAGAGAATATGAAACAATGGGTGTTACCATACACACTGTAATGAGAGTGAACACTTAAGGTGAGCTATTGCCAGCAGGAGAGCTGGGGGGGGGACCTTTTGTAGTGATAATCAAGGTGGGCCATTCCAGCAGTTGACAAGAATGTCTGAGGAACGGTGGGGGAGGGAGGCGGGAATAAACAAGGGGAAATAGTTTTACTTCGTGTAATGACTCATCCACTCCCAGTCTCTATTCAAGCCTAAGTTAATTGTATCCAGTTTGCAAATTAATTCCAATTCAGCAGTCTCTCATTGGAGTCTGTTTTTGAAATTTTTTGTTGAAGAATTGCAACTTTTAGGTCTGTAATCGAGTGACCAAAGAGATTGAAGAGTTCTCCCACTGGTTTTTGAATGTTATAATTCTTGACGTCTGATTTGTGTCTATTTATTCTTTTACGCAGAGACTGTCCAGTTTGGCCAATGTACATGGCAGAGGGGCATTGCTGGCATATATCATATTGGTAGATGTGCAGGTGAACGAGCCTCTGATAGTGTGGCTGATGTGATTAGAGAACATTTCAATCTCTTTGATTGATTTGCATTTGCATTTGATTTGCATTTGATTGAGATTTGCATCCGATGAAGTGAGCTGTAGCTCACAAAAGCTTATGCTCAAATAAATTGGTTAGTCTCTAAGGTGCCACAAGTCCTACTTTTTTTTTTGCGAAAACAGACTAACACGGCTGCTACTCTGAAAAAAGGACATGAGACTAACTGGTCCGGTGTAGGGGCTGAAGAGGGGCAGTAGCTGCTGCGCCTCCTCTGAGGGTGAATCAAACCCCATGTCGTTGTTGGTGCTTAATATTCCACATGCCAAGTTTTGTGATGCTGTTGGCAGAGGGTGAGCTGCCGTTCAGCAGCGTCACCATTTTAGAACAATCACAGATTTCTTGTCCTTCATCCAGAAATGAGTATAGAATCTCACAGTCATTAGTATGAAACTGCCCTTGTGCACTCACATTCTCAGTCAGGTTTGTGGGGGATTGAAATTTGGGCTTCTAACAGGAAGGGATGAGTCAGTCCCCCTTTGCACTGGGGAGCCCCAGGAGGGACTTCCTGAGGCACAATCTCCCCTGCAGCTCCCCCTGAGGTGGTGCAGCTATTCCCAATCCCCAAGTGAGGGCCAGTGCCCCAAGGCACAATCTGGTCCTGCTAATGCAGCATTCCGGCAATGCTGGCTGGTATTTAGAAGCTTGGTGCCTTGATTCCTGTTCCTATTCTACATTTAATCCTTTTAAGAGAATAATTATTATTCCACTCTTTTTAACAGCGATTTGGTGCTGGGAGAATAATATTTCTGGCATCTTATTGCAAAGGGCATGTGGTTACATGTATGAACCCTGCACTACTGGGTCAAAGAGCAACAAAATAAACAGTTAAAAAAAAAAAAAGAACCACCACCACCTCTCCTTTTCCCCCACTCCCTGCTTTAGTTGAGGGGAAAGGGCTCACTGATGTTACCTGCTCCAGTGCTGCATTGAGGCTCTTTGACTCTGCTCTGATACTTGCTGCCACTCCTGATTCAACACTGTATCAAGACACTCCAACTGTGATCTGAGACCTAGAGCAGAGAGGGAGCATCTTGACACTGTGTCAACACAGTAGAATCAAAGATCATGGATGCAGCAATGAAAAGGATATTGTCTCTCAAATGAAAAAGATCATGATCATTTTCTTTTTAAGTAATAGCTTCTCTTAATGCAATGTATTTAAAAAGGGGGCTGACACACTTTCCTCCCTCTTGCCCCGTTGAATTATAGAGCACTGTGACAGACAACAACGTCACTGTACAGTCCATGTCATTATATGAAAGTTCTTTTGCTTCTGGGAACTGGGAATTATTATAAAATTAAAAGGGCTTTAAGTCTTTCATGACACCACACACATAAAGGGTATGAGTGTGTGTGTGTGTGTGATTTCTTTTTTGTGGGGCTATGTTTGTGAAGTGGTACTTGTTTGGGTCTGAATCATAATTTGGAGACACAAAAGTCACCTGCCACTATACTCTATCATTTTTTGGGCACATACTACTAGGTATCAACAAAAGCGATTGGTTTAATTGTCAGCTGGTGACATGGCTTCATTTCTGAGACTGGTTTCTTTTCTATAGATGGGATGGTGCTTGCAGTGCTATGCAGAATGATAATGTAAAGTGGGATTCTCAAACATTGCACAGCATGCTATCCCTAATATGGCAAAATATTCAGCCTTCCCTGATGTAAAGGCTTTTGCAAAAGGAACAGAGAAAACCTTCCCCTGGAAAAAGAAGATGGTGCAGGTGTTTATAAAAAGGGAAAGGGGTGCTTATTAATTTTTTCTTCCTGTTGGGCCATATTTACCTAAGAATTAACACAACCATCTACTGAATATTAAATATTTAATATTCAATACGTGGTGATGTTTTTGCTGAATGTTAAATGAAAACAATCCATTGAAAATAAAAAAATAAAATTTCTTTTTGTTTCATTTCTCTTGAGGCTTCCCAAAAGAGGTTGACACCGACCCAGTTTGAGAAACACTTACCTAAACCAATCATTGCCCCGCACGTATTCTCTGGGGCAACTTGTGTGGGCATGATGCCATCCAAACAGATGGGCATTACTCTAGGCAACCAAGAGACCATGCATGTGAATCAAGTATGGGTGTTTACAGCATCATTCCCCAATGAGAACATCAACATGACAATCCAGACTCCTGGCTCAGTTAAAGATGTGTTTCACTAATTCAGCTCTAAGACAGATACCGCTAAAAAATAAATAATTCAAATCAGCTTGTGTGGTGTTGACTCTATTTTACTTTGTTGAACTGGGCAGAATTTGGGTGGAGGTGGAGGGACTCATTAAAAATAACGTCTCTGACTCTTGTCTGCCCAAGGGAGGCTTTTACAGAATGAGACCAAAGAAGCTTGGAAAGCCCTGCTTAATGTAATGTTACAAATGAGCAGGGTGTGGAAAATCATAGAACTGTTCAGGTCTGGAAGGGAGTCCTCAATTCAGGAAAGCATCCCTATTCAGGAGAGCACTTAAGTATATGCTTAATTACAGACAATGGGACTTAAGCACATGCCTAAAGTGAAGGCCCAGATTTAGCAAGGTCATGTGTTTAAGGGTAGGCACATGCTTAAACACCTTGCTGATCTGGGGCCTAATTGCTATCCTGAATAGAGATGTACTTATATTCTTTAGTGCTTTCCTGAATCAGGGCCTAAGATATTTAATTTATCCCCTATATCCATCTAATAGCAGGACTTCCACTGAATTATCACTAGAAGTTATTTAACATCTGTTACAAACAAGTACAGGAGCTAGGACTAGAATTAGAATCTCTTTAGCTGCAAATCAATGACTTTATCTCATCTACTCTAACATAAGAGACTTTGATAGATTGATTCTGGAATGCTTAGCCTGCTTTAGGGTATACCTTTGAAATGTCTGATTTCTGTCATTATGTGAGTTCACTTTGAATATTGCTTTATAGCTTTTTTTTTTTTACGTTGAATCATATGTATTTATGTAATTTTAATCACAAATGTAGTCAAGCAACCTTTAGCTTTTAGGTAAAGTTATTTTTAAAGCCCTGCAAATCTGTAGATATCCACTTTGTATCCATGGATGCGGATATCCACAGACCATGTTTGCAGATCACAGATGGATGCAGATCCAAATTTTATATCTAGAGCCCTGGAAAGCTGCAGCTAACCACTTTATATCCATGGACCATGTTTGCAGATGCGGATACAAATTTTGTATCTGCACAGGGCTCTAGTTATTTTATTGTTACATATTTTGTTACATACCTCTGTGGGTGGCTGAGTAAATCCAACTTTAAGGCTTGGGGTTTAAAATGTCTATGAATATTAGGTATGAAATAATTGAACTAACATTCTCTTTCCTGAGAACCACAACAATACATATTTTACTGATAATAAACAATAACTCTTTCTGTAATCTGGATTCTTTGTTCCTGTGTTTCAAGAAATAACTTGATTTGTAGGAAATATAGAGAGAGTTTCTTTTCCAGCCCCATTCCATAGTTTGTGAATTCAGGCACAAAAAGCAGCTTCTGAGAAAAAGGAGATTACAGTAAAAAATTAAATTAGTCCATTTCTGTCATTTGCTTGGAACAAAGACAGATTATCTAAAAATGGTTTCTCTCTCTCTCTCCCCTTCTGTATGCAAAATATTTAAGTTTTTTTTCATTTCAGATTATCAAAAGCAATCTTATTTGTCTCCTATAATCTGTTATGATGGCGCTGAGTTCTGTCATTAGACTTGCTAAAATGTTGTTACCATGCATTTCATTTTCTATGGAGAGTAATGTTTATTTTCTTGCTTGATGTCATGGTAACAGAAATACTTACCTTATATTATGTCTAAGTTTATGTCTTAAATGCAGACAATGCAGGTTATAGATTGGTGTATATCCCATTTGAAACAGAGAGCATTCACTAGGAGAAAATCCGTTCTGAGTTGCCAGTGCCTGGTTCTAGCTGTTGCTCTGATGCCACATATGCATCTAACACTGAATGAGTTAAAAATACAGTAGATGTGTTTAGGGACACCAGCTTAAATTTTCAGGGGCCTGATTATTCTGTTAGTTGCATGTGTGCAATTCCCACTGAAGGCAATGGAAGTAGTGCATACGAACTTGCCAGGATAATTGGGCCCCTGAATTGCACACGATTTAAACCCCAAAACGGCCATTGATTCCTGTGGGCATCAAATCACTAAATCTCGTACAATTCCTTGACTTTAGGATTGAGTGCTATTTTTTCAGAGAACTCGGTGAGATCTCAATGAATCTGAAAATATTTGATCACCTGTGATGTATTGCTATCCACTCGTAGGAGGAATAAAAGAACGTAATGTATGTGAGCTTAATTTAGAAGCACAGAAACAGAGATGTAGTTAAAATGTTTTAAATCTTGGCTAAGGAGTACTGCAATCTGTGACATACTATGCAGAGAAAAGGAGGATGAAACCCTACGGTGCAAGGGCAAAGTAATAAAAGGAGTAGCTAATATATAAAGGTATAGTAAGAGAGCAAGGAACGACTTGGTTTAAAAGGTCACTCTCCGTTGATTTTCTGTATGGAAATATCCTACAGAATACAATACATTATAAAATGTAATCCCTTGATACTAGATAGTACTACACTTGATTTTAGTCAAAAGGTCAAATTCAGACCAATTTGTCTGTATTATCGTTCAGTTGCTGCTGATCTGAGATGACTACTGAGGTCCAGGTGAGTTACCATTATTCTAATGTGGACCTTATCTTTGGCTAATTGCTTCAAAAATTAAGTAAATATCCCATCCATTGTCCGACTGATGGCATGGCACGTCACAGGTGGACTAGGGAAAGGTGTTGGTTGCAGAAGGAAGAGTGGCCATGAGAGGAGAATTTTAAGGTTTGTTACATTAAACATCTTGAGCCTGCAGCTTTTCTGAAAGTATGGGAAATGGTGAAGGCCAGGTGGCTCTGGAGATTGTTGAAGTGCTAAAATTCATTAGTTCATGTTTATACAGTAGTTAGGAGTTGAAAGCACTATGTCCATGATAAGTATTAAGTAATGATCACTGGTTTTGGTCTATTTATACAAGTCCCCAGTAATCATAGCAAAGAATTATGTGAATGAGAGAAAAGTATGAGTGTCCAGCGTTTGACATAGAAAAATGCAACTGTGTGATCTCCTGAATTAAATCAGTACCTGGAGGATGCCTATGACACAAGGAGGAGCCCTGTGGTTCCTAACAACAAGACCAAGAAAGAGTTGTTTCAATAGTGTATAATCACTCCCAAATCTGAACAGATATACGGGTGATCAACAAAAGGTACTCCCCCCGCAATCCCCAGGCCATACCACTGCCATATTTCAAAAGCCTGCTGCAAACACAGGGGTGACAGAGCTACACAGAATATGGTCCCAAGAATCTTACACTGGACCATGCTAGGTAACCCAAATCCAGGGGTCCCTGCAGGCCCCCCTCTACCAGTGGTTTGAGCATTGGCCTGCTAAACCCAGGATTGTGAGTTCAATCCTTGAGGGGTCCATTTAGGGATCAAAAAAAAATATTGGGGATTGTGCCTGCTTTGAGCAGGGGCTTGGACAAGATGATCTCCTGAGGTCCCTTCCAACTCTGATAGTCTATGAGTCTATCTCATCTCTTCCCCTAGCCAGACCATTGCCCACAACCTGGTCCCCCCACCACGTCGCGGGAGCTCTAGTCAGAGCGTTTCCTAACCCAACCCTGCGCTCCAGTCCTGAGCCAGGCGGGATTGGGCACGCGGAGACTCGGGTTGTTACCCCGGCAGCGCGGGGCGGTTCGGGTAACCGGGCCGGGGCCGGCAGGCTCAGGGAGGCGTGGGGCGAGCCGCGGGACCAGGGGAGGGGCGAGCCGCGGGACCAGGGGAGGGGCAGCCCCGCCGCGTCCCAAGCGGCAGCCGGGCTCGCAGTAGCGGGAGGACGGCTCGGCCGGGAAGGGGCGCAGCCGGTGTCGGCGGGCGGCCCCGTCAGCGGGGGCACGCCGGGGCCACCAGCCGGACTGCAGGTGAGGGGCAGGCGGGGGACCATCCCCAACTAGGGAAGGGGGACACCCCAGCCGCCCGGTAGCCGTGGGCGCCCCCACGTGGGGCAGGTGGGCGCCGGTCTCCTCCCCAGGCAGCTGTAACCCCGGGGGAGCCGGAGGGGGGCGACGCGTGCCTTGAAGGCCCCCCCAGCGGCCGCCCCCGCTCCAGGCGGGGATGCGGGAGCCGAAAGGGCGCGGGCCGGGGTGGAGACGCCCTGGAGCGGGAGCAGCCCCTGCCCGCGTGCCCAGCTGCAGCTCCCCCCCGCGTCTCCGCCGGGGGGACCTGGCCTACTGGTTCAGTGGGGGCTCCCGCGCTGCTCCCCTCGGGCTCGCCCCGCCCAACCCCCAGGGGAGGGAGCTGCCGCCGCCGCCCCGGGCGGGGGACACGGAGCGGGCGCTGCTCATGGAGCGGGGGCTGCGGCGAGTTCGCCCAGGGCTGGCGCCGCGTGCAGCCGGCGGGGCTCCCCTGTGTGCGGGGCCGGACCCCGGGGGAGCTGCGGGAATCTCCCCCGGGCTGACGCCCCTCGCCCGGTGTGGGCGCGTGGCCGCTGCGGGGAGGGCGGCTCCCCCTGCGCCGGGCTGGGCGCTCCCCGCCCGGGCTGCCGCCTTCTCAGGTGCGCTCGCCTCTCGCTTTGCTCCGCGGCGCCGCCGCCGCCGCCGCCTGCCCGGAGCCCCGCTCTCCGGCGGAGCGGGGAGCATGGCGGCGAGCTGGAGATCGAGCACCGCTCCATGGCCGAGGAGGACCCCAACGGCAAGCAGCACCGGGCGGGGGCCCGCAGCGCGCCGGGGCCCGCCGGCTGGCCCGGCTCCGCTCGCCCGGTAAGCCGCGCGCGCCCCCGGCCCGCCCGCAGGGACCTCGCGCGGAGGGAGGGGCTAATGTCATCCCGTCCCCGGCTTGCCGAGGCGCTTTAATCCTCCTCGGCCCCCCCAGCTGCTTCTGCTGCTTCATGCAGTTCGTAGGCGAGCGCGGTGCAAAGTGGCCCAGAGCCCCGCGGATACGGGGCGTGAAGGGAGGGCGAATGTGGCGGCCCGGGACCTCGCGCCCATCGCACTGATTTCACAGCTGCGGAAAGTGGAGGGGCCTTATCCCCTGGCTCCAAAGCCCCAGGTGCTGCGTACTTCTCGCGGTGTTCAATGTAGATTGCACTGATCTAACCATTCCCTGAGCCCAAACTGGGGCTCTTCTTCGCCCTGGCACCTTTTAGCTTCATAATCTACTATCCTGGCTTTCAGTCCAAGCCCATTTGGGTGACTGTGGCTGCTTTTTTAGTTCAATGGACAGCGTGAAACACTCAAGATAACAGGTAGATGGACAGGGCAACATTGCTGCATGTCCTCTGTAAAAGTGTAATAGAACAACATATGAAGAAGTGACAATGTTAAGGTGAAGACTTTAAATACCGCATTAGAGATGGATGTCCAGGCCGGGGATAGAGGGATTCCAAATCTAATTAATTTAAAAATAAAAAGTCAAAAGTAGTTTGGGGGTATTATAGCCACCTCTGAGTCCCCCATTAACTTTTGTGGTTTTACAATCATATTTTCTAATCTTTTAAAACATTTTTCTGTGCTGTCTGAAAGGGCCAGGCAACTAGAGAGGAAACTGACTAGCTGCGTAGAGTGATATCAAATGCACAAAGTAAACTCTCTTGGAAAAGTTTCAGAGTAACAGCCGTGTTAGTCTGTATTCGCAAAAAGAAAAGGAGTACTTGTGGCACCTTAGAGACTGACCAATTTATTTGAGCATAAGCTTTTGTGAATCCAATGAAGTGAGCTGTAGCTCATGAAAGCTCATGCTCAGATAAATTGGTTAGTCTCTAAGGTGCCACAAGTACTCCTTTTCTCTTGGAAAATAGATTTTACATATTTTTCACCCTGTAATCTCTTTCTGTGATAGTAATCTTTAGCGTCTAGCCACAGACTATGGTTTTCAAAAGTAACCAGTGATTTTGGGTGCCCAAACTGATTGTCTGAAGGGGACTGAGCTCCTACTATCTGATGATCACACACATTTAAGGCATCTCAGGTTGGGCACCCAATATCACTAATCACTCTTGAAAATTTTGACTAGACGGGCAGTGGAATGATGTTAGTGTGCTAACCACTTGACTGCATCTACACTGAAAATTTTAGGCATTTTTTTTCCATTCTTGGTCTAGCACTGGTGCATTTACTTTGGTTCTAGGAATGTTAGTGTTGCTAACATTGTGTCTTCTATAGAATGTTCATTTAGATCAGCGGAGCTGAATGGTAGCTTGATATTGCATACGTGTAGTAGATACTCTTCAAATGGCGTTTTGTCTAACATTTCCTTTTTCTTACCAAAAGTCACCAGACCCACTTTTTGCCACCTTCAATGTGAGACAAGTTGGTTGTGACTGGAGGTGGCTACCATCTTCAGGTTGTTCAGTGGCCTACATGAAATGAGTTAGTGATCTCAATCTATTTGAATGAGAGTCCACATGACAAACGTAGCACTAATTGGTCTCCTTGTCAGCAGTCTTGACAGAGAATGGGGTTGAATGGAGCTTGAACTGTGGTCTCAATCAAAGAGGTGGTCCGCTCCCGGAGTCATGGGTGAAGCCTATTGATGTGGTGATGTACCCTGGCCTTGAACAAACAAAGAGCTTGACACGGCCTCCCCCCGCCCCCCTTTGGCCTCAGGAGGACTCTACTAGCAAATCACTGTTTGTTCTAACAGATCAGTATTTAATAAACACTTCATACATTTTTTCAAGTTAAGTATTACACTTGCTCAAGTTTTATGTGGCCAGTATTTTTGGGTGTTTTTTTTTCCGGACAGTCCCAAATATGTTGAAGATGTAGAAAAGTTACTGTTGTTTATACAGTGTTTTAGTTGTATATACCACTTTACAGTTGCATTGGAAGATTAGGCTCTTTCACTGAGGAGCTCCTAATCTAATTTAGGCAGATACCACACAAATGACAGAGGATCAGGAACTGAGGGCTTTGGAGAAGAGAGCAGCCTTTGAAGTATAAGTGAAAGAAGTAAGCACTGAGGAGGAATTTGAGGGAGAGTGAGGGTGCTTGCTTCAGGGAAGAGGGAAGCTGCTCAAAGTGGAGGGGGCAGCATGATAATAGAAAGGTCAAGTGGAAGAGACAAAGGGAACATTAGGGAGAGAGGATTGATTGGTATTCCGGCTTCTGTCTGGGGTAGAGGTGGAAATGAGTGCTGAGAAGTAGGCTCAAGCAGAGCTAGAGCAGGACTTGGGATTTGAGAATAAAGAGCATATGTTTGATTGAAAGGTGGAAGGCCCAGCGAAGTTAGTTGAGAGCAGGGACAAAGTGGTTGGAATGGCAGATGGTGTTTTAGCTTGCAGTGTTTTGGATAGACTAGTGAAGTAGGAGGACTGAAGGCAGTTGCAGATCATGAGGTAAGAGATGATCATAATGTGGACTGGGTTTGTCATAAAATGTACAGAGAGGAAGGGTCAGATATTTAAATATAGTGGAAGAAGTGACAGGACTTGGCAAGAGCATGATTCTGGAAATGGGCTGAAAGACAGCAGGGAGAAGAACAGAACATTAAGATTGCAAGATTGTATGGCAGGGAGAGTAGTGGTTTTAATAACAGTGATAAAGTAAGTAGTGCAATAAGGAAGAGGGTTTTGGATGGAAGCTAAGAAATTTGGCTTTTGTCATAGTGAGTTAAGATAATGGCGGGACATCCAGAAAGATGTCACTGGTGACAGATGGGGAGAGGTGGAGTTGGGACTTGGTGGCATAAGTATTGTATCTGTGTTTTAACTGTGGATATGTCACCTCAGTAATTAGCATTTGAAGGAGGAGACTGAAGTGAGAACCCTGTGGGCTACCTACAGATATGGGGAGATGGGAAGATGAGACCTAGCTAGAGGAGATGCGGAAAGAGTAGTCCCAAAGTAGAACGATAGCACACTGTGCTGGAAGCCCAAGGAGGGGGGAGTGTCTTTGTAAAGAGGGCAATCCATGATGTTAAGGTAGGTAAGAGGTCAAGGAGAACAAATAGAGTGAAGAGACCTTTGGATTTGTCTAGGAATTGGTCACTGGAGACAATGATGACACTTTCAGTAATATGGAGAAAGCAAAAGCCTTGAATTTGACATTGTTGCCAACCTCTGAAGAGGTTTGTGTATGTTACTCATTAAAAAGAGGTCCCATCTGGTGGAGTACCCATATGTTTATTTTATGAAAAGCGAATTGCTAAGATGTTTGTAATTTTAATGGAGATGGGGTCTGAAGGGTTAATTTTTCAACTGGTTTTGAAACCTTGTATTTTACAATGAAAAGGTCATGTTTGTGGATTAGGGGGTATTTTTGGCACAGTGTGTCACAGATTGAGCCGCATGACGTCCATTAATGTTAATGTGAATAGCACAATTATATCTATGCCCGTTTTCCTAAAAAATTCTTTAGATGTAATTATATAATAGTAAAATCATTCTTAATTAGCCTTGAACAGTGACATTTTTAGGCTTCAGAGTGGCAACTAATTTGTGTATACAGTTTAAAATAATACAATTGTAATTTCAACATGTTTGTAACTAAAACATAAAAAATGAGCCCTAACAATCAAGAAATGGTGAAAAGTTCTTTCTGCAGCTAAAAATCTGTGTTGAATGTATGTCCAGAATAGGAGCATGTGCAGCTAAATAAATATAAGGTAAAAATGCTATTTTGTGAAGTCTCTCTTTGAATATTGAAGTTTTTGGTGTAACTTGTATTTTTGTTTAATATCACTGTTGCGTTCATAATCTGGAAATGGTACTCCTCCTCCTCCTTGGAAAAATGCAGTTTAGACCGGGGGGGTGGGGGTGGGTCACAGTTCTGGAATTTGTTTCAATTGCAGGTCTCAAAGAAAAGGTGCGGCACTCCACAGAGCTAGGACCCAGTTTACTAATGCAGGCTCCCAGTCTGCAAATGGATAGGTGGTACAGATCTTTACACCTATGCTAAGTGCTGTTGACGCCAGCGGGACTCAATATATGTGAAAGGGTCAGTGCAAGTGCACCTGTTTGTGGAATCAAGGTCATGTTCTGCATGCACACAGACACACATGCGCTCTCTCTCAATCCAGGGGAGCCTGGGTTGCAAGCTTTGTGGACCCCAAGGACTGACCTGGATTCATTTTCAGCATGCATATTATTGCTGTTATGTATAAGAAGATACTCATTCAAGCAATTATGTTCAGAACCAATATACCAAAGCTTTGATCTTTGATTTGGAATTTCCGGTCCACTACGTTTACTTTGCACTGCTCAGGTGGCACCAAGTGGAAGGATTCTGGTCATAGCCATCAGGCAGAGAATTCCCCTCATGCTGGAGAAGTTTCTGCTGGTATCAGTGTGACAAAGGAAGTGGAGCTGGCTCCTCCACCCTCACACCTTCCTCCATGTGCAGACACAAATGGTTATAACAATATCTCACCTTCATCAGTAGATTTGAAAGCACTTTACAAAGGATGTCAGTATAATTTTCAAATGAGTGTCTAGAGCCTACACATCAAAGTTACCTTTCAGTCTCTTTCCATCTATTAAAAACTGCTGCACAGCTGGTTTAAAATAAGCTTTGTTGCATCACATCAGGAAAAGTGATGATCCTTAAGCAGGTAAATAATTTCAATAAATGATCTACTGGTATTTTGACGCTGGTTGGATGTTGCTCAGAAATGATAACATACACATTACACAATGACTCAATCAATGCAGAAAAACTTGCGTATTTTTTTTTAAAAAAAAACTTCATACAAAGGAAATCCTGTCTGGCTACTCCCTGTGACAGTTTTATGCATATCTGTTTCAGTCAGTCAGTCAGAAACAGCACAGAGATATTTCTATCACCAGCACCTTGTCCTGATTTCCTCGTGCATGTGTTTTTATGTACCTCGTGGAAGTAACTCTTTCAATCTGATCCGGGTATTTACCTCTGAATCTTCACTGCAAATTCTTCACTATTGTAGCTTAAATATCACCACATCTTCAGTGAGGGCCTGATTCTGTGACACATGCTCACACTGAGTAATTCTCCTGTACAAAAATACTTCCATTAATTATGAGTGGTAAGTGATATTCAGTGTGACAGCAAAGATTACAGATTCTCTGGACCTTGGTACTGGGTGGACTGAGTTCTGTTAAAAGTACCTGTTGGCATTAATTGCTCAAACTCTCTTAGAATCATAGAATATCAGAGTTGGAAGGGACCTCAGGAGGTCACTTGTCACTTGCTGTTCAACAGCAGACCAACACCTACTGGATTACTTTCTTCTGCCTCTCATGTGGATTTAGCTTTTTGCCTCCTTACAGTGATAGTCCTAAAATCCAGATATGATGCTACTCATGCTCAACTCACAGCACTTCACAACAAAAACAATCCTACCCAGTTCTCTCCCTGCCTCAAATATTTGAAAGTATAAGAGAATGGATTAAAACCCATTTAACATGCTTCACAAAAGAAATGTTTACTTTACTTCCTTCTCACTTAGGTCCTGTCCTTGGCACATGTTTTTAAAATGAATCCAATAACTTACTTTCTCTAGTTCCTTCTGGTCTAAAAGAGAGAGCTACTCGCATCTCAGCCTGCTTTCCCACAAGCGTTAATTTTTTCTTTAAGGGAATTAGTATATTCTTTCCTTGCTTTAGTTCTTCTCTCAATTAACCTTTCTCCTAACGAGGTACAGTATCATAATCTTCCTAATCAAGATCAACTAACAGATGCTCCTTCCAACTTTATTCTGTGTTTCCCATTGACCTCAGTACGTGATTCATTAATGTTGAAAAGAGTAAGTAAGAGAGATTCAGCACTTTCTATCCTGTAACCCTAACATAGGCTTCAGTGCCCTTGTTTAACTCTGTGAGTAACTGTGTGATCTTCCTTGGCACACCATTTAACTCCAATAGCTTCCTCTCACCAAAGAAAATCCATAAATGTTTAAAGTCCAGAAAACACGCCTACAGGTCAGATCCAAATTTCTGGTACTTCTCTGTTATTTGTTATAGGTGGAAATTTAACTAAGTACTACTTTTGCCTTTCCTTGTGCTAACTTTATTCAGTTTCTTACTTATTTCAGGTGACCCTGTACCCTGTTTTACATTTTCCTTGGAACCCTTGACAGGTCTGTTTCATGGACATTCTTAACTATTCTTTATGATTTCCTTGTTGTATGGTATAACAACTGCTTTCTTCCAGCTCTGTGTTACTTTTTTTTTTTTTTGCCCTTCACGCTGCACAGATTATAAAATGAGATTTCTCTGCTTCTGACCACTGATCTGCTGTGCCTCTTCTTCTTCTAATCTGCTGTCCTTTTAGTACCTCCACTTTGATTCCACATGTTCTTGGGTGGCCTTTCTTATCCCACTCCCTCTTTTGGATTTAGTGCTTTCTGTAGCTTTTTGGAAGCTGCAGCTCTCTCCATGTTCATTGTCTGTTTGGCATCAGCATGATCTGCAGCTTCGCTCTCTCTCTCTTTCATCCTTCAGAAGATCTCTGCTGCATATGGTGGCCACCTTTCTTTAAAACAGCTTATGCAATCACTCTTTCAAAAACTTAAGCAACCTACCAATGTACCGTCTCTACTATTCTTATCTTCAGTATTCCCCCCCCACCCCAGTTCGAGCTCTGTCACTCTGCATGATTAATTCAGAATAAATAGAATTGGCAAACAGTTTTGGTTCTTATGTATTGGCTTTCTGTGGGTCCTCAAGTTTTTTTTCCCTCTCTGCTAGAAAACCTGCTTCTTTCTCTGTCGGTACCATCCCTTGAGCACTGTTTCTTTCTCTGCTTTTCTGTCTTTGTCTGTTGTCTCCAGGGCCTCCACTGTCACATCATACAGTTCTTCCATCATATCTGGCATTTCTGACCTGATCTACCTCTCTTGCTTGCCTGCATTTTCTCATTAGTTTCAGAGCATCCCCTACTGATTCCGTCAAGCTGTTTTTTTTAAAAAAACATTTTCCACAGCTTTTCTAATTTTTTTCCAAAGACTTTTAAAAATGTCCTCTAACAACTAAAGTGAACTGGTGGGGTTTTTATGTGTTTGCTTTCTTTTTTTACTTCCTGTAGTCTTTCTTAACAACCTTCAATCCATCACATTTGTGTGACTTCCCACCAGTTACAGGGGTATTTCTGAAACTACCGAGGAATGGCAAGGTCCCATGTCAATTTGCTTTTACAATTTGTGCTTTCAGCATGCTGAAATTAACTGAGGGTTACTACCATGTAACTTTAGGATCCTGAGCTTTTAATGTGGTACGTTCCAAGTATGATTCACTTAGAGTTTATGCTGACAGCATGTTCTGTATTGCCTTGAGCTTCCAGTTGCATAGTTTTAACAAACTTAACATAGTGACAGTCTCTTTCCTAAGGCCAGGTTTCCTGGGAGATTTTTCCCACATGACACAATTCTCTCAAACTGGAGCACTGACATCTCTTAGCAAAACTAGCTCATCACGCTTTAGTACTATCTATGTGATACCCCTCCACACACACACACTGTTCATTGTAAACCCCTCCCAAAGACCGTTGGTACATAACGTCTGGCTATTCTAGGTAATTCTATTATTTTCATCCCCATGGGAGCTGACCATATAGGTTGTATTATTATTGCAGTGCCTGAATTTGATTTTAGTATACTAGATACATGGAACCCAAGAGACCAATGGATTCTACTAACTTCTTAGTTTTGTAAACTCCTCCCTCCCCCTTACTTTAAAACACTTTTTCATGGGAAATTTAATGAAAGAACAACTCCAGAACATAGTTCCAGCTGTGAAATGGTTGAGAGGAATACTTAATGTCACCAGCAATAGACCATGTAATGCGTATAAGATGTATCCACATTGGTAGGTGTTGACCATTTGACATAAAAGCAGGAATGTTGTTTTTGTTAAAATAACAATTGAGTTAATGTTTTGCATCTTTTTTTTTTCTGAGTAAACAGCACTATGCAACTTGTTATTATTCTCTGCCATTGGTAGAAAGCTGGACAATAGAGCACTCAGATACCACAGTGATGACAATTTTTAGATAGTGAGATTGGGCAATAGACTATGGTTCATGATAAGAGACAAGCAAAGGAATCAATACAGCACACTCATGCTGTTTTTGTGAATGCTTTACAAATTGTACTTTTAGTCAATAAAATTATATATATATATATAGTGCAACAAATAGAAACTGTAGTTTCGAGTATCTGTGCAAAATAATGCGCTTGGATTGTAAAATTTGAGTAATTGTGAAATAATGCTTTTGACATATTATATCATGATCTTTGTAACATGGTACTGTAGCTAAATTAGGACATAGGGATTCTGGAGGTGTATGTTTTGTTGCCCACTGTGCTACAGGCTGTCTGCGTCACTTCAGGAAAATAACTCCTATGTGCCAAATAACTTCTCTTTTCCATCTGTAAAATGGGATAATAGAATTTTTGAGGCTTAATTTATAGTTCTTTTGTGACACTGTCACCACCCCCTCTGCAGTCACATGACAAGGCTGCAGACAAACTGCTCTAACCAAGCCGTCTTTGTAACTCTGTGTAAGCCCTGCAATTACTACCTGACTGCATGTTGCAGTTCCAACTTCATGTAGATGTTATGAGCTGCAACTGTTCTTTGGGTTGTTATTGCGAAGCTATTGTTAAAGGAGAAATCCATTTTAAAGTGTAAAATGGTGTAGTTTTTAACTGGCACAATAACCCTTGTTCTGTCATGCTTTCCTCTTTCCTGCTTCTAATAACCCAATAAATATATATACCCTTAATGGAGTCAGCTGTAACACTTTCCTCAGTGCTTCACAGCTGTTCTGTTTCGTACCCTCTATCAAGTGATATAGAACAGCTTTTATAGGGCCATTTGTCCCCATTCCTTTCCAGGAGCCAATCAGAATATTTATCATACACTGTGTTAGTGTGTTACATTTCTGCCCCTCACTATAGTATCCAGATACTGTGCGTTGTCCTGTCCCCATCAAGCTAGTGTGGTTAAAAGGTGATCTTATCTCCTGGAGTCAAGTCCTCACTGTTTCTAGTAGCACTGCTCCTGTTCTGTTGGTTAAATTAAACCAGAACTCCCTAACCTTGCGATCTTGAGTTGTAGATATAGTGGTCAGACTCTGTTTAGGTGGTGCCGTCCCCACAGATAACAGGAGAGGTGGTTTCCCACCACAAAGGGCAAGGTTTAAAATTGGGCTACGTCTTTGATAACGGCTGCAAGGATGCATGAGTTATGTCAGTACATGTCATTGCTTGGGAGAATGGAAGGAGGGGTGAGTATGCATTGAGCTGCCTCTGCTTTGTGATTTTACAGACTGTATAAGAAAAAAAAACACTTCGCAGTTTTCCTTTGAAATAGAAATGTAGGGCTGGAAAGGATCTCAAGAGGTCAGCTAGTGCATCCACCTGCACTGAGGCAGGACTAAATACACCTAGACCTTCCCTGAAAGGTGTTTTCCAACCTGTCTTAAACACCTCCAAAAATGGGGGTTCCACAATCTCCCTTGGAAGCCAGTGCATAATTATCCTTATAGTTAGAAAACTTTTTCTAATCTCTAACCTAAAATCTCCCTTGCTATAGATTACACCAATTACTTTTTGTTCTACCTTCAGTGGACATGGAGAACAATTGCTTAACCTCTTCTTTAAAAAAGCTCTTAACATATTTGAAGACTGGTGTCAGGTTGCCCTTCCGTTTTCTTTTTTCAGGATTATCCATGCCCATTTTTATCCTTTCCTCATCTATCACATCTTCTAAAAAAAAAATATTTTATTGCTCTTCTGTGGACTTTCTCCATTTTATCCACATCTTTCCTAAAGTGTGGCGCACAAAACTGGATGCAGTACTCCAGCTGAGGCCTCACCTCCCATGTCGTGCATAGGACGCTCCTGTTAATATAACCTGAATGATGCTTGCCTTTTTCACAACTTCATGTTGTTGGCTCACATTTAATTTGTGATTAAACACTATAACTCTGAAAGCCTTTTCAGCAGTTCAGTTGGCTATCCAGTTATTCCCCATTTTGTAGTTGTGCATTTGATTTTTTCCCTTCCTTACTGAAGTGTTTTGCTCTTGTTGATTTCAGACCAATTCTCCAATTAGTCAAGGACACTTGGAATTCTAATCCTGTCATCCAAAGTGATTGCAACCCCTCCCAGCTTGAGGTCATCCACAGAT
Organism: Caretta caretta; assembly: GCF_965140235.1. Lineage (NCBI taxonomy): Eukaryota > Metazoa > Chordata > Testudines > Cheloniidae > Caretta > Caretta caretta. The sequence continues at coordinate 17,478,177 of NC_134217.1, forward strand.
TTTATAAGCATTCACGCCAATTCATTATCCAAGTCATCGAAGTTCAGCTGACTTGTCTATAATTCCCTGGGACTTCTTTATTCCTCTTTTTAAAGATAGGTGCTATGTTTGCCCTTCTCCAGTTTTCTTGGACCTCACCCATCCTGCATGGATTATGAAACATAATTGCTGATGGTTCTAAGATTGCTTCAGCTTGTTCCTTAAGTACCCTAGGATGAATTTTATCAGGCCCTGCTGACTTGAATATATCTAACTTATCTAAATATTCTTAAACCTGTTCTTTTCCTGTTTTGGGTTTGGATTCCTTCACCCTTGTAGCTAATACTGTGTTAAGCAGCCGGTCACAATTTAACCCTTTTAGTGAAGACTGAAGCAAAACAGGCATTAAACACTTCAGCCTTCATGATGTTACCCACTAATAACTTTCCTTCCCTGCTAAGTAGTGGACCTCTGTAGGGAACTCTGTATTATCCTGCTTGCTACATTCATTGTGGGGAACCCTGAAATGAAGAGTAGGGTTAGGCATTGTTGCGGGTCTGGGAATAAAATAATACTGTTAGCATTATTTTGTGAAGGGGAGAGTGTCTTAAATGAATAGCTGAATAGCCTGTTCCCTTATTCCTTATTATGTATGGATTTTTAAGAAGTTGTTGTCTCTTTCAGTATACTTATTCTCACATAAAGGGGATATTTCTGCAATTTTTTTGGCAATATTAAAATCCTAATTTACTGAAAGATGTAACAAAAAGGGGGAAATAAATGCTTTAACACAGTCCATTGTCACATGCAAAATCCTTGATTTGTTAAAAGAGCCATGTAGAGAGGAAGCATTTTATCTTAATCTCACTGGGCTCTGTTCAGCAGAAAAGAACCACAGACTTTTGTGGTACAGAAGTCCACAGATCTGGCTCTGTGGTGGGTGTCTCCCATAGAGTTCTTGCTTAAGGTTGGAAAGCTTATACATTGAATCAGTAGGGTCCAATTATTAGCTTCCCCACCACCCTCTTTCCATAATACTGATTTTTGTGCAATCGCATCCACAGTCACTAGCCAGGTGTGTCCTTCTGCTTGAGAGAAATGCTGAAACTTTTTAATTCCGAGAGTTCTATTACTTGTGGTGGTTTCTTTTTTTTTAACTGTATCATCTTTCAGGGGTGTATGTGTGTGTGTAATGCACAGCTATCATATTCTCAAATAAAATACTTTCATTTAAAGTTACAGTTGCTTCAGTAAGTACTTTAAGCCTTTATGCAAAAAAAATTCAAACAAACCTAAACGTTAAAGTATCAAAATGACGAGTTAAGGTCATTTACAAAGCATATTGTAATACTTCGCAGCTCATACATTTGGTTACCAGCAGTAAGATTTACGCATTCCAATAGCCTTATCTCTGACCCATAAAATAGATTTATAAATATTTCTTGGAGAGACCTACATCAGGAGGTCTGCAGCAGGGGAGCATCCAGTACATGGTTTGAAGGACAAAAAGAAAGCAAAGTAGTGCACCAGACTGCCAGGTGTGCGCCATACCTACCGTAACTTTGAGATATTCAATTTTATGAACTTAGTCTCCAATTAGTTCATAAAATAGGGGTTTTAATGTGCTTGGGAGGCTCTCATGTACAGGGACTGCATAAGTACACAGATTGCTAAAAAGGTATTGGAGGGTTACAATCCTGGGACACATTCATGAGTGTTTTCCACCGACTTCTGCTAGCAAAAAACTGCCTGCAGGGGTGCCCGACAGTAGCAAGCCCACTCTGGTGGTACAGAAGGAGTCAGGGAGTCAAATGGCACAGTTCAGAAGGTGATATGGCCAGGTTGGCTGAATGCTGCTGAGTCAGTATATTCTCCATGCAGCTTTTGTTGGTTGGGCTCCTGTGCAAAATGCAGAACCAGTGTGAAGGGCAGCCATGAAAACAGCATATGGCCTCCCCTGGGGATGCATGCCCACATTATCACAGATGCCTAGGGGTACAATATGTGTGTATTGAATCTCATGTTTTAAATTTGAGTGTGCTTGTCTGTAGATAGATACATAGCAGCCCTTATGCTATCCCTCACCTGCAGACACTGTAGGAGGCGTGGCTGGTGCAAGGGTTTCTGCTTGGCACTTCCCTGTGCTTTGCTGTTCCTTAGCTGCTCTACTGGCCCCTTGGAGCAATTGGCAGTGGTGCAAATTAGAGTAGTCTTCAGGCTTTTCTATCTTATGCTGGCACACGGTCTGCACAATTCTCTCCTGAGTTTTAGTGTGTGCGCCTTGGCCAGAGCCTGGGATCTGGACCTCTAAGACTAATTTCTAATTTATGTTTCACCACTTTACGACTTCTGTTTTTTTGTTTTTTTTTCCAATTCATTCTTCCAGGACAAGGAAATACTCAGTTCTCTGATACAGTGTTTGGGCCGCAAACATGGCAGGGACATATTTAAATTTAAAGCAAAAAAAGTGTTTTTTATCTTGTGGTTTCTGGTGTTCATGTGTTTTGTTTATTTTTTTCATATACAAAACCCAAATGTTAGAACCTAACTATGTGATTGTGTCTCTTTTGATAGTTTTTTAGAATAAATATGCTAGATTGATTTTTCATGTAATGGAAAGATTAGGTTTTTACTGTAATTCTCTTGATGACCCTTAGTAATGGAGCATCACATAAAAGGCTCTCTTCTAAGAAGGCAAAATCTTCCTTAAAGTTAAAATACAATTCTTTTGAAGAACACTTACTAGCTCTTATACAAACTCTCTTTTCTTCATCTTTAGTGTCTTTGTTTGAGATATGACTTTAGTTTTTGATCTTTTACCATCTTTTATCATCTTTGCCTAAGCTTTTATATTGCAATTTTTTATTCATACTTTCAATTTTCTCTTATATGATTGTTTTATGGTTTTAGGTTTCTAAAATGTGTTAGATTTTTTTCTTTTTTATCCTAAGATTAGCTTTCTTCTCCCCACTTTTTAGGTCCATGCGTTTGTTTTTTTTTCTTTTTCTTAATTTAAAGCTTTACCTGCTTCAATGTAGTCTCTTCCTTGCATCATATTATTCCATTTCCTGTTAATTAGCATGGAGAAATTTTATTAAAAGTTTCTTTTTTCCATTCACAACATCTCAAGGCTTGGGCCTGTGTGAACCTGGCAGAGAACAGGTGTTTGAAATTAAAGCATACAACTTTATAAATGCAAACTTTTAAAAATTAAAAGTGTTCTTTCTCAGGAACAAATTGAGATTAGCTTCCTAGCTATTCTTTAGGAAATACATTCTAGCATAATTTTTGCCATTTTTGCTATACCAGATCTCATAGATCAGGCCAGTAGTTGCAGGGGAGACCTCTAAGAAACAGGTGCTCTGCGAAGGTGTGGGTGATTCTGCCGATGTTGCTTTTCTCTGTGCTTCTGGAAGTGTCCTCTTTTGGATGGGACACAAAAGAGATTGTCCGATCATTAAAAGATCCTATGGGACTTCTTGGAGGAGTATGGGTCCTGGCCAAATTACAGCTTGGATAATTACATGCCATCTATTTGAATCCCCAGCAAAGTTCTGATTGGATATGGTGGGTATTGTTCACTTTCTGCCCTAAAGAGTTGTGTAGTACTGCTGTGTGTGTCATTAAACAGCTGCTGTATTCCACCCTAGGGATGGCTGAAATTCAGCTGTGATATTCCTGTATCTGGTGCCTTACCTACCATTACAGGGGCATTGTGAGGTTTAATTAATAAACATTTGCAAAAGGCCTTGAGATTCACTGATGGGTGAGTGGCTGGAGAAATACAGAAGTGTTGATTTGAATTTTCTTTCAATTCGATGAACAATAGAGGGGCTTCCCCCTTTACATGCAGTTTTTGTGACAGGCTCCTTCCTTCTGCTGAAAAGCTATGTATTTTTAATATAATGGACTGCAGTGTTAAACTCTCTGACGGTAACCTGTGTTAGATTTCACATGATTGAGGTCCCACCTTTAATTGATGAGGCTTAGCCAATTGGAAACTTGCTGTATTTGGCCTCTGCTCAAACAGCTGCTGCTCTGGTGGTGATTAAAGCAGAAGTGGTTGGGTGGTGATCATTATTTATTAATTCTTTTGGTTTATACACTACTTTTAGGCACTTTTCAAACTTTTAAAAACATGTGCGGTGATCAGATTCATACCAACATTACAATCTTTCAGCCCCAACTAAGATTCTCCATCATGTTAAAGCCTTCTTATTCCCAATCATCCTTCTCAAGAAAAATGTTAATGTGTCCTGATGGTCAATAGATTCAAGCTCCGGCAGACTAAGCCAGGAAGCAAATTCCAGAGTGAAGGGCCCTCTGCTGAGAATGACTTGCCCATAGGTCCCAGATGAACAATTATCCAGCTGATCTCAAGTGTTGAGATACCTCCCAGAAAGAGGGGGTGTCATAGATACTGAGAGTCCAAATGAAAACGGCTTTATAGATCAAAGATAATAGTTTGAATTGCACATGGAAAGAAAGCAGCAGCCAATGCATCTTCTGGAGCATGGGTGCAAATACCTTCAAAGTAAGCTGGCAACTGCATTCTGCGCTACAGGAAGCTTCCAAGTGTACCCCCATATAAAATGCATTTCGGTGACTTGTTTTGGAGGTGACAAAGGCATGAGTTTTGATGACTAGGTTCATATCTGAAAGGATAGGTCTCCTTGCCAACTGCAGATTCAAAAAGCATACTTGGCCACAGTCACTCACTGTACATCCAATAGCATCTGCAAGTTCAAGAGGGATCCTTAGTTGCAAATCTGAATAAAAAAGACAGGCATATCCTCTCAATGGAAGGGTAGGTATTGCCTCCAACACTCAAGTAAGTGTGCTAGAGTGGTAGGGAAGTAATTGGCTGTCAAAGAAGACCGTGGGACATGTTCAGGAAACTAGTCAGATGGTTGGGGGAAGCAGAAATAGGATGCGGGAGCAATAGTGGCGGCTGCAACAAGAATAGGGGTGTAGAAAGTAGAACTATCCATGTATTAGATGAAAGAAAAAAAGTGGAAAAACGTGAATGTTGAGGCTACGTCCCAAAGGAAAGAAGATGTTCTGCACAAATCTGCACAGTCCATTTGAGATTCTTTGTTGTGCTTATACTGTGTCCCTGCAAGCTAATTTTATTGCTCTCATATTGGGGGTGCTTTAAGGGAAATGTTCTAGTCTTGTGGAATGTTGTAGAGGAGTGAAAGTGACAGGTGATGGGTGTGATGCAGGAGGACCAAAGATTCCTCTTTCATCGTCCCTTTTAAACATAATGCCACATTTTTTGTGCAGGTTCTATAAGTGGGCTCCAAGGATTAATACATTAATTAATCTTGATGAATAAAATACTGGTGAAAGTCTTAGCAAACCAACTTTATTTTGCCCTACCACTACTCATTCATGCTGACCAGTCTGGCTTTATTCAATGAGCAGGCACAATTCATAACAATTTAACAAGCATTTAAGCATATTGATCAAGTTAACCAAGTGAATTAATGTGGCTACCTCCTAGCATTAGATGCAGAGAAGACATTCAACAGGGTTCTTTGGGGCTATTTATTCAGTAGAGAAATTGAATTTTGGACATCGCTTTATAACCTTTGTCCAACTGTTCTACAGTTTTCCTTCGTTTGAATGGCACATAACAGCAGAAGCTTTCTTCTTAAAGAGCACCACCATCTTCCCTTTGTTGTCTCCACTGAACCAATTGCAATAGCTATCAGAGATTATACTGAGACTTAGGCCATGCCGAGCCACTATAAAGAACACAAATTGTCCTTTCCAGATGTGACCTCTTGCTTTGTGTCTGGAAGCACACCCTCTATTCAGTATCTTAAAGGCCTATGTCACTATAACTGTCCATGTATATTTAATCAAGGCTGAGGTGAAACCATTAGGTACTAATTCAGTATATTCTAATTTTTCATGTCAATAATCCTCTTCCCACCCTTTGAGGGATTTGGACACTTCGGGATACAAATCTCACCCAATTTAACCAAACTAATAACACTAAATCTAGAACCCCTTTTATATACCTTACATTGTGACCCTCAAATGGTATGTTTTTTCTTTGTTTGCTTGAGTCAACTTGGTAAAAATGAATGATCTTCCTTGAGTGTTACAGTTTCTGCAAATCCTCCCACTTTGACTATCTGCAGAAATTTTATGTGGCATAGTAAGAGATAGATAATCAGCTTGTTGAGGTTGTCACAGTAGAGAGCAACTGCACCTGTATTCCCCCTGCATCGTCTCTTGAGGACACCCACACGAGGCTCCTGGATCCTTAGCTGTCACCTCTTTTGGGCGGAGATCCACCTCTTTCTCCCTCCTGACAGGCTGCATAGTTCCCTGCTTACACTGTGCTATTCCTACCAAGCCAGACTGTCTAAACGGGCCAGTGCTTTGGTTTCTTTCAGAAATCTTATGAACAGCATAATTGCCAACAGTTATAAGTTGCCAGGCAGCCCTTTATAAGAAAGCACATTTATTCTTCAGGTGAAAGCATTGCGGAGAAAACATTAAACAGTGTTTTTCAAAGATGATGTTTAGTTATGTCCACATCCCAAGTTTCCTGAAGGTATTGTTTCACATCAACTACGTCATCCATCTCCATTTTTGTTTTCCTGAAGCCACATCAGACTAGGGAAGATGCTGCCTTCCATACTCTTGATGTCAGGAGGGCATTTTTCTTCTGTCTGGGCAGAACCAAATCATTTAAAAGGTCTCCCAGGCTGTTCATCTCATTTTCTGTTACATCCAAAGGGTCCACGGTCTCTTCCCAGTGACACTTGAGGTGGATTTTGGAGCGTACGATTTCTTCTTATGCATCTGCCGATATACAACCTCCTCCTAGGGTGTTAGCCCATTCCATGAGGTCTCTGTCTACCTTTATGGTATTAATTAAACACATTATCATTGCTGAGATGTGAAAGCTACTACTTGGACTTCGATACATACTTTTTTCCAAGCATTAGGTAGTGGTTCGTTCTAGGTCGGATGCAGTCCTTGGGAGTGCAGAGTTGGCTTCAGCACTGGACTCTGATCCAAAGCTCCCTACTTCATGGATACTACTTGGAAATCACCTGAGGAGAAGCACCCAGAGGGATGCTACTCGAAGAAGAAGACAAGGTTACTCACAGTGTTCCCTCTAATTTTTGACAGGCCGTGTACGCAAAAAATTTCTTCTGTGCAAATTTGTGCGCCATGAGGCAAATGCGCCCAAGCAAGTAAAATGCTTATACATTTTGAAAGTTTTAATTTTCAATTTGTGTCAATTTATATGGGTTTTCAGATAGAGACATCATAAGTAAAAAAAGAGAAACAAGAGTTTGTGTTTTAAATTTAAAATTTTCTTAAAAAATACCAATAAATGATTATCAGCCAAGAATAAGATATGTAATTACAAATGCATTTTAATTTCCTTATTGGTCAAAATGTCAAAGACTGCTAAACTAACCTTACTGTTTTTCCCTGCGATCTTTTTCATTTGCCCATTCGGTATAAACTCTGTCCAGATCTATCAGTCCTCCATCCAGCTGGTAACTCTTAATACACATCAGCATGTCCAAATGATCTACTTGTAAACGATGCCATAGTTTGGTTTTTAGAGTGTTCATTAAGCTAAAGCCACGCTCACAGTCTGCACTTGATGCTAGGAATGTTCCTCCAATATCCATCAACTTTGCAAGATCCTGAAACTGTTCATTCTGGTGAGCAACTGTCACCATATCCGGAAAACTTAAAACTAATTGGCTTTTGATTCTTTCGGCTACTGCAAACTTGAAGTCGTACTGACTGACTATAACAATCTCTTCAGCAAGAAAGTCTTTGTATTTTGAACATAGGGATTTGACCTGATGAATTTCAAAATTGAAATCACACTTAACTATTGCTGCACAATCAAAAGCGGACCACTCCTGGACTTCATCCTCTGGAAACCCGTCTGTCAAATGTGCACACAAGATGTTTATGAAAGTTGTTATGGAAATGGTATCAGTTTCATTATTTTCTTGAGAGCTCATATCTAAGAGAGCCTTAAATTTGTCACTCCATAAGACTGAATCTCCAAGGTACTGTCTTCTGCTCTTGTTCAGTTTACCTTGGGCGAGGTGAAATGCTTCAAGAGGTGTAAGGCCCCGTTTCTGGAGCAGCGTGGATAGTGAAACCAGCTCCGACAAAACATCATTCAAAACATCTAATGTTATTCGGTATTCCATGGTATTCAGCTTTTTGTGGCAGTATTTAGAAACTGGATCAGTATCTTTGTCTTGCTCAAAATATTCCAGAAGAGGATTATAGTTGCGAATAATTGCTCGAAGTGCAAAGTGCCTAGATAACCAGTGCACTTCACTGAGTGGCCTGAAAGCCACTGATTCGCATTCAGAAGCATACACTATTTCCTGAAATTTGCATTTTCTCCTGGATGACTGACAGAACACCATGTAGACAGTTCTCATTAAGGTTTCGATGTCTCTTATCAGCTTGACCTCTTTCCATGCATCGGAAATCCCCCAAGTCTTCCCGATGTGTAATGCAATGTTGCTGGACTAAGTGTGGAATATCATGTTTCAGCTGAGCCGCTGCGGCATTGAGTTTGCCCAACATCACGGAGGCACCGTCAGATGTGAACCTTACCATTTTCATTAGATCAAGTTGGTGTTTTTTATAAAAGTCTTTGATTGCAGACACTATTGAAACAGCATCACATTCTTGCAATCGTAATAGTCCACCAAACGAAGTTTTATAGTCTGCAGAATTTATGGATCTATATTTAAAGTAAAGTATCAAGTATCTGTTAGTGGATATATCAGTGCTTTCATCAACAGCTAGAGTATGACACATTGCTGATGCTATTTCATGCATGAGCTCATTTTGGACAATGCAGTTGATAATTTCAAGAAATTCAAAAGCACAATTTTTACTTCTCCAGCTCGCTGGTATGCGCACATACTTTTCAATATGGTCATTAATATCCTGAACAGAAAGCATTGAGCTGTTCATTTTAATAGCCAACAATACATTGTCAATAAGTACCTTGATTTCTTCTGGGTTTGAGTGCTTGCGTACCCCAGTTGCCGCCTCTGCTTTTCAGCTGGACTTTCAAGAATCATGCTAAGCAATCCTCACCGGAAGGAAGGGTTTTTGTTTCTAAGTCTTGTTACACCATCTAAATGAGACTTATTTGACAGATGACACTTTAAGAAATCCAACTTCCATACATCGTTCCACATTCTTCCTGTTGAAAATTCTTCCAGAGCTCTGGCATCTTGACAATATACACAAACCACTTCGTTGTCCTCATCATACGTGAATATTTCACAAAGTTTAACAGGCATTACACTATGTGACTTTGGTGTAACCGTCTCTATAGTCTCATCCAGCCATCCAGATTTAAATGAAGTCGCTGTTCTTTTACGCTTTTGACCTCTAGACAGTGACATTTTGGGATTGATTTTTTCTACCAGATTGGTTTATTTAAAATTAATACTTTTATTATATGGCTACTATTTCAATGCTCTTAATAGCATGACTCGACAAAAAGGCAAACGGGAGATCATTCAGATCAGGATACTGGAAGTTTGCGCATAGATCTGATCACGTCCATGTATCTGTGGCAAAAAAAGTGGGAAAATGGTAAAACATCGTGAGTAAATGTATGAAGTCCAATGCCTTTGAAAGACTTCAGTCATGAAAACAACACTTACCTTTGTTCATTTCTGGGAAATCTTTGCAGTTCCTTAGCAACTACGGCCAGGCATTTTGACTTATTCGCACGTACTTGAGTTTGTACACAGCCAAATGAACAGACTACAAGGAGATGTGTGGGTCCCCCCCCGCCCGACCGTCCCGACGTGATCAGCTTTCCACGTTAAAAATGCTGGCCGTGAGGGGTACGATTCATTGCCCTCCTTTCCCTTTCCCCCCCCTTGCCAGCTAGTAGAATCTGGCTGTGTTGATAGATAGCGGGCGAACAATGTCAAAAGTCGCCCGTAAATATGGTGACCAGATCGCAAGAGTGAAATTTCAGGACACATTGGGTGAGCGGGGGGCAGGGGGGAGGGGAGAAGAGAGCCACACAGCTCCTCTGCCCTGCCCTGCACCCCCTGAACCCACTATGTCCAGAGCCCCCCCACAACCCTGCATATTTGACACAAATGCACAGTGCTGTGCACACCGCCACACCCCAGTTGCCCAGCACCCCACACAGAACCCCCCACTCGCTAGTTTCCCAATACACACAGATTTCTCCTCCCTCCCAGTGCTTTCCACACAGCCTCACCACCACAACTAAACAATGCCCCACACAGACGCCCAGTGCCCTGACACACACAAACCTCCCCCACTGCCCAGTGCCCTCCACACCCTCACAGCCCAGCACCTCCCACACACCTCCCAGACACTCACTCCACCACACCCTGCCCCCTTCCCTGGCCGCACTCACCAGCCCTGCTGGAGGTCTCTGGCTCCTAGGGTCAGAGCGGTGAGGGGTGGGGTCTCCACTTTCCATGTGCTGTGCCCACCACAAGTGTGAGCTCCGTGGCTCCCATTGGCTGGGAAAAGTGCCAATGGGAGCTGCCGGAGCCCCAGAGCGGGGCTTGCAGGTGCTGGCAGCATGCAGAGACCCTAAGAGCCAGCAGGTCCCTCTGGCTCTTAGGGTCGGATCTGGTTGGGTCGGGGGGGGAGGTGGCACCTGCAAGCCCCGCCCCTGCAGCTCTGATTGGGCAGAAGGGAGCCGCCTGCACTGCAGGCTCCTGCCAGAGGGCGGACGTGCCACCGGGAGCTGCCCCGGGACTTTGGCGGTGATGGTGAGTGGGTGTCCTGACCGATGTGTGGTCAGGACGTGAGACAAATGTGCGCGCAGTGTTTCCCCATGTGCGCGGGGTTTAGAATCTGTGTGCGAGCGTGCACGCGCACAGCTTAGAGGGAACAGTGGTTACTCACCTTGTGCAGTTACTGGAGATCCAGATGTGTGTCCTTATGGATTTTCCACTACCTTCCCTCCTTCTCCTTTGCATCAGAGTTTCCTATATGGTGGAGAAGGAACTGGGGCAAGTTTGCCCGTGCAGCCCTTTCTATTTTTGGTCCGAGGCACGAGGATGAGTTGGACACGTGTAGTTCGAACGGGCACTGCTGTCGAAATTCTCCAATCAGAGACACCTGGAGTGCATGTGCACCTGAAGTGGAGCACTCACAGGGACATGCATCTCAAAGAACTCCAGTTACTTTGCAAGGTGAGTGACTTCTCCATCTTGTGTAGTGAGTTCTATATACTATCTCCTTGCTTCCAGAGCAACAAGATGAGAAAATTCTCAAATACCATGAAAACTCATAACATCATGCCTCCATCATTCACGATTCAGCTCGTCTCCTTTTTGTTAAAAAATGACCTACAAGGTGAAAAAAATCAGTTTGTGCCCATTATTGCTGCTTTATAATGTAGAAGGTGCTTAAAAGGTTTGTTTTCTGCTTGTTTTTTACACTGGAGATTTGAGTCATGTTGTGTTTGGAAAACTGTATGATTACGAGAGAACTAGTGAAATGATGACAACACAAGAGCCAAGAGAAGGAATGCAGAGGAAATGAGAGGGGAAAGAAATTTTAAATTGCTGTGTTAAAATTTTTGTGTGTGGGGTTAATACTTATTCTTCAGCTGACATTGGGAGAAAGGAATATTTTCCTCACCCTTCCATTAAAGTGTTAAAGTTCAAAATATATGATCTATAGGTCATTCAGCAAGATCTGGGAAGAACGAACTTGAGGTATCTCATATTTCTCAAGTATAAAACAAGCAGGAAAAACCTCAAACCCATCAGGCCTTCTTTTATATATAAGCGAAGAAAAAAAATCTCTCTGCAGGATTTTCAAACGACATCTTGTATATTTCTGTAGTCTTCCTTTCGTTTACATATTCCTCGGCTAATCTTACAGCCCCTGGAGGAGAAACTCACAGACTCTGTTTCTGTGGATTATGTTGTGCACAACAGTATAAAAATACACTGCCGTCTAGAACCCAGCTGATGTAGTAAAGGTGCAAGTGAGATGCGCATACCTATGTCAGAGGTGTAGTTAAGGTCCATGAGCAGAGTTATGGCAGTGTGGTTAAGGCATGGCAATGACCCATCTGGCACTCTCTCATTTTTTCTTTCTTGTTAGTGTCTTGATATCTTTCCTTTGAATCATGTAATCTTGGTTTTATTTTTATTTGTGCTAGTCTTAAAAGAAAAGCCCTAGAGGGGGGGAAAGAGGTGAGCAAAGGATTGTAGTGGAGGTGGCAGCAGCACAAGGGTGTATTCAGAAAGGTCTGGATGCACGTGATTAGAGCCCTGTGCAGATACAAAACTTGTACCCGCATCTGATCTGTGATCTGCAAAAATGGTCCATGGATATCCACATCTGTGGATATTCATAGATTTGCAGGGCTCTACACATGATCACAACCTTTTTTCTCCAGTGTGGACTCTGGCTGTTCTTTCCTCCTCTGATTGGCTGATTGCTTTGATCTCTTCCCTCACAGTCTCTGTACCTCAAGAAGAGTTTTGACCCTGAAAAGGGAGACGTGTCAGAGACTCAATGAAGTCCGTAGCTATTGCTATTATGTGGAAGGTGCTTGGATACCAGTGATGGGTGGCACTATAAAACTCTAGGTAGATTCAATCCTTCCACTGCCAGACTCCATGCTTCTTCCATCTCTCCTGTCTTCTTCCCTCCCTTTCCTTCCTTTTCAATGTCCCCTGTCTTTTCCTGCCTCACCTTGTTTCCTATTAATTCACCTGCTGCACCATCCCCTCCCATATATATATATATATATATATATACAGTGATGAACATGGGACTAGTGGGAGGTATTTTCTGGATTGTGCCCTAAATGAGACCGATCCAATTCATGGGGAAATAGTGAAAATGCAAGAAGGCATGGAGATAATGTTGGTGAACTGCTCAGCATATGGAAAGCTCCACAAAAATAGGCCAAAAAGGGATTGAGAAGGACTTTGAACCATTTTTGAGAACTAATTTTGTTCTAGTTTGGACAACACCTTTGGCTCGCCCTCCCAAAGCACAATCCTATTGTACTTTTGTCTGGTCCTCCACTCCACTCTTCAAGGGCCTCCTTCCTGAGGGTTAGGAAGACCTTTACCAACTTTTCCAATTAAAAAATATACTGTGACTAAGTATAGTGTACATATGCCCTTTAAATTTTTAATTGTCTGGCTGTAAATCTAAATTTAATAGTGAATGAAGCACTTTAGAAGGTTGTGCTGACTGAATAAATTAAAATTGAAATTTCTTGAAAAGAACAGAGAATGCACTGATTGACATCGTTTTTGTGTTTGATCCGAGTTTACATCTGTTAGTAAATTTAAATGATGAGTTAAATGGTATTTAAATGGCAGAGTGTGAGGGCATATCCTTTACATAATTACTTTAAATGCTTTTTATAGCTTCCGGATTTGTGCTTGTAATAGTAGCTTTATCACATTGCTACCTGACAGTCTGTGTGCTGTAATCCTGCCTTCATGATGGCTTTCACCTTGTTGAAGAGGACATTCATTAGATCTCCCTTTCAACCGATAGCGATAATTTTATCAAAGAGTACATAGTAACACTAAAATAACTTGAACAATGTGAGAAAATGTAACAGCATCTACAAGCAATCTTTACTTTCTTGAAGCATCTTATGACTGCCCCTGAATTCTTGATCTCGAAGTACCCATGGATGAAGGTAATTTTAATAAAGTCGTGGTATAATTTAGAGGCCACTCTTAAAATGTTGCATTTTTACATTTGAGAAAATATTTTTAAAAATATGATATGGTTTTGATGTGAAAATTTAATGGCACCAGAACGGTTAGAAATACCTTTCTGATGGTTTGGTGTCAAATCTGGGTTTAGTGTGATGGGATGTGAAGGCTATTAGTGATAGAGACCAGATAGTTTTGGCCAGCACTGGGCTCTATCTTCAAAGGTTGAAGAGCCCTTGAAAACTCCATGGCCTGCCTTGGAACACTGGCTCTGGGGGCTGCTCCTTATTCCAAGCAACTTGCAGCCCCATGTCTCTCACTGTATAAAGCTGGTTTTATTTTTATGTAGTCACCTGTGCAAGACCCATGCCCTGAAGTGCAGACTGCACATCCTCTACTTCGACTGCTGTATATGGTAATTGCACTTTGGGGAGCATTCTCCAGGTCTTACAGATTTCCCAGCAGTGGGGGAGGGAATACTGGTTTTCATAGCTGACTAAGTCTGTTGAGGAAGCCTTAAACTGAGGTCTCCTAGCCGATCGTTTTGAAGGGGAATTCATTGTGTGAGAGCAAGCGGGCAATATACAGTCTCCAGCGCTCCCTCTTCCCTAAACCAATGCACAGGTGAAGAGACAGGTTGGGGGTAAGTAGTGAAACCTCCCATTTCTTAAGAGAGCTCTCATCTGTGGTGAGTAGCAGTAATAGTTATAGTGCTTCGGACCACAGTAACAACAGATCCCCTGTGCAGCCACACAAGGGGCCAGAGGAATGGGCTGTAAATTGGGAATGGGGCTGTTTTAATGGGTTGGGAGGTTTATATATGAGCCCTCCGTTGCCACCCATGTAACAGAGGGGTTGTTGATGTTGTTGAATTACCTGTGCACAGGGCAGGACTATTACACTGATAATAAATAGAAAGAAATACTCTTGGAGCAGAATGACTCTGTGCTCAGTCTCTTTACTTTACATGTCCCATAAGACCAGACATTTCCCCCTACTGCTTTCAGCCCACAAGTAGGTCCTGCAAACATCCTAGAGGCACATGTATTCCATAAACACCATTTACACCCCAGGAAAGTTATTGAATTTTCCAGAACCTGGATGTTTTAGCTGCACTGAATGAAGGATATTTTAACAACTCTTTGAACGGTTCCTCCTCATACAGGGTGTTTCATATCAGACACCCAACCAGCTTGATACATATAAACTTGCTGTTCTTCCACATTTGCGAGTGATTATTATTTCAAAATTGTGAATAATGAAATAATGAATTTATGGGAAAAGTTGGGCATGTTGCAAAGCGTGGTTCCACTACTACTTTGTTTTCGTCCTTGTCCCACATTTGATGCCTTAGCAGATCAAGATGTATGTATGTAATTGGTATATAAGGGACTTGCAGTAGCTTGTTGTACAGAAAAAAAATGCACCGACTAACCCTCTACATCAGAAACGATGTAGCCTCAGTCAGCAATTTAAATATTTTTCCATTAGGGTGAGCTGGTTCCAGTGACTTTTGCTCCACTTTTCTTCCCTCTGAGTAGCCCTGCTGCTAGGTTTGGAAAGTGCTATACTGTAAAGTTGGAACCCTGGAAAAATAAAGACAAAAACCGCAAGAAGAAGTTCAAAAGAAATAAAGACTAAGAATGAAGTTTTCAAGCTATGTTCCAAGGCAAGGACTTTTCATCTTTAAACCTTTGAATTGTGAATCAAGGCAGTAAAACTTACTACTAGGTTAAAGTTTAAATGGCATAGAAAAGGTAGAAAAAAGATTAAACATATTCTGTCTGGACAGTGGAACAAAGACTTTGAATCCTTGTCTATGCACCTGTCTATAGAGTATCTAAGTTCCAGGAGTCCCACAGAGGACATGCGATGAGCACTCTTATTGTTCGTATTAAGAACTGAAGTAATTGAAAGGAAAAGTAAGGTAAGGAAAATCAGAAATCAGATGTGACTGCCTGTATGGTTAAAAAATAATTTAAAGGGAAAGGGACTATCAAGCAGTTCATATTATGGAAATACGACCATTGAAGATAAAATAAAAAAAGTCTATTATTCTTTGGAAGAGTTTTTTCTCTCCAAGACTTAAATATCATTTGAAAGCCAGCAATGTTCACTGAGTTGCTTACTGGTCAGTTGTAAGAGAATCTTTCAAATATATATTTTTATTTAGTTTTTGAATTGATAACGTCAAAGTTGGATGCTGAAGCATGGGAGGAGGGTTTTTTTTTTAATTAAAGTAAATTTGAAAGTCTTTGGAATTGAGTAAACATGTTACAATTTTATGATCTACTGCATTAAACTTCCTTCAGCGGCCTTTTTAACACAGCTTTCTAATTCCAAATTTACCTTTACGGAACAGCTCCGTGTTGATAGAAGAGTAATAAATGTAATGTTTCACAATCTGAGTTAATAAATTGTGGTATTCCCTCAGGTCTGAGTTCTTCTGGAGTTGTCTATTTCACAAAAATCTCGTCTGCCAATTCAGCTGTCTGCTACCTGGGAAACAGGGTTATTAGAACATGCATTTTAAAGAAACACATGGACATAGAGAGATTTTTCTTAAACAAATGAGGGCTTTGAATCATGATGAATGCAAAGCTCCTAAATTCTGGATCACATCTGTTTAATGGAGAAAAAGATAGTATACAAAGAGAGAGGCGAATACTTTTAAAAGTGCATTATGCGTAATGTTGACATCAGATACTGGTGTGTAACCGTAGTTTGCAAAATCAGCTACTATGACAATAGTTACAAGATGTTTGGAGATGCGCCCCCATGTATCTAAGATCAATATTGAACACTACGTGTTGAATAAAAACTTATACCAGGTAAGGATGCATGTCTGGTGTTTGGATCTTCTAATGTATTCTGTTATGTGGTGGATTTTATTTTTCCCTGTTTTTTTTTTTTTTTTTTTTTTGAGGAGTAAATAAGGCCCAGTCTACATTAGGGAAGTTTGCTCTTCTGTAGCTAATTTGGTACAGTTAGGCTAATGTAATTCCCCAACATAGACATGTTTCACTAGTATAAAGTTGGGTTTACTTCAGTGTGAATTACGTGTCTAGTTTAATTTAGGGATGTGCATCAGTGTAACTACATCAATCATTGCTTCAGTGAAAATTTCTCTAATGTAGACCGCTTCAGATTTAATGTGGAAATTTAGAATATTATAGTATTTTAACTGATTAAAACTTTGGTTAACCATTCTGGGGATATAGACATGTATTTTGGGTGTGTATAGTTATCTATAAATTAACCAAATATCGTTTCAAATGTATTTAAACTTTTTATTTAACTGACATGCAGATGTTCAATTGAGTCTTGTCAGAAAAATATATTATGATGTTGTTTAAAATCTGGTTGCTTTTGCTTTTGGGGAAGAAGGTGAATTAGTCATTTGAAAGTCCATCTTAAACATTACTGTGACTGTGGTTTTTATAAGCAATTGTGCCTTCCAGTCTACCTGACCTAAGTGCTGGAAATAATTTTCCTAATAATTTTATTAAGATTTTCCATGACTCAATTTCCACACAAGTATTCCTTTATTAGTCCAAAACCAAGTGTTGATTACATCCAAAATACCAATATAAATATATACTTACAGTCTTTTATTCTATATCCTAGCCACAATACTGTTATAAGTATTGGCCAAAATAGTTGCAACAGGATCCGGTCTGGGAGATACCTTCCCATCATGGTGTGATTCAGGAGGGGTAAGGAAAAGCTCTGACAAAGAAACCCCTACAAAACCTTGCTTTTTTTACGTTATAACAAACAAGTACAATCATTGCTAGTTATTAACTAAGACCAGATGAAACAGTGAAATCTGCTCTCTTTGTGATTTTCTTCTGGTCTAACTTTGCCATATTTCTGCCTAATTAAACAAACCAATCTTTTACTGCACTTGGGGGTACCCAATTAACCATAGTTTTTTAAATTTCTATTTCCTACACCCAAACCTTAAATAAGATTACACTGATATTCCCAGGGTCTCTACAATTTTAACACAAACAATCCCCTTTCTCATGAGTTCATTCTTTTTTGGTCACATGTTTTGAACCAATTATCCATGCCAACATCTGATCTCAATTTAAAATCATAGTTCACCCATGTCTAACGTAGGACTATATTCCTAAAAGGGGGTTTTGTTTCAAAAGTCCAGTATTTCTAAGTTTGAACTCAAATGAATTTGAACTCAAATTAACGGCATTTCACAGTTTGGGTTAAATTATTCGTGCTACTCAGTCATTTTTTTGCAACAGCGGTTCTCAATCTATGGGTTGGGACCCCAAAGTGGGTCACGGCCCCATTCTAATGTGGTTGCCAGGGCTGGTTTAGAATTGCTGAGGCCTGAGACCAAAGCCCAAGAGCTTTAGCCCTGGGCATCAGGACTCCTGTTACAGGCCCCCTGTAGGGTTGCCAACTTTCTAATCACACAAAACCGAACACCCGTGCCCCACCCTTTCTCCGAGGCCCCATCCCCGCTCACTCTATCCTCACTTGACTCTGTCGCTCACTCTTCCCCACTTTCACTTACTTTCACTGAGCTGGGAAAGGGAGTTCGGGTGCAGGAGGGGGTATGGGCTTTGGGCTGGGACTGCAGGCTCTGGGGTGGGGCTGGGGATGAAGGGTTTGGGGTGTGGGTGGGGACTCCGGGTTGGGCCAGGGGGTTCGGGTGTGGGGTCCCAGCAGAGCTTACTGCAGCTCTGAGGAAGTGGCCACCAGATCCCTGCAGCCTCTAGGTGCATGGGCAGGCAGGTGGATCTGCATGGTGCCGCCCTCACAGTGCATATTGGTCGCAGTTTCTAGCCAATGGGAGCTGTGGAGCTGGTAGTCAGGACGGGGGCAGTGTGTGGAACCTCCCAGTCCATGGCTGCCCCAGCACCTAGGGGGCCACAGGGACCTGGGGGCTGCTTCCAGGAGCAATGCAGAGCCTGCCTTAGCCCTGGGACTCTGCTCCACTGTCGACCGGACTTTTAACAGCCTGGCTGGCGGTGCTGACTGGAACCGCCAGGGTCCCTTTTTGACCAGGCATTGCAGTCAAAAACCAGACTCCTGGCAACTCTATCCCCCTGCCTGGGGATGAAGCCCTTGGGCTTCGGCTTTGGCCCCCTCCCCACTGGGGGGCTTGGGCTGGCTCAGGCTTCAATCCCCACTCCTCGGGTTGCTTAGTAATTTTTATTGTCCAAAGGGGTCATGGTGCAATGAAGTTTGAGAACCCCTGTTTTACAACAACCAAAGTTTCTAAAGTACTTTGGGATGAAAAGTGTTTATATTTTTTGAATGTATTATTCATTGCATTGTCTAGCCTTAAAAGATTAAAGGTGGGTAAATCAATTAACAAGAGGTTTGTTAGATATTTGTTATATCTTGTGTAGTGGTAGTCTCATACAATTGGCATCTTAAAAGACGTGGCTGAAAATTCATGCTTTTAAACCTATTTTAGTTTATTTTCAAGTACAGTATATTCTAGACACACTATCATTAATATACAGAATTTGATTGTGTATTGTACATCATGTCACTTGGTCTTCATTTGTTAGTGTGTGCGTGTTTTTTGTTACTTGTGTCTCAGCTCACTGTGACACCCAGTACATGAACATGAAAAGGTACTCTTTCCAAACCTGACACTTTGTATTGGGTTACGTGGCTGATGCCTATCGGACACAGTAATGGGCGCATATTTTAAGGAATCAAAGTCTATCCTGTGGTGTTAGATATAAGAATCTAGAGCAGCGGTGGGCAACCTGCAGCCCGTCAGGGTAATCCGCTGGCGGGCTGCGAGACAGTGTTTACGTTGATTATCGGCAGGCACGGCCGCCCACACCTCCCAGTGGCTGCAGTTCACCGTTCACGGCCAATGGGACTTGTGGGAAGCGGCGGCCAGCACATCCCTGCAGCCCATGCCGCTTCCCGCAACTCCCATTGGCCGGGAATGGCAAACCGCGGCCACTGGGAGCTGCGGGCGGCTGTGCCTGCAGATGGTCAATGTAAACACTGTCACGCAATCCGTCAGTGGATTATCCTGATGGGCCACGTGCCTCAGGTTGCCCACCATTGATCTTGAGAGAGAAATAGGTAGTAACATTCACCAATATGAGACAGTATATCACTTCCTGCTCTTATGCAAGGGAGTATGTTGTGCCCTATCTCCTTAGTATAAATTTATTTCTCAAAGACAGCTGGAACTGGCAGATTAGACTGTTCTGTATTAACTTCAGTATGTCTCCTGGGCAGAATAGTTTTGCCCTGCATACAGTCATGAACGCAGGATAATTAACCATTGGTATAACTTACCTAGGGAAGTGGTTGATTCTTTGTCACTTTAAATCATGACTTCAAGACTGGATGCCTTTTTAAAAGATATCCTAGTTCATTCAAAAGTTGCTGAACTCAACGCAGGAATTGCTAAGTAAAATTCTGTGCCCTGTGTTATACAGGAGGTCAGACTAGGTGATATTCTGGTGAAGATGCTTTAAGCCAACTAGAGGGAGTTCTGCAGTCTGCTTAATAACTCCTGCCTCTGTGAGAGGTTGTAGCTATATCGGCAGAAGAAGCTGTCCCGCCGATATAGCACTGTTTACATAGACACTTAGGTTGGTATAATTTATGTCACTCTGGATGTGAATTATTCACACCCCTTAGCAACGTAAATTATACTGAAGTAATTTGCAGTGTAGACATAGCCTTAGAGAGAGAGAATGCTTCTCTGTCCTGTAGATTGAGGTTCAGAGACAGCCTTTGGTGCCTTGGACCTTCACCCAGGCTGTCTGCTTTCAGTGATCTTTTTGCTTCCTCCTGTAAAGTAATTCGTACCCTCTTCCCTCACACAGTAGAGGAGGAGACTGGATCTTAAGCAACTTTTGCACTTTCATAGTTTAGGAAGTTTCTTGCAATCTCTAGCATTTAGTTTGGCTCCATAAAGGACACTGGGACTTGGTGGTTTTGACCAGTCATTTTAGTGAGGCTTCCATCCATATGACTTTGCATGCTACCTTCTGATCTCAGTCCAGTTGTGACACTGGCCCATTGTTTAGGAGCACCTCAGTCTGTGATCGCTATACATATCTGCTCTTTGTTCACATACAGAAAGCTTTAAGTATGGCACAGTCAATGTAGTTGTGTGACCATAATGACCACAGCATCTACCAGTGGTGAACCCTTACAGAGATGGCCCTGTAGGCACAGTTCTACTCAAAGAAAGCAGTCCTGTGCCAGAGCACCGAGGAATCTCATATCTATATACAATTGATAGTAGAGGTTAGTAAACTGCAAAATAAGTGATTACAAAAGTATACCTGCATAGATTTATTTAGGTTAAAATGCACCACAGAAATAGTTAGAAATTGTGGCTCATTTGAAAGCAAAGCAAATGGTATCTTAAACGGGGGGAAAAAATTGCCATCAATTAGACATACGTGAATTAGAAGTCTGCAGTTTGCAAAATGTGATCATATTTAAAAAATACATATGACTGTTTTTTTTAGCATCTGGCTGAGTGACCGTACACAAATATTTGAAATTTAGCCTTTTGTGATACAAGTGTAGAATATTGTGCTCTTTCCTATTATTTTGCTTCAATTGGAATTGATGCTGCTATAGAAGCACTGTAGTTCTTTTTTACGTTCCGTGCCTGTACAGTTCTAAAGGAGCCTGCAGGCTATCTATTGTAGTTAGCCTCTCGCAACACTTGGGGCCCAGTTTTGAAAGGCTTGTGCATTAAAGAGACATTTTTCTTATTTCCTACATGTTTGCAATGTTGCTCCATGAAGATGTTTATAAATTTTATTTTAGCATAGCTTAATACTATTTTTTTTAAATGAAATATATTGAAATTAATAGATGAGACCTGTTTTTTTATTTAGTGTGTCTGCTCAGATTGTATAGCATGAGTCTGCATGGGTGTAGGTAATGAAACAAATTATATAATGTTTTTGTCGTGCCTATCTTCTGTTTTCTGGACTTGACTAAGGCTTGCAACTTCAAAGGTAAGGTAAGGCTTCCCTTTTGTGTTCAGATAGTGTGACTAAACTATTATGGCTGGCATTTCTGTGGAAGACTTGTGAGGCTTGTCCTTTGTTTTAATCTTTAAGTATCTTAGGAGTCATCCATAAAGGATATAGGCAGCAGGGGAGTTGAGGTCTTATGGACAGTTGGTGGAGGGGGCAGAGTAAAAATTCTGGAAAAATCTGCAGAGATCCTTTCAGGATTTCCACTTTGTTCCCTTTGGCTGTAACAAATCTTTGAAAATGGTGCTGTGGAAGTGGGTAAATGAAAGAGAACTACATGGGGCTAAGGAATGGCGATGTTCTTTTGGGAGTTCAAGGCATTTATACAGCTTGAGAAAGAGAGTGGAGAGCTCAGTATTTGATAAAATCTACTGGAGCCCTCTAATTTGTTGGTAATAAAAAAGGAAAAAATGGGGGGGAAAATTATGTTATTCCCTTGTTTAATTTGCTAGACTGGCACTAATTCTTCAGTTCACTTACTGTATTAGTTAATTTTAATATCTACTCTGCATTCTTGATTTCAACAGGGGAGAGGGTGGATGCTGAGGGTAAAAGGGTACAGGATTGGAGGGGTGAGAGAAAGGAGCTTGGTAGCAAATTGTGCAGTCCCCTTTTCACAGCTATACTGGAATCCCATGTAATTTTGTTATTTCATGTGCTTTAAATTGTGGGTTTGAGACCCTGTTTTATTGTAGCTTCAACAAAATCA
Source organism: Caretta caretta (assembly GCF_965140235.1). Classification (NCBI taxonomy): domain Eukaryota; kingdom Metazoa; phylum Chordata; order Testudines; family Cheloniidae; genus Caretta; species Caretta caretta. The sequence continues at coordinate 17,500,610 of NC_134217.1, forward strand.
TTTTTATTGGAAACTTTATGAAAATCGGTGGAGACTCTAAAATGAGAGAGAAACACGTGCTTAGACAAAATAAAATGGAAAATATCAGGTTCTAATTTTATAGTTACTGAATGTTTCAAGCTTACTTAAATGTACAGAATGGTGGAAGATAGTTTCTTCATTGATATAAATTCTACTTGCTAACAAACAACTCCATATTTTTGGTATCTGCTCATTCTAGCAATGTTTCTTGAATTTCTGTTACAGCCATAAATGGTCATATGAGTAGCTTGTATCCAATCAAGATATCAGTGGGAAGTTTTGAGGGCAGACCGTTTGCAGAATCAGGCCTTTCAAACAAAAGTTTTTCTATATTTGCAAGTAGGAAACACAAAAATGTTTTCAGTAATTTTATTTACGCTTTTCCCGAACGAAACAGAGAGCAGAAACCAAAACAAACCTGAACACATTTCCGTGTAAGTATTTATTTTTATGTAGAAGAATAGAGGCATCTTAATCATAAATGCTCCTATATTTGTTCATCAACGTATTGACAGGCGTGCAGGTAATCTGTTAAAACAAACACCATGAATACAGTGAGGAGGGAAGGCGTTGCTGACTGCGAGGGGGTGAAAGTGCTTCAGTGTGGCAAAATCATATTTTAATTACCCGATACTCTGAGGAGTAACAGGCTGTGTTATGGCAGGTCTCTTATTTAATGCTGGTGAGGTTTTTTTGTGATGTGATTGCCATAAAATATATTTGTTTGTGCACAAGAAATGGTATACATTCCATATAGTGTGTTTGTTGTCCTTTTGCACTGAAAGAAGGTGGGTTTATTTTAAAATTCTAAATCTCTTACCAGTCTAAAATCTGCCCAAACAGCATTTATACCAGTGACTTGCATGACAAGAGTTCTTTGTGAAGGAGCAAATGTGCAGCAGTCTCCCTATTATACAGTTAAACTTTCTGTGCATAAATCATTTTAGTAGATTGGGCCAGTAGAGAATTGCGTATAGTACACTGTGTGAGATTTAATATTATGCTATATGTGATGTTGGAACTTAATTCCAAATGCAAAAACTAGTGTAATATGCATTTGAAGGTTGATTCTACTACACTGTGTTTAGCATGATGTTTATGGTGCCAGCTTTCTATACTTGTAGGTTCTTATGCAATTAAAAGCTTCTAAATTTCTTAATAGATATCTGCAACATTGACGTTTTAACTTGGCATAGAACAATCTTAAAACACTCAGTCATGCACCAGTGAAGTCAATGGGAGCAGAATCAAGTTCTCAATTTCTATGAAGGCTTCTTTAAATTCAGCAAAACTATATAGCCTGAATTCAGTAACTAGGGTTTTACAAGGAGTCAGTTGGTGGCACTGTAATAAGGAGAGGTGGCTAATTGGACACTTACATTTCCAGCAAGTCAGTGCAAGATCTTCTGAAAAGAGTTAACTAATTTCTGTGCGCTTCTTCAAAGTCAATACGTCATTAATTAATAATACTTTCACTTTTCCTGTACTCTCAGCCTGTGTGGTGATTTTTTCAGAAGGTGCAAGAAGAGATGTTTTTGTTAGTCGAGGCAGTTAGTCCTTACATAACCTGAATTATAAGGACTAGACTAGCGTCTGCCCTCAGTTTGTCATCTCTCTCTGAGTCTGCCTGAGAATTAAGATTTTTGATGATTTAATCTTGGGGCCAGATCGTTGGCTGGTGTTAATCAGGATAGCTTCATTGAGTTCAAAGATGACATGATTTTACACCAGCTGTGGATAGTTTCTAAATTCTGTGCCCCCTTTAAGTAATTTAAATCAGGTAAATTGACTGCAGGCCTTAATATGGCTAGCTCCGTTGTCTTGAATGGCTTGGGAGAAGTATCAGAGGTGGAATTTGGAAGTTTAGGGTTGGGCTCCTTGTGGATTGGTGAGCTGAAGAGCAGTGTCTGGTCAGCAGACAGCAGTATGGGGAGCCTGCTAATGGTGGTTGTTCTGCTGCTCTAAACCTCCAGCTGAGGAGGAAGATGGGCCATAAACCCAGGAGGAGATTCTTTGGCCGTTAGGAGGCCAGGTGGTAGAAGTGAATCTCAGAAGTAGGATGTCTGTGGCCCAGGGCAGAATGTTGAGTTGAAGGCAGTGGAAGAGTGTATATTGGGGTCAGCCGGGTGCTAGAGCGGTGGTGGGCAGCCTGCGGCCCATCATGGTAATCCACTGGTGGGCTGCCAGACAGTTTGTTTACATTTGCACAGCTGCCCGCAGCTCCCAGTGGCCGCACTTCACCGTTCCTAGCCAATGGGAGCTGCGGGAAACAGCGCAGGTCGCAGGGACATGCTGGCCGCTGCTTCCCACAGCTCTCATTGGCCAGGAATGGCAAACCGCAGCCACTGGGCACTACGGGCGGCCATGCAAACGTAAACAAACTGTTTGGTGGCCCACCAGCGGATTATCCTGATGAGCCACAAGTTGCCCACCACTGTGTTAGAGCCTTTACAGCTGAAGCTTGTGGCACTTGCCTCTGCTGTAGGTAATCTGAGGCGTTACTAAACTGTGGCAGGACAAGATTTGGTACCATGACACTGCAGAAGGCCCCATGTGTGGGTGACATTGACACTTAGGTTTGCACCTGATGCACCGTCTCCCATGCTACATTTTATTTATTTAGGATTTAAATTATTTAAAAGGAGTAGAAAACTTAGAAAACACAATTTTAATGAATAAGTCCTAGCACTTTCCTCCCATGACCTCCTTAGAGAGATGATAAACGGAAGGCAGAGGCTAGTCCACTTTTTTTATGAGGGGTTCTTAAGGTCTAATGGACCAAAGTAACAAGATGTCTCTCTTCTCTCAGCTTCTTGGAAAATACCTCACATATTGAGAAGAGGGCTAGTGAGGAGGGCTTTAAACTAGGTTCACCGGGGGAAGGAGACCAAAGCCCTGAGGTAGGTGGGGAAGCGGGATACCGGGAGGGAGCACGAGCAGGAGCGTGTGAGAGGGGAGGGCTCCTGCCTCATACTGAGAATGAGGGGCGATCAGCGGGTTATCTCAAGTGCCTATATACAAATGCACAAAACCTGGGAAACAAGCAGGGAGAACTGGAGGTCCTGGCAAAGTCAAGGAATTATGATGTGATTGGAATAACAGAGACAGAGTGGGATAACTAGCATGACTGGAGTACTGTCGTGGATGGGTATAAACTGTTCAGGAAGGACAGGGAGGCCAGAAAAGGTGGGGGAGTTGCATTGTATGTAAGGGAGCAGTATGACTGCTCAGAGCTCAAGTATGAAACTGCAGAAAAACCTGAGAGTCTCTGGATTAAGTTTAGAAGCGTGAGCAACAAGGGTGATGTCGTGGTGGGAGTCTGCTGTAGACCACCGGACCAGGGGGATGAGGTGGACGAGGCTTTCTTCCGGCAACTCGCAGAAGCTACTAGATCGCACGCCCTGGTTCTCATGGGCGACTTCAATCATCCTGATATCTGCTGGGAGAGCAATACAGCGGTGCACAGACAATCCAGGAAGTTTTTGGAAAATGTAGGGGACAATTTCCTGGTGCAAGTGCTGGAGGAACCAACTGGGGTGGAGCTCTTCTTGACCTGCTGCTCACAAACTGGGAAGAATTAGTAGGGGAAGCAAAAGTGGATGGGAACCTGGGAGGCAGTGACCACGAGATGGTCGAGTTCAGGATCCTGACACAAGGAAGAAAGGAAAGCAGCAGAATACGGACCCTGGACTTCAGAAAAGCAGACTTTGACTCCCTCCGGGAACTGATGGGCAGGATCCCCTGGGAGAATAACATGAGGGAGAAAGGAGTCCAGGAGAGCTGGCTGTATTTTAAAGAATCCTTATTGTGGTTACAGGGACAAACCATCCCGATGTGTAGAAAGAATAGTAAATATGGCAGGCGACCAGCTTGGCTTAACAGTGAAATCCTTGCTGATCTTAAACACAAAAAAGAGGCTTACAAGAAGTGGAAGATTGGACAAATGACCAGGGGTGAGTATAAAAATATTGCTCGGGCATGTAGGAGTGAAATCAGGAAGGCTAAATCACACCTGGAGTTGCAGCTAGCGAGAGATGTTAAGAGTAACAAGAAGGGTTTCTTCAGGTATGTTAGCAACAAGAAGAAAGCCGAGGAAAGTGTGGGCTCCTTACTGAATGAGGGTGACAACCTAGTGACAGAGGATGTGGAAAAAGCTAATGTACTCAATGCCTTTTTTGCCTCTCTCTTCACGAACAAGGTCAGCTCCCAGACTACTGCACTGGGCAGCACAGCATGGGGAGGAGGTGGCCAGCCCTCTGTGAAGAAAGAAGTGGTTCGGGACTATTTAGAAAAGCTGGATGTGCACAAGTCCATGGGGCCGGATGCGTTGCATCCGAGAGTGCTAAAGGAATTGGTGATGTGATTGCAGAGCCATTGGCCATTATCTTTGAAAACTCATGGCGATCAGGGGAAGTCCCGGAAGACTGGAAAAAGGCTAATGTAGTGCCAATCTTTAAAAAAGGGAAGAAGGAGGATCCTGGGAACTACAGGCCAGTCAGCCTCACCTCAGTCCCCGGAAAAATCATGGAGCAGGTCCTCAAGGAATCAATTCTGAAGCACTTAGAGGAGAGGAAAGTGATCAGGAACAGTCAGCATGGATTCACCAAGGGCAAGTCATGCCTGACTAATCTAATTGCCTTCTATGATGAGATAACTGGTTCTGTGGATGAAGGGAAAGCAGTGGACGTGTTATTCCTTGACTTTAGCAAAGCTTTTGACATGGTCTCCCACAGTATTCTTGTCAGCAAGTTAAAGAAGTATGGGCTGGATGGATGCACTACAAGGTGGGTAGAAAGTTGGCTAAATTGACGGGCTCAACGGGTAGTGATCAATGGCTCCATGTCTAGTTGGCAGCCGGTATCTAGCGGAGTGCCCCAAGGGTCGGTCCTGGGGCCGGTTTTGTTCAATATCTTCATAAATGATCTGGAGGATGGTGTGGATTGCAGCCTCAGCAAGTTTGCAAATGACACTAAACTGGGAGGAGAGGTAGATACGCTGGAGGGTAGGGATAGGATACAGAGGGACCTAGACAAATTGGAGGATTGGGCCAAAAGAATTCTGATAAGGTTCAAGGGGGACAAGTGCAGAGTCCTGCACTTAGGATGGAAGAATCCAATGCTCCGCTATAGACTAGGGACCGAATGGTGAGGCAGCAGTTCTGCAGAGAAGGACCTAGGGGTGACAGTGGACGAGAAGCTGGATATGAGTCAACAGTGTGCCCTTGTTGTCAAGAAGGCCAACGGCATTTTCGGATGTATAAGTACGGGCATTGCCAGCAGATTGAGGGACGTGATCGTTCCCCTCTATTCGACATTGGTGAGGCCTCATCTGGAGTACTGTGTCCAGTTTTGGGCCCCACACTACAAGGAGGATGTGGAAAAATTGGAGAGAGAGTCCAGCGAAAGGCAACAAAAATGATTAGGGGTCTGGAACATGACTTATGAGGAGAGGCTGAGGGAACTGGGATTGTTTAGTCTACAGAAGAGAAGAGTGAGGGGGGATTTGATAGCTGCTGTCAACTACCTGAAAGGTGGATCCAAAGAGGATGGATCTAGACTATTCTCAGTGATAGCAGATGATAGGACAAGGAGTAATGGTCTCAAGTTGCACTGGGGGAGATTTAGGTTGGATATTAGGAAAAACTTTTTCACTAGGAGGGTGGTGAAACACTGGAATGCGTTACCTAGGGAGGTGGTGGAATCCCCTTCCTTAGAAGTTTTTAAGGTCAGGCTTGACAAAGCCCTGGCTGGGATGATTTAGTTGGGGATTGGTCCTGCTCTGGGCAGGGGGTTGGACTAGATGACCTTCTGGGGTCCCTTCCAACTCTGATATTCTATGATTCTAAGATAGAAAAAGTACAGTGGATCCCTTGGCAAGACTGAGGCCTTATTTTATGTTTTCTGATGGATTGCTTGAGCACTACCTTGCTCCTCAGTGAATAACAGGTTAACTTCAGCTCCGCTTAATCCTTTCTTTATGCAGACTAGCAGTTGACTGCTTTCAAGATGGGAGAGTTCCTTGGGATAGTCAGGTTCCATACCCAAGCATTATTTTCCTCATTATAAACATTAGACCTTGAGCAGATGACTTTGCTGACTGCAATTGGTTATTTCTTTTTCTTCTGATCCACTCACTTGCATACCTTTAACATCTATGTTCTGGGCAAGATTTATTAAGGAATCACAGTAGTAGGACAAATAGTTTTTTAGTAGGACAAATAGTGTTTGTAATATACTTGTAGTTTTTTCTTCTTTTCCTCCTTTACTTCTTTCCCACCGCTTTCTTCCGCGGTGTTCTTCTCCTTCCTCCTCTCCATTCAGTTTGCTCTAAATTTATTTTTTCTTATTTTTTCTCTTTTTTAGGTAAACGGTTGCAAGAATGGATTTCTGTTATCCTTTGCATCATCTTGGTCACAGTTGACTTTCTGCTCCTGTTAATCCATTTTTCAGCAAATCATCTTTATAAAATAATAGCAGGTATAGGTAAGTATTTCAGTTTTTAACCCTCAGCATATTTTAAAATGATCAATACGCACAGTTCAAATCTTCACATTTTGCAGCAATGTGGCAGATATTGTTGTAAATGTGTTTTTAATTAACTGTAAGAATGGCAAAATCAGAAATGTAGAGAAATTCAGAACTAAGGTTGGTACTGCAACTACCCCGATACACAGTAATATAGCAGTATTGTTCTAGGCCAGAGGATTTGAATAAACTCCTATGTTTTGTATTTTTGAAATAGCAGGATATAGAATTATAGGCCCCAATCAGCAAAGCAGTTATGTGCATAACTTATGTATGTGTATATATAAAAACACTGAGAAAGGATCAGTGGATTCTATTATCACATTTACTATTCAGATGAATTGGTGTCTATATAGTGTCTTTTCCACCATAATTAGCATTCACTAGATGACATTACCACAGGCTTATAGACTTTCTGGACATTGTTTTAATGCCACATCTAAGTTGCTCTTTGTAGCATATGGTTTGTGAAATTTTCATCTGTGGCACTTGAATATATTGAAATAATGAGAAAAGGAGGGAAGAAATCCTGAACTTTAGTGCCATCCTTGAAAGAGTGTTTTGCTGATATTTTCATGAAGGGGAGAAACTTGTTAGAAACTTGTGTAGTAGAGGATGCCTTTGTGTGGAACAGATGTGCAAGAGTATTTTGGGATGAACATGTTAAAGACAGAATTACATTATTGCACCCTCTTTTAATCACTTTTTCCCCCCCTGCCATCTCAGGTGTTGCAGATCTGTGACATGCTGGCAGTGTACTCAATTGCATTGTGGGGAAACTGTCAGGTTAAAAGGTAGACTTGTATATTTAATAACATGTGTGAGCTATGTTATTTTCCTCTCTTCCAGTTACATAGTTTCTTTGTGGTTTTATAAATATTTCACCAGCATTTCTAAAGTCTATTTCATCCCTCTTTTAAACATATTAAATATAAATGTAGCAACAAATTTATGGCAAGTCTGTCTGTAGCAACACAAACTCAAAACTTCCACTGAAAAATAAAAAGAATTGGTTTATCACAATTTATTTGTATCTATATTAATTGTTTTGCCATCTGTACTGTCTGCACTGTCATACTCCAAATACTAAGGTACTTAGAGTGCCTAATTCCACTGGTCTAGAAGAACCAATCAACCTCAAAGTCTATTTTAATGCCTCAACTGTAAATGAGAACCTGACGTACAAACATAGGCATTCTCAGGGTGCTACACAGATTTCATTTCAGGTGTCCATTTAGAGCAGTAGCTATTCCTCTCTAGTGAAGCCGACTGGCTTTGCAATTGCAATGGTAGGTTGTTCAGCCAATTGAGCTGTGGAAAAACAGTTTAGGACCAGATTCAGTTGAAATCCCTATTCACTTTCTACCCAACAAAAGGCCTCTCAAGTGCTGGGTATATGAGGCAGGGAGAGGAGCACTTTATGGATAATGTAGTGCTCCTGTACTGCAAGTATGAATTTAATTCACAAGGGGAACTTGTACAAAAGTTTGTTCCAGCCACGCTCCATGAGTGTTATACACGGGAGAGCATAGTCTTGAGAAGTACGGATATGAGAGTACTTTCTCATGAATACCTTATGGACATATTATCACAACCACAATACAAATATTTTAACAGCTCAGATGCGTTCTCTTCACCTAATTCTCAAACAACTATAAAGGCATTCTTGATTTTATTTCCAGTTTTCATTTCCTGAAATATTCTGAAGGCACTTGTTAGCTTTCAGAGACTAAAGCCCTGATCCTGCAATCTGATCCATGCAGCAGAGCCCCAGTGACTTTGGTGGGTCTCCCTGCAGTCATAGGGGCCCAGCTCCATGGATTCAAGTGCAGGGGGCCTAACAGTATAAATATAAATTAAAAATGAATTTTTCCTATTCAATCTGTAATTGACACTGATTACTCACTCGGTCTCATGTAATGCAGTTGAGTGCAGTGGTATTTGGAGTCACATTACATGTCACTGAGGGCAAGTCTACACTACAGCGCTACATCGGCACAGCTGCATTGATGCAGCTGCGTTGCTGTAGCATGTCTGGTGAAGACGCACTATGCCAATGGGAGAACGCTCTGCCATTAGCATAATTACTCCACCTCGGTGAGAAACAGAAGCTATGTCAGTGGGAAAGCGGTGTGGACAGTGTGAAACTTGCGTTTCTCAGGCAGGGAGGGGCTTTTTCAGACCCGTGAGCAACATAAGTTAGATCGACTTAAGCGGTAGTGTAGACCTGCCCTTAGTTATACTGCTCATCACCAGCTTTTCCAGGTTGTTTAAAAGTGTCCTTCCCACCCACTTCCCTTAGAAATTGGCAATACTCCCTAGGAAATAAGCTGTAACTGACTTGTTTTGAAATGATTGAAGCACTAATAAAGGATTTGTACTGGAAAGTCCACCTAGTCTTTAGCTGTAGTGGAACTGATGTGCCATCGTAATTCTACTTGACTTTATAGAACAATTGGTTTAGTGCTACTAGGAGTTTAATATGGCCTCTTGCTTTAGGAAGCTCTTAAAAGGATAACCATGATTTAAAAAAATATAAACTACAAAAGCCTCTGAGGTTGCCTGGAATTTCATTGCCTGTACAGTGATTTTATGTGGTCATACAGGAGTGTTAATACTAAGGCCAATTAGAGACGTAACTCATCTCAGTTATTGTTAAAGCAAGCACTGATCTGACTGTGGAAAGCCATGTGTGGGATGAGTGAGTGTGTGAGTTTGCTTATTTGGGAACCTTTGTACATAATATGTGCAGGTTGTCTTAGCTTTCTAATACTTTGCAGTCCCCTGCCCATGAGGCTTGTGTCTCTAATTCCCTAATAGCATGACTCCTTCCAGTTTTGCCCCTCTGTTGCTTGAAGCAGTATCCTTGCTCATTGTTTTGAACAATCATATTATGCCCCTCCATCTTTTTGTTCTTTACATTGGCTGCCTATAAAGTGGTGGATTAATTTTAAATTGGCCCCTGGGTTTCTAATTCCCTTAATGGTGTAGGCCCTGGCTATATTGAAAACAGCCTTGTTGAAGTTTCCTTTTTATTGATTAGTTGTGCTCTAGAATTCCACTCTGTTGCTTTTTGGGTTGGCCTTTGCTGTGTGCGGAGACTTTGGATGTGGAATTTCCTTTCCCCTGACATCTATCTCAGCTAGTCCTTCCCCGTTTATATATGGCTTAATTTTTTTCCCCAAAGGTATTTTTAGTATGACCACTGTTGGTCTCATATTTGTTTTTCTTTTTTTAGTTAAATCTCTTTCCAATTATCTACATTTATAGTTATAGGAAGGCAGTGGTGTTGTAGGTGAAGCATGGGAATGTCTTAAGATATTTTAAATCAATTGTAATTATTGCTAATAGGTGAATAGCTTGGAGGCTCATCCCAACTATCTACATTTCTAAAGCCATCTAAAATAAGTGGGAAACCCTTATATAAATGCTTTCTTGTACGTCTTACTTCCAAGTTTACTGTTTTGTGAAGTATTTTGAGCCCTCCTCTTAAACTCAAGAAGTGGAACTCACTAATGCAATATTTCTGGGTCAGTTCATTCACCCAGCGTGGGGGGGGTCCATCAGGGTATAGGGAGGCCACAGCCTGAAAAAGCTAGGGATCCATGGATATCTAGGGTCACAATCCCCATATCACCTTTCTGGCTCATTCTGGTTGTAATTCCCCTTTTTACTGTACCCCATCTGTTGATAACACACTGTGAACTCTTGGAGGGGTGTGGGAGTGTCACAGAGAGGTATATCCTTCTGTAGTTTCTGGAGAGGAATATACCTCTCCTGTGTGTCTCTCTCTTTTCCCCAACCCCCTACCTCTCCAATCCTAGCCATGTCCTGTTTTTGTCCTGCGTGGCAGAGTGTCCACATGAATCTTCTTCAGCTCACTTCATCGGATGCATGCTGCGGAAGTGAAGCAGTATGCATCCGATCACTTCCGCAGTATGTGTCCGATGAAGTGAGCTGTAGCTCACAAAAGCTTATGCTCAAATAAATTGGTTAGTGTCTAAGGTGCCACAAGTACTCCTTTTCTTTTTACCCATGTATGTGTTTCATTATTTTTCCTGCTAAGTGGACATTTTATAAAGTCCACAGCAGAGGGCTTGGCACCTCCAAAAAGGATCCTGGCAAGGTTAGTCCCAATGAGCAAAATATGCAAATTTAAATTTAAAATATTTTCTTAATAGAAGTTGCATAAATTATTCCCAGTGGGCACCTACATGACAATAAATTTAATGTGCTTGGGAATTAATGTGCCCCACTTATATTACTTTGTTCCATTTTTAAAAAAATGCATTATTCATTTAAACTGTACTCTATTCTACTTAGCTCTTTAAAAGGACACTCAGCCATTTATTTTTTAGCCCTAAATTTAACTTATGGAAATGTAAATTTTATTTAGTATGTATGGAATACCTGTATAAATGAAATATAACACCTTTACTGAATTCAATGTAATTTAAAAATCCAGAAATAAAACAAATGTACAAAAAGCGACGCCACTTTGGTTGATTCTTATGATTGTTTGAAACAATAATAAAACAGTGTTTGAAGGTGTTCAGAAACTTTCCTTTTAACTCCTGAAAAATTGTTTGGGTCCCCAGTAACCCAGACAGCATACAGGCAATGTGGATGTTCTAGCATGTGTGTGCCTATTCCTGCTAGCAGCCACAGAGATCTGTTTTGGCTGTCCCCTGCTTGTCTGCGCAGCTGCCTCTTAGTAGCTCCATCTAATTCTGTGCAGGGGCTAGAGGGTAACAGGGTTGCTAGAATTTAATAATGATCCATATAAGAATGATCCATCGAGAAGCACTGTGAGGAGTGTTTGGATTGTGAAATCAGGAGCGGAAGATAGACAGAGGGGAGACACTGAATCAGCAGTTGATAGGGATGGGTTTTTGGCCTTTTAATCCCTTCTGGCAGTGTCTGGTGATTGTCTTTATCAGTTCATCTGGACGACTGGCAGTTTCTGAAAAGAATAAGGGCCAGCATTGTTGCACCAATCCTTGTGCTTAGTTAAACAGGTTCTAATGCCAAGGGTTTGTGCAAGTATAATGAGTATTCAGTTTGTATCTAATCTTTCCTTTTTTGAAGCACGTGGAGGTACTTGGAATACCAAAGTTGTCACACAAGCTTAAATTCTCTTCATGAAAACAATTTAGGGTGGGATTTTCAAAAGCATTTGGCACTGGTCTAACCCAGCTCCCTTTCAAATCAGTTATAAAGCTCCTGTTGATTTAATCGGGAGCAAAGTTAGTCAGTCAAAAGCTGAGCACTTTTGAAAATCTCTCCCTAGTGTGTATGGTAACACCCACTGTTTCATGTTCTCTATGTATATAAATCTCCCCACTGTATTTTCCACTGAATGCATCCGATGAAGTGAGCTGTAGCTCACAAAAGCTTATGCTCAAATAAATTTGTTCATCTCTAAGGTGCCACAAGTCCTCCTTTTCTTTCTCCCTAAACTGTAATTGAGAATATACATTTGTCAAGGTTCCTCCCCCACTCTGAACTCTAGGGTACAGATGTGGGGACCTGCATGAAAAACCTCCTAAGCTTATCTTTACCAGCTTAGGTCAAAACTTCCCCAAGGTACAAAATATTACACTCGTTATCCTTGGACTGGCCGCTACCACCACCAAACTAATACTGGTTACTGGGGAAGAGCTGTTTGGACGCGTCTTTCCCCCCAAAATACTTCCCAAAACCTTGCACCCCACTTCCTGGACAAGGTTTGGTAAAAAGCCTCACCAATTTGCCTAGGTGACTACAGACCCAGACCCTTGGATCTTAAGAACAATGAACAATCCTCCCAACACTTGCACCCCCCCTTTCCTGGGAAATGTTGGATAAAAAGCCTCACCAATTTGCATAGGTGACCACAGACCCAAACCCTTAGATCTGAGAACAATGAAAAAGCATTCAGTTTTTTACAAGAAGACTTTTAATAAAAAATAGAAGTAAATAGAAATAAAGAAATCCCCCCTGTAAAATCAGGATGGTAGATATCTTACAGGGTAATTAGATTCAAAAACATAGAGAACCCCTCTAAGCAAAACCTTAAGTTACAAAAAAGATACACAGACAGAAATAGTTATTCTATTCAGCACAATTCTTTTCTCAGCCATTTAAAGAAATCATAATCTAACACATACCTAGCTAGATTACTTACTAAAAGTTCTAAGACTCCATTCCTGTTCTGTCCCTGGCAGAAACCAGCATACAGACAGACACAGACCCTTTGTTTCTCTCCCTCCTCCCAGCTTTTGAAAGTATCTTGTCTCCTCATTGGTCATTTGGGTCAGGTGCCAGCGAGGTTACCTTTAGCTTCTTAACCCTTTACAGGTGAGAGGAGCTTTCCCCTGGCCAGGAGGGATTTCAAAGGGGTTTACCCTTCCCTTTATATTTATGACAACATTTGAGGATATCACAACATAAATTTTTATACCGTGCTTATGATTGTGCTATTTGAGTGACTTACATTTGTGAGTTCATCTGCTTGATGATGCTTGATGATGTCACTTCATCCATTTGATGTGGATTTGGCACTGTAATTCATATTTACATATAATTTATTCTTTGGTACTCATATGCTGCGTATGAGTTGCCATACAAAATGTAGGCCCATATCAGTTGCCATACAAAAACCTTTCTGAAGCTCTCTAAATAGCATCGTTATTTCATTACCCTGAAGCTTAAGAAGTTTTCTCCACTTTTTTTCATTCATGTCTTATGTATAGGGACAAAATGGCTATCGACTAAATAAAATGTGATGTTATTTGGTCTGTAACTTTTTTCCTGATACATTTGACTTGATATTCATTTTAAGTGGCCTTTGGTTTTTTAAAGTCATTTAAATGATATACTTCATTGTTAAATGTCATTCTAATAATGGAAATACTAAACTATGACAGGTTTCAAAGAATGTTTCAAATACTAAGTCTGGAGGTAACAGCTTTATTACTGCTTGATGACTTGACCCATATTTCCTAACATGATTTCCCTGCTGTAACTTTAAGTGAGTTCATGTAAGTCTAATGATATCAGTTGACCTTGAGAGTTAAACCCAAAAGCCTGTGGGGGGTTTTAGTTTCTTGCACTGTTGTTAAACATTATCTTTTTTTAAATGGAGTACTTAAAAACTTCCAATATACTAAAATATATACGTGTACAATTTATTTAAAAAAACCAATATTTTTCCAGTCACTTATGAATCTCCAAATAGTGTGTTTTACAATATAGATGCATAGTGCAAGAATTAAACAGTATCAAAAACAATTTTGATAATACCTTCTATAACACACGTGGTGGTGGTAAGTGGAAAGGCTGTGTGATAATGGTTATCAGACACCTTTGGCCAACTCACCAGCACTAATCAGTCTCATCTGGGACTACTTCAAACATTCAAACCCCTCCAGACAGCAGCCATTTATTTTTATTTTTAAACAACTTGCCTGTTTCCTCCTGTCTCATAAATGTGGAATTTCCCACAGAATTACATTTGCCTGAAGCATAGGAACAATTTAGGAACAGTGACAAGTTTAAAGTCAGATATCTATCTTGAAACCCATCAGACTAGAAAATGAAACTTTATATCAGCCAGTGTAATGGGGATGTTGCCAGCTTTCCAGTGCATAAGCCACTGGCTTTTAGCTCTGAGATGCCAAATATTAAAACTTGCTTTGAGTCCTTTAAGAGCAAACCTTAAAAAAATCACATTATTCTGCATAGACAATCTATTGTAATCACATTTTAGAGGTTTCTAAAATGTATTTGAGAACATCTTTCTATCATTCTGAGGCCTGTATCATTGGATTAAGGCACAAAGAGAATCTGACTTTACAAGTTGAGGGATATAAAAATTTTGAAAAACTCCTTCAAACAGTTTCTAAAATGTTTTTTCTGTAAAGGATGTGGAATGCATAGAATATGTGACTGTATGGTATAAAGATTGTACCAGCACTGCTAATGTATTTGAATAATTTTCATGTGCCTTTACCACTTGTAAGTAATGTGGCCATTCCAAGTTGATGTTGATACAACCTTCATGTTCCACCATCATGCCTTCTCTGTTTCCCATGGTGTGGCTGCCACTGATACAGGCAAATAGGCATGTTTCCAGCACCTCTAGGCATGGCAGTCCATAGCCAGGCACCTCTGGGCTTGCTGCATCACTTATGAATATAAAAAAAATTGCTTGAACCCCGGCACCTCTTTCATTACAAATTAAGCACTGTGTGTTTCTATCATCTGTGCATCAGACTGGGGGTACTCAGTCAGGATACAGAAATTTTCATGTCCACTCCAGCTGCTTCTCACCTCCCTGCAGCCAGACTCCCCAGTTGATTCTTGCCTGTGCTGAAGAAGCAGCAGGTGCCTCATGCTGAGGTGGCATCTTGAACCTTTTCAACCTGCTTCATTCTTCAGCTGGGAAAGAAAAAGAAGTTGGCCAGGAACTGACTGCAACTCTACTCTCCAGCACTTTGTTGTGGGCATTGTATGAACATGGGGCACTGAGTCCTCTTCGCAGATGGTCACTGGTTCACCTGAGGCAAGGCTGATAAGGGCACTTTCACGACGCTTCAGACACTTGGCACAGGGCTGGACAAATCTCTTAGCTGCCCCGCCCCTGAGGTAGAAGAAAGAGGAGGAAAGCAGTGTCAAGGAGGAGGCTGTCCAGCCCAAGGTAAGGGGATCCTTTTACCCCTTTCTGTGCCCCCACTTGGAAAACATGTGGTTCCAGAGGCCATTACCTGTATCAGCTAGGCATATGGAGCTTCCCTCATAGGTGGCCTTTTCTCTTTTTCACCTAAAATCTTCCTAACTGAAGGCCCATTTTCAGCTCTCTGTCTCACCTATCTGCTTCCGATCTTGTCCCCGACTTCTCTGTCATGGGTGTCACTTCGCTGTCTCCTTTGCCTCTTTAAATGGGATAAACTGGTTAAGGAGGGGAAGTAGACTTTGATTCCCAGATCTAGATTTGCTTTCTCCCTGTCCCAACCCTATTCCTTTATCACTAAATCCCTGGAAGGTCTTGCCAGACCAGTGGGCCTATCTGGTTTCTCGTATGGCACTGACTTCCAAAATCTCCGCTGTCAAATGAAAGATTCCTGAGCAGGAGTGAGGCCTTCAAATGTTCTTGCAATGGGCTAACTCAGAAAAATAATGGTCTATTTTTTGAGCTGAGGTTATTGCTAGTCAAACCTATTTGTGTAAGGCAGTGACAGTCATATCATGGGAGTGGACAGAAATGGAAAAAAAATATTTGGAAACTTTCAAATGTTTAATTTGTGTTGCAAAAACCAGTTTAGTTTTTTGACTATCCTGATGGTTTTCTGGTATGTGTAACAGCATACCAACAGAGAAGTTAGATACACTGCAACCTTCCATAAAGAGTATTTTAACACTATTTTTTTCTTAGAATTCAGAATGATGAAACACAAAGCAGGTTGCTCCCTAAAATAGAGGCATAACTTGCCCCACCTTACTCTAGGCTTTTTGTTTGCTGCCTTCATGCTTCCCTAGCCTGCAAGCAGGACCAGGAAACCCCTGAGTATTAAAATGCTAGCTTTACATTTTAATACATTTTCTGTACATCACATTTTCCAGGGCATGACCACAGAGGTACAGATGCCCACAAAACTGTCTAATCAGATGTATAGCTTGGGCTGAATAACTGAAATTAGGAAGTCAAGGCAGACTAACCTATATTATACAGACTTTGCAGTCATCAGCTGGGGAGTTTGCCTGCATGGAAGAGGAGGCAGAGCTGTGCATAAAAATTTCTGTACCTCATGTGGGCACCACCGCTTACCTGACAGAAGACAAGGATGTACCCATTTGTCTGTACCGGTGGTAGTCACTCCATGAAACATAATTAACTGTCACATTTGTTACTATAATGCTATTTTTGTGAATTATGCCCAGTTTGCATGTTAGAGGAAGACTGAATTAAGGGTATAATCCTGCTCCCACTGAAATTATCTACATTTCTGGATTTTGACAAATAAGATCCCCAGAAGGAGGGAGAGATATTTTCTGTGACGTAGATGACACTATTAGAAATCCTGAAGTCCTCGCTCTGTTTTTATGCCAGCCCATGCTCAAGTAAACTCCTACGAAAATCCATCGGACTTTGGGGTTTGGCCGTTAAAATAGACTATGAAATTAATGGCCCATTTGAAATATTAGGATAAGTGCGGTTGACTTTAGGAAAATCCTTTAGTCTGAATACTAACATGCTTCATAGTGTTAGACTCAAGAAGCTCAATTTATTTAGCTTAACAACGATATGGTTTAGGGGTGACTTGATTACAGTCTATAAATATCTTCATGGGGAACAAATATTTAATAATGGGCTCTTCAGTCTATCAGAGAAAGATATAGTGTGATGCAGTGCTGGAAGTTGAAGCTAGACAAATCCAGATTGGAAATAAAGCATGCATTTTTAACAATGAAAGTAATAACTGTTGGAACAATGTACCAAGAGTCTTTGTGGATTTTCTAACACTGACAATTTTTAACTTGAGACTGGATATTTTTACTAAAAGATCTGCTCTAGGAATTATTTTGGGGAAGTTAAATGGCTTGTGTTATATGGGTGGTCAGACTAGATGATCACACTGGTCCCTTCTAGCCTTGGAATCTATGAATAGAAGTTCAGGGTGGTTATTAAATCTAGTTGTTGCTGTGACAACATGTCATACTGACTTCAAATATTTTTTTTAAATTCAGGACAAAGATGGTTTGCATGAAGAATTTATTTACTGTGAAGGGGAGTTTGTTTACATGGTAGCTAAGGAGGACAATGCTAATAATTGATGGGGGAAATGTAACTGGTATGGCAATTGTTTTGAATTAACTTCTTCACTTTAGTTTGACAGGCAAATCATGAATCTTGGAGTTAGATAATTAGCCCATTTAAAAAATCCTTTCCTTTTAGTTGTATTTTAATAACTAGAATAGAGTTTCATGGATAGTGGATTGAGTTACTGATATGCTGTATATAAAGCTTATGAAATATTAATATAAAACTTCAGCATTTTTGCTAGATGTTAATATTGAACCAGCATTTGAAAATGAGGGAATAGTTCAGTGTAAGTAGCTCTTGTAGTCTGATCACAATAAACCCCTGATCCAGTATTTTTGAATCCTTGCCCTTGTTGAGCTAGTATATGAAATTAAGCATTCAGATCTGGAAACTGCAGTCTCTGGAGAATTTTGCTCTTTTGGAAAAGGCTCTCTGCACAATGGAACCATTTTATGTTGCTGGAATGAAGGGCATTTCGGGAAGGTATTTCAATGAAGATACAAAACTATATAGGCCACATAGAGAAAAGTGGGGAGAGAGAGAGAGATAAGGAAAAATATGGTTGAAAAAATGTTGGAGAAACACTGGGCTAGCCCCATTATTTTGTGCTAGGTTGGGTTAAGTAAACCTACAATAGAGAAACCTTTAAAAACTGATTAATGGATTACTATTAAAATGAAGTTGGCACCTGCTGACTTGCTGGATTTTTATATGTAAAAGTGATTTTCTGATTCTGCATGATTCCAGAAACAGCTTTTTAATGTTTTTAAATGTAGACTTTACCTTTCTTTTAATTGAAATTGATTAAACTGAATTTTGCTAGTTTTGTGTGGTCTCATAAAAAGTATTTTTGCATTGGAAATCAGGACTTTTTTTTTTAAATTTTATCTGCTGCATAGGGTAAGTGGTTGATGTAACTTCAGTGTGTAGATTAGCTTCTACTGTTAACATTCTTTTTTATTTCCAGTTGCTGGAATTATTACAGCTGATTTTGCCTCAGGCATGGTTCACTGGGGAGCTGATACCTGGGGTTCCGTTGATATCCCTGTCATTGGCGAGGTAAGGAGAAGTTGACTTGTATTCAGTATGAGCAGTAGACTAGAAATAAATCATTTTAATATGCTTTCTGAAGATAAAAAATCAGGAAGGGTTGTGGGTGTCTTTCTGGTTTTACGCACCCATCCACCAGCAATATCTGGGAACCTTGCCCAAAACTCTTGAGACAGTGTTCATTCTTTCTTATGTATTGAGAAATGGATCTCACTTAAACACTGGCAACACTGTACCCACCCAATAAGAATTATTTTTTTATAAAGTAAATGCTGTAAAAGCGTGAAATTTTAGTGCTCAGGTTATCCATTGAACAAGTTTAATCTGTGACACACAAAATGAAGTTCAGAAAAGCTTATGCACTAAATCTAGGTATTTCTACTATGCCTATTACTACAGTATCCGAGCACCAACGTAACTGTTTAATTTTTAGAAATGCTTATTAGTACCTTATACTGAGATGTGTGGAAGGAGGGGTGTAATTGAGTGATCTCTGTGCAATTGTGTAATATGTTCATTTTTAAAAAATCAGCACTGGAAAAAAACAGCTCTTATAAGAAACGTACATTTTTGTAAGTCTGCAGTTAAAGTCTGAACACCAGTGAAATAAGTTATTTCCTTGTGACAATGCCATATTTAGCACACTAATAAAAGAGGGGAAAGAAAGTGATCTTTGATACGCTAATTATTTTCGGTACTTGCATCAGAGTTTAGTAAATCAGCATGCTACATCTGCAGTGCTAACCAAACTAATCTAAAATACTGGCCTCCCTGTGGAGGTATAGAAATGTCATAGTCCATGGAGACTTGGACTGCATTTATGCAGGTCTGCCTTTTCTGTCATAGATTCAACAGACCTTCCCAGAGAAGATCTACAGTGCTTTAAACAACCTTAACATGGGGTTTAAAGAGATTAATGAATATCAGCCTTGTACTAAATAAATCTTTATCACTTGCTTTACCTACTACAGTAATTGCCTCAGTGCAGTGTAACACATTCAATCTGCCAGCTTGCCGTTAATCTCAAATACATCTTTGACAAAAGAATCCATTTTATCTTCATTTTTGTGTGTGTGTATGTGTGCACACTTGCCAAATCTGGCACTTAATCAGGTCATTGAAATACTATATGAGAAGCTGCTGTGTAATATGAAAATAATATGGTTGATGAGACCATTCGTAGGATATACAT
This sequence comes from Caretta caretta, assembly GCF_965140235.1. Taxonomy (NCBI): domain Eukaryota; kingdom Metazoa; phylum Chordata; order Testudines; family Cheloniidae; genus Caretta; species Caretta caretta. Next base: position 17,520,201 of record NC_134217.1, read on the forward strand.
AGCAAAAGCTCCATTTTATCCTCACTTAATTTTGTATGTGGTATAGCATATATGTCTGCCTTTCACAAAACAAATTATTAATAGACATAAATGAGGCATGGGCTTAAAATGGTGACATCTGAGGTGTGTACAAATAAATAAAGTGCAAGTGTGTGTGTGTGTGTGTGTGTTACACACAGGTACACACACTTCTTAGATATCAACAATTTTGGTCATATATATGAGAGAGATATTAGGCTTTGTGTGCATATTTATGTTTTCATTTTTCCACTCTGACTTCTGATCTGAATTTCCAATATATAAATGCTTATAGTTTTCATTAAGAAAGAGTGGATTATTTTAAAGGACTAGTCTCAAAATTATTAATTGCAATTTAGCAACAGCCAGGAACAATATGTAATAATGTAACTACTTTAGAAGTGTTTTGTAATTAAAATAATTTTACCTTTTTATTTAGCAGAAATGGTACAATTAAATTAATTATGGGTCTCCATCTAAAGTCAGTCCTCTCTAACATTATCTGGTGAATTTTTTTAAATGCATATTATTCATTTACTTATTTATATTTAGCTACTTGGTAGCACTCACAGTATATTTTCCATTTGCAGTGCTGTAGCCAGGTTGGTAACCGGATATTAGAGAGACAGGGGGTGGGTGAGGTAATTCCTTTTATTAGACCAACTTCTGTTGGTGGAAGAGGCAAGTCCCTCAGAATTTGTGTTAACTACTTATGCTAAACAATCTGTTCCACCTTGTGTTTAGCTCTGACACTGAGTTCCTTTCCCAGACCTGAAGAAGAGCTCAGTGTAGTTTGAAAGCTTTTCTTTTTTTATCAGCAGATGTTGGTCCAATAAAATATATATTACCACATCCACCTTGTCTCTCTAATGTATTTTCCAGACATTCAAGAAGTTGAGGGAGATAAGAATGTTTATATTAGTCAACTAGATTCAAGATAGGAAGGATGGAAGAAATGGGTCTTAATTCTGGACATGGAAAGGGCCCTTGCAGACTAGCTTAAATTACCTGCATAGATAGTTGCATGGCAGATGTTATGGAGGTCAGGTGACTTTGTGAGAAGCAGATGGAGATGAGAAGTAATATTGATGGAGTGGATGGTCTGGGGGGTAGTGCTAAACTTGATATAGGTGGATAATTAGGAATGGACAGAGCCTTGAAATAGATGATGAACTTATATCTGATGCAATAGTGGAAGTAATTCATACTGGGGAGTGACATGCACATCAGTTGGATCAAGGGAGATGACTTTAACAGCTGCATTTTGTATGTATTGAAGGAGCAATGTGTGTGTCTTCAACAATGGCCAAGATTTTCAAAAGTGCAGAGCATTCACAGCTCCCCTTGAATTCAAGTCCCTAAAGTTGTTAGGCCAGGGTAAAATCGAGTATTGAAATCAGTGGGGAGTGGTTGGGTTACCACTTTTTTTGCAAAATCAAGCTTTTTATATTTTGAAAGTAAGTGTTTTCTGTATGTGTACAATATACCTGTTAAACTGAGAGGCAGTGTAATCAGGGCACTGGATTGAGAATCAGGTGAACTGGGTTTTATTTCTGTTTCTTCCATTGACTTATTATGTGATCTTGGGCATGTCCCTTTATCTTTCTGTGCCTCATCGTCCATATCTGTAAGATTGAGATTATATTTGCTTTTCTTTTTGAAGTGCTTTGAGATAAGTATGAAAAGATTATGTAAAAATAACTTGTTATTCCTAAATTCTGCAGTACAGCCCTGATTTTCCCCCCCTGCCCTATTATATTCCAAATTTTCTTTAATCTTTGGAAGATAGGCTTTTGTATAAAAGGGATAGAAATGCATTGTGCATAACTATATGAAAGAGCTGTACCATTGTTTTTAACCTGGAATTTCAGATAGCCCGAGGCTGGATAGTTGAGACTGAACTGTGCATTTATTTTAACTGCTCTTGATGGAGGGGTGGGAATTTTCCCTTTACATTTAGGTGATTGTTTTTATATCATATTTCTTGACCTTTCATGGCTGTGTTTGGAGCTTGTGGTTGCTAAGCACTTTTTACCTCCTTCTTTAAAAATCAGTCACAAGACAGTGACCGGTTTGAGACTGTATTTGAGAGGCTGGCAGAGTGGTTGGATTTTTCTCATACTCGCTGCAATCCTCACATATTTTTTGCTGCTGAGCTGCTAAGACCATGACCTATCTGATGCTGTAATACTTCTTCCCTTTTCTCCTTTGACCCATTGTTTTCAGAGTTTCCTTAGAGTCCTGTCGGTGAACCACACATACTGCAGCTTGATGCCTCTGTGTGTAGCTTTTGGGTTTGCCCTTGCTCTACAGTTGACCTTGCAAGGTCTTTCTTTCCTGTAATGTTTATATTTTATTCATTTTCAAGGTAGAGTGCTTACCCTCAGACTTGTTGTTCGCATATTAGTAACAATCTCCATGGCAAAGAAATTTACAGTGAAACTGTAATACTAAGACTGTACAAACACATGAAGCTTAAATGTCAGTCTACCCATTTCTGAGGGTGGATCTTTCTCTCTTACATAATGCCAGAATTGCAACCATTAATTTTACTAATATCTCTGGGGAGGCACATCAGATTACAGGAAGTATTATACCAATATTATCAGAAAGAGATGAGATATTATTTTTGAACCATTTTCCCACTCATAACAACATATTTAGGATCTAGCTAATAACAGGCTTAAACTAGAAGAAGGCAGATAACTATAGAACATTCCAGACTTGGGTGCCTAAATCCTAAATCTGTGTTTTGGAACCTAAAGGAAGGGGGCCTGATTCCCAGAAGTACTCCATTTCTACTGCTTGCATTGAAGTCATTGTGCAGAGGCGGGCATCATTTAGCAATAGGATTGAAAAACTGACATAGAACAGAGGCAGGGAGAGAGAGGTCTCTGACTTTCCTGAAAGACACATTGAACAAAGGGACAAAAGATCTTCCCAGACTCCTGCCTGAAGCATCAAAGGATTAGTCTGAAGTAATACTGGACACGCAGGCCAGGGTGAAGGTCTATGATTTAGTGCCAGAATTTCATAATTCTGTACACACAAGTGCACATGCAATAACAATAATTTCAGATTGCAGATGGGAAATTAGCCCTCTAATTGGCTTATGTACTGACACAGTTGCCAACAATGAGATGAGCAATTATGGAAGGAATCTGGTCCCGAAGATGGACTTGGAGACCAAAATGTTCTAACTTGTCCTTTTAAATTAGGGGTCTGGTTTTCAGAGGTGCAGATGCACAATCTTTCTCCAGTGTTCTCTGGTGCAGTATAGTTTCTTGGTGTCCAACCCCTAACCCATTTTCTAGCAATATAGCCAGAAGCATTCTGGAACTACCCATCCTGCAGATTCCAGAATGGAAATCTCAGTGTTTTAACAAATACAGCTCTTTGTCACATAGCTATGTCTTACAAGAGGAATTTCAGTCTCCTGCCAGCACAATATCACTTGTATATTTTGCTTGCCCTAGCAAGATTGTCCCCCTACCACATCTTACCTTAGTGGTTACTTCTCCTGCAGCTCCTTGGTCATTTTGTTTGTTCACTGTGTCACCTGCATCCTCTCAGGGCACCAGCCAGATCCTATTTTACAGGGACCCAACACGACTCTAGTAAACAGGGGAAAGGGCCTTGGGACCCAACAATGCAAGCTACTGTTTCTCTTTCACTTAAAAAAAAAATGAATTGAAACTAGCCTATGACTTCCCAAGGGTAGCTAATGGGGAAATTTTCAAAGCTACCTCAGAGATTTAAGATCACAAGACCTAGTGAAAGTTAGTGAGGATTGTGCTCCCAAATCTCTTAGGTGCTTTTGAAAATCTTTCTTCTGAATGGCCTTTCTAAAAGATTTTAAAGGCAAAAATCCATCTTTGTAAAGGCTAGAAAGCATTGTGCCATCATACTTTTCATAACAATTGTCATTTTGTATGCCATGTATTTTAGCCAAAAGAAATGCCAAGAGATTTTATTAGTTATTTTACCACATTGAAGCTATGTCTCCCACTTAATAGCTATCAGTGATCTTATTTCTGAAGTTTGACTCCTGCATAGCTATTCAGATTACAAGTTTACAATTCTCAAATTTATGTATTTATTCAGAGTATAGTCTTAGCAGTCATTTTTATCATTTGCTGTGTGACAGATATTTTTAGCTCGGTGGTTAGTGTTGACCAAAGATCCATCCATGCTTCCAGAGCCAGTGCATTAATGCTGTTATTTTAGGAGGAGGTGGTATAGTTCTAATAGTGCTTCAGTACATAATTTTGCTTTTGCAGCAGTTATTTTAATCTTCTGCTAAGTGGCTACTATACATCTTCTTTACATAAATAGCATTGTTATAAGTCCATTGGAGGAGCTGTGGAGGATATGAGTATTTTAAATTTCTTATTGTAGAATTCCAAATAATTACTTGGTGTAAATCAGTTTAGTTTTCAGTTTACTTCAGATTATTTATTCAAACAAATGAATGCTATTTTCTTATGTTTCCTTTCTTGTTCCTATTGTTCACTTTTCTCATGCTTCCTTTTGGAAGTGTAAGAACTCTGAAATCCACCCATAGAGAAAGTTCTATTGAAACTATCAGTAGATCAGCTTGCTTGTAACTTGCAGGACTTCACATCAGCATCATTGCTCTTGTATTAAGCAATTATTTCAATATATGCTCTTTCATGGTGATTGTTTGGTGCTTAATTGAATACTTCCCATTAGCTCTCTTTTCTCAGATTGATTTCTGTACTTCCTTAGCATAATGAATACAGAGATTTGCAAGAACAAAAAGTGCTACTACCCTATTAGCCATACCAGGAAAATAAATTGACACATTTCTCCAATTAAACATGCTGGGTTTTTTTAAAGTTCTTTGAGAAATTTCTTGCTTCTTACACACCAGATAACAAAATCTTTTAATGCCATAATCTCTTCGTAATGTAGGATCTTTCTAGGTCTGAGGCTTGACTGTCTTATGTTTTCAAAGCATGAGTTACAAGAAAGGGACATTCTTTCCAAAAGACACAGATCTTTGAGTAGTGTCCCTATGGATGCTCCATGTCAAGCGTGTATTTGCTTTCGATTGGAGGTTTTTGGTAGTAATGTCCGTTTGGTGCACTCGTGCACCCTACTCATCCTCATGCCATGCAACAAGGCTACATAGGGCTGCATGGATGAATCCCTCTCAGTGCCTTCTCAACCACCTTGGCCTGAGACAGCACATCTAGCATGCCCACTTCAGTCAGTCAAGCTTGCCTCAACTAGTCTTTAGTTAGTTGTTAGTTTTATTAGTTTAGTGTTTAGTATTGTTGAATTTGTTGGTTTTTGTAAGAGGATTGTGCCTTGTCTTTATTCCCCTCCCCTTTCTTGGAGGTTCTCTCTCAGCTTGGAGATATGCCAAGATCAGCAGGGTTCTGATATTGTCTCACTTGCTGAGAAGTGATCCTGGTCAGTGACTGGCATTCCTGGTACGTTCGTTCTCTAGGAGAAACATATGTTCCACAGAAGTACAATTTCTGTTTAGCCCTGAAAAGCAGGGCCAGGAAGAAAAGGGAGAGTAAGATGAGGAGGTTTTATGATGGAGTGCTTCCTCTACCTCACCTCAGACCCAGGGCAGGAGATTTCCCCTCCTCCCTCCCACGCTCACACACCAGTCTCTGAGCAAACATAGAACCCTGTTAGCCTCAGCCCAATGTTCATCTCGACCGTCCATACTAAAGTGACCCTTTGCATTATCTGGATACGTAAAAATTAGGATTAGAATTTGGTAATGGGTCAGATATATACCAGGTTTTTATTTTACCTGGAGCAGTGCTTAGTATCAGAATGTTTGTTATGGACTTATATGCATTAACTTTCAAATAATATTCTTAAATAATATAAAAATAATATATTTTTTGTGCAATTGATATTTATTATCTTTTTTGTTAATGAGCTGGCAACTACAGTACCACTTAAAAAGTCACTATTTGCTGTTTGGCAGTATTTTCAGTTCATCATGGCGTTTGTTCCAGTGCTGTTCCACTATTCATAGAATCCCTTTTCAAGCACTTGTGGATACAGATGGTTGAAATACCATGTAAAATTCTTCTCTTAGATCCTCCTGAAAGCAAATAGCTCCTTATATGTGCAGTACTCCCATTTGGTCTGAAAGTATGGGATTTGTCTCTTAGAATTGGACATGTGTTGTAATCCCATTTCCATGCAAGAACCTTAACATGGTGCTATTCCCTTCCATTTGCTTCTATCATTATGCATACATAGGTGTATTATTTGTGCTGTACTATAAATTTGGTGATGTTTCTAATGACATTCAGAAATTTTTGCAGTCTTTTAAATGTTGCAGGGTTTCTTTCTTTGTTTCTTTCAGCAGCCCACTTTGATGAATGACAGGTTTTCATTCTTTTTCATATGGGGGAAAAAGCAGCTTTGCTTCCCTTTCTCCTGAGAAATTTTACAAAATATTCCATAAGTCATCTTCGAACCAGGGGTGTTTCCTTCTTTCAAGGTTCTTGGGATCATTTTCTTTTTTCTGAAGTCATGTGCCAACTTGTAAAGATACATAGCAGTCTTCAGATTCTCTTTTGTGTCTTGAAAGTTGATCTAAGAAATATATTTTTCTACGAGATAATAAACTTGTCATCAAAATGTAAAAATTATCTTTCATCCAACCAGAATTTTTTTCTACCAGCTAAGACCCTGATCTTGCAATTGACCGCATGCAGATGCACCACTGTGGTTTCTCTGAGCCCCATTGCAACGGATGGGGTTCTGTCTGGGCGCCTATCTGTGCATGTGTGCTGTCAGTTGCTAGATCAGGGCCTTAAAAAGTAATACATTGCATTTGCCCACCTGCAGTTTTTCTTTTAGAATCTACTAGTAACTGGAAACAATTTACTTTGGGAGAACTCAGTATACGGTTATAATTAACCTAGCGACAGTGACTGTCATTCACAAATCTATTACTTATTTTGTGTACAAGATTGTAAGAGTTTTATAAAAATTAATAAAATCTGTTAGCCTTTAAGGTGTCACCAGACTCCTCGTTGTTTTTATAAAAATATAGCAATTAAAATAAATTGAATGATTTAGCAACAATCAGAGGAAACTTACAACTTACTGATCCAAGATATGTTTATACTTCAAGCACAAATTAACTCTCCCTTACTTGGGATAGACTTCTTTTTATGGTTATTTGTACTGAGTGGTTACTCGTTCACTAGTCAGCCCCAAACATGTTCTAGGTGCTTGATAGACAAGAAGGAGAATTAGTATGAAGAGATTAGTATGGCTTTTTTTATGAACATCAATACAATGAGATATTTTGATGTTCTATATCTGTCTGAGGCTATGCCTACACTTGTGGTGGCATGAAGAGTACAGACTCTGCATGACACCCCAAGCATGGGTATAAATAAGCAGTGCTTCACCATCCACACTGCTAGGTGAGTAGAGCAAAGACATGCCAGAACCTTAGGGTATGTACCCTATATGGCTCTTTACATGCCCGAGCAGTGCCACTCCTGTCTACGCTCTTATATTTTGCATGTAGCGTCCTGCTTCTGGAGCCTTTTCCCGTCACAGAGAAAGGCTTCAGCAGTGGGGAACTGCCAGAGCTTTTTCCCGCTACCTCTCCCCAGCTGGAGCTTTTCACTGCTGCATGTAGCTACATACCACAGTGTGGCTACAGCCTGCTTTCCTATATAAAGTGTAGCTATATGTACCTTACATAATGCTGCCAGTGTAGACAAGGCCTAGGTAATGTAGTTGCTGGTCAACTTTTTGTTGGAAATATACTTCGCTTGAACTTTGAATTGTACTAATTATAGGTTGGTTAACTTATTTTTTTAATAATCTAGTTTCTGTACCAGAGCTTCTCTCTCTTTCTTATATTGTCTTTTCTCTAATGAATTCCTTCCTTCCTTGTTCCGTAGTATCAGTCAATATCCATGTACCCATAGAATGTAAAATCTTGTAGCTGTAAAAGTCTGATATTAAATCATTTGGTCTGGAAATTCAAATGCAGAAGTTGTAATTGAAATGTCTCTAAGGTTCTTTGCAGTTGTGTTAAGTAAACCTTAGTTTTGTTTGTGGAGTTTGGCTTACTTAGAGTTTGCTTATTCTTTAAAGTAAATTATTCCATTCATTGTGAGAATTTGAGTAGTAATCCTGTGACATGATATTTATACAGAAAAGTAAGTATTTGAAAGTCTCTCTAGTGGGAACTATCTGTTCTGTGTTGTAAAATTCCTGTTGTCATTTAGGCTGTTGTGTAAGTATTTCCTTTATAGAAGTGGGGATCCAAAAGAATTTTTACCATGTTTTTTTTTTAAATGATTGCTTTAATCCCACAATTTTACTTTCTTAGCTTGCTGCAGTACAACAAATGAACCTGCTAGCAGCTAATCTAGCATGTGAATTGATATAATTACAAAACCTCCACAACCATGCGAGTTGGTAAAAAGCTAGTTGTCAAAGCAAACATTTTTCTAAATGTTGCTTCAGTTCTGTGGTTATAGGAGAGGAACATACGAAACCTGTAACAGTAGCAGTGTAGATAAAGTTCTCGCAGTCTCCCGAGGTAATGATATCCCATATTTGTTTTCATTCCACAGACATTTGATGTGCCAGGGTCTTGTCTGAATAGAATATACCCACACAGAAAATTGGGATGTTAAATGGTCACAAGTTACGGCATTGCTCCAGTAGCAGATTCTCACCAAGATGATGATGTTCAATAATAATAACAACAACAATACCTAGCTCTCATACAGGAATGCTAGCACTTACATCCAAACAAAAACACAAACTTCTGTGATATCTGTAACTTGTAGTTTTTGTGTCATATGCAAATTTGTGTGTTCTGATTTGTGTTGTCATCCAAGATATTGATGTATGCTGAAGAATACCAGACCCACAATCAACCCCTTAGGGAATTCATACATGTTCCACACACACATGCCATTCCAATGTAACACCATTGATTACTTGTGGCTGGTTATCCCTAGGCAGTATTTTTAGCCACTTAACTGTAATTAATATTTTTCTCCACTGATATTAATTGTGGACACAAAAATTAGAACTGGTCTTTTAAAATGTGGCCCATTTTGTCCTCTAGATTTGTTATACCCCGGCCTATTAGTACATAAAGCTATTTGCTGTGTTTGGCATGGCATCTGTGTCACGTATCTGTGTTGGCGGTAACACTGAAGGTTCCTTTGCTGTATTGGGTAGGTTGTGGCTGGTTCTGGATGGGTATGCAAACTAGGAAAATGTCCGCATTCCTGCACGATCAGCCAACCACAGTTCTTGGGCTCCATCAAGCCTCTTCAGTGTGAACACTTTGCGTTCTGGTGATAAATTATACTTTTTTTTTAAATGCTCTCAAGTTACGTTTAATTGATAAAATCATACTTCTAGTAACCTTTGTTAAATTCAAGATTTTTCATATTGGTAGGAAAATGGATTGTATGTTCACACTGAACACACAAACTTGGGAGAAAGTCTGTAGGACCTTTGCAAAAATAATTAAAATAAATCTTGTTTTTTCTACCAACAGGCATTTATCAGGCCATTTAGAGAGCATCATATTGATCCAACAGCAATAACCAGACATGACTTCATTGAGACCAATGGAGATAACTGTTTGATAAGCATAATTCCACTGGCCTTCATGTTCTATAAATTCCTTTCTCAAACACCAGGTAAGCTTGTGTTTTGTTTTGTTTTTTTCTTGGTGGACAAAGGGGGTGAGCACCTCTGGTCATTGTCAAGGGACTTCTGAGGTCTGGTTCTCTACTGCCTTGCAACTTGTATTGTCATTGACGCCACTGCAAAGTTTTAATGTTTGCAGGTTGGAATTCTCCACTCACTCTGCACAGGTGTAAATGATGAAAAAAGGTATGGGGCAATGGGAAATCAGGCCTGTGGTTTTTACCACTGAGAGAGTCTAAAGGTGAGGATTGTCTTTTTCCAAAGTGCAGTCCCTTGGTCACAAGCTGCGGCAGCTGAAAGTGTGGGCTGGAGGTACGTTTTGTCGTTAATGCTCAGCTTGTCTCTTGCTGTTCCTTTTCCACAGAGTCTGTGCTGAAGTGTACTGACTGCTGTCGCAGGTATAGGCATGGAGCAAGGAGAATCTTGATCCAAGGGTCATGAGCTAAGTGAGCCTGGGAAAGTTCAGGTTTTGCAGGCAGCCACACAGATTGGTAAATTTGAAGAATCTGAAACCAATCTCATTCCTTTGCTTTGTGCTCCAGGGACTGAGTCTTGGAGTGCCAGACTCTTCTGGGAATCAGTCTGCTCTCTCCTCCTCTCCACACTTCAGGGAGAAGGACTACAGCAGTGCAGACTGCTTCTTAACTAACCACATCTCTATGTCGCAAGAGCTCCTTACCACCTAGGCTTCAAGGACCTGGTGTCCAAGACTGTGGCTGTCCTGGGCCAGTGTCTGAGAATCTCCTCCCTTTAGTCTGCAACCCGGTGGTGAGTCTTTGCTTGGCCAGTTGATGCAAGTTGCAGTGGAATATCACAGCATTCTCTGCTGAACTGAACTCTGTGTTCAGGGTTATTTGGTTTAGGTCTGAAAGGCTGGGGTGTGGCTAGCCTGAATTTCCACTCACATGTTCACCTGGCCCTGCTAATAATGAGCTGAATTTCATATTGCCTGTACTGCACAGCCAGCTTGCTGCACAGAATCTTAACAGCCTTAATAATTCCCCTAACCATCCAATTAGACTAATAATAAAGGCTTAATTACATATCCAGTTAATCATCAGATTTGTTCATGGAACAGCTTTAATTGGTAGATACAGCTGTTACAATTTTCCAGTTTGAAAGCTATCACCCATTTTTGCTCACAGCTATATTCACCCAACTGTTTTTATTATTGGGACTTGACTGGCATTATTAAGACAATAAAAAGGCTCAGGAACTAAGAAACCTAACTATCCACTGCTATTGCAGCACCCTTCTACCAAACGCTGCCTGGGTTCAAGCCTGACCCTCAGGTTTATAGTGCTTTGTACTGCACATGTTGAAGGAACTCCAAATAGCAAATGGCTTCTTTATAGGTTTCCAAAAATGAAGCTGTTCTGTATTCTGCCCAAGTGGTTCCCACAAAATGATTGTTAAAGACTTTGGGACCTGGAAGCTTCTTGGCTTTGTGTGATTCAATAATGCACTACCTAAGCCATTTTGTAATAGATCCTTCAGTAGCCCTGAGTCTTTTCTTATTATGGAAACATATAAATTGGCTCATCCTGTAAAACCCTTCAGTTTTAAAATGTAAAACCTAATTGCCTTATGGACATTCAAAGAATGGAGGTGCTTCTCTGGGGAGGTTTTGCACTGAACCAAAAGATGACAGAACTAGTTACTGATTAAAAAGAATGGAAGAATTAACCTCTTGATGCCAGTTGTCAGGCTTCCCCCCACATTCATATTTTCTATGCAGCTTTAATTGCTATTCTTTTTTTACACCACAAAGATCTGTTTTTGTTTTCTTTGGGGTTCAGTGGGGTAACTGCTTACAGCAACCTCGTTGTCTTAATCAGTTTTTCCTTTGTGCTTTTTAATCAAGTGACCTGTCCAACTGAGACTAGCATTCCCTCATTTAATAAACCTCCTGATATCCCTTCTGTGCTTAGAAGACCCATGTGTAAGGTTCAGGCTCTGCTGACAATATTGGTCTTTGCTGTATGTGTCTCTTTGAAATCACCTTAATTTAAAAAATAAAATAAAACCTTCCACTTCCAGTGTGTCCAGAATAATGAATCCACTTTAACATAAATAATTTTCTATCAAAGCCTAAGAAATGGCCGTATTTTTAGGAAGCATTACACCCTAGGGAAGTAAATGACATATAAAAATGAACTTTCAAAGTGTTGGTCTATAGAAAAAGGAGCAGTGTGTGATGGCAAAAAATGAATTTCTGTGAATTAGCACAACTCATTATTCGTGCTATACACACCTTACTGTCTTATATTCCCTGTACTTAGCTGGAATATAAAATTAAAAAACTGCAGCCCTTCTCCCTGGCCCTCAGTGGCGGTCTCTCTGATTGGATGCCACCTACAGCATGGCAGAGAGCATCAAGAAGCTAGAAGCTGGGAAACATGCAGTGTAACCGTTTCTTAAAGTGCATATCACAAGTTAGCTTTATATATATTTTGTTAATGTATTCTAGGTTTAACAGACCCTTCAGTTCCCACTAACAACTCATTTAAGAGGGGGAAGAAACATGCAGATCAAGAGCACTTTGACAAAATGTGGTGCCGTAGCTGAATCCTTTAAAAAAAATGGAATAAAAGATTTCATAAAATACACAGGTGGATAACTTTTCAAGTGAGAGGAATGATAGTACCTTGAGAATTATGTCCTATATAATGCTTAAATTCAAAGCTTTTTGTGGCAGGGGCTTTCTGGATTTTGTCTATCTAGTACAGCGCCAAGCATATTGCATTTAACAAATAATAAACGTAGTGTGTAGATTTCCTATTAATTTTCCTTCAAATAATTTGCAGAGCTCTCCATAGTGTGCTTATATTCCTGCCACAGCAACATTAACTTCCGTAATCTGCGGTCAGGGAGACAGACACTAACTGAATAATCAATTCACCTCTCTGTTCATCAGCACTGTATTTTAGAATGTACATATGCAAACCAGATGTAGGTAATTTGGTCTATGGCTTGCTCCTGCAAAGTGTTGAGCACTCTTGCAAGGTGCGGAGTACCCATAACTAACCCTGGCCTTAATAAGAGAATCTGGTCATGGCATGCAATCTTCATTTTCTCCCCAAGTGTCCGGTACATAGCAGTCATGGGTATTCTTGTTGGCCACTTCAGAAGATTTTTGACAATGTCCATCTTTTGCCATGTTTTAGCTAGCTGATGGTATCTGAGCAGCTGCAGCTCCAAGTGGAAGAGTTAACTGCTGAAAATCTTGGATTCACATTTATGCAGTTTCTCTGTCATGGGGCTGCAGGCAACAATGTTAGGAACATATACCAGTCATTAAAAATCTTCCTAACATCTCATGTTAATTTGTTGATAAACCAGTCCAAAGGCTGAAAAAGGGACAGTGTGAAATGAGTGCAAATAAAGAAGAGACATTTAACCTCACATTCCACAAGGGATATTTAATAGAGATGAACTTGAACTAAAACATCAGATCCAAACTCCCTCAAACTCTGGGGAAGTGCAGCTCTAGATCAAAACTTGGCAGTTCAGGCTCAGCTCTTTAGCTTAAGGAAATGTTAGAAAAGCCGTAGAAACTTTGGGAAGAACCTGTCAAGTTTTGGGGCATTTTTTGGTAACCAAAATAAATCACTCTCCTTTCCGTTTTTAGTGCAAATGAAAAGAGCCGTGTGTGCAGTATGTTATGGATGCTGAGCCTACTGGACCTTTAAGAACCCCAGATCTCACCTCCTTTTTATGTTTTGCCTTGTGATTGAGGAAGTAGATGAGACTAGAACTTCCTCACCATTAGAATATTAAAAATCCCCACTAAGGATCTATGGTTTTATGACCCTCTGTGTTACTTCAGTATTATCATTGAATTCTGTAGGGCTTAACATGAAGCCCAGTTTTTAACTCCATGATCCTCAATGAAGGCTACTCAACTTTTTGTCCTTACCCATCATTTACAGGGATAATTTTTGTCTATTTAATTTTTAAATAGAATCTATTTTTTTTAAATCAAGCACTTAGAGTTAATTGGTTTGGAATTTAGCACATTGTTTTTATATCTGCTACACACTGTTCATTGTGACTACCAAACCATCAGGCTGAGATTCCTTGATTTATCCCTGCCATTATGCAGTATAGTACCTGGCTTACAACCATATCAGGAATCTTTTTTGGTTTATGGTGGTTCATTAAGTGCCTACAATTAAGCATCTGTTCAAACTAAAATGTTAAATTTTTATGACATTTGGGTTCAGCACAAATGTCATATTTCAGTACTTGGCTCTTAAATACTTTATTTATTGTGACTTCCTAAATTTACCTTTTTAGCCCCTTTTTCCGTAGTTACTCTGTTGTTCGCTCTCACTTTTCCAAAGTTGTCCGCCACTCTGCCCTGCCTCCCTGACCCATCGCATTTTCTTGCCCCCTGCCTCTTCTGTTTCCTTCTCCCAGCTGCACCTCTTTCCTATGCATGAAACATGCTTTCTGAATCCACCATTTAATTTCCCCTGCCCCCATTTACGTGAACTCACTTCTGCCTTATCACCCATAGGTGTGGTAATTAAAAAAAAAAACCAAACATATCGCACGGAATATGACAAGATGTGCATGTGCCAGAATGAAGTTGCCTTGTGATCCTATAACTATGATTCTTCCCTGCCTCTTCTCTTCCACCTGAACCCTCCCCTTCTCTCCTCCCCCCCCCCCTTGTTGTCCGTCCCTGTCTTGTCAGTATTTAACATGTTAGCTCTTTGGGGCAGGGAACAGGTGTTTTAATACATTTCTGTACAGCATCTGGCAGGCTTTGGGCACTGTAAGTACAGGGGAACACCCAGGGTCAGTCTAGTAAAGGGAGTCTGATGGGCTCAAAATGTTCTCTCACTCTTTGTGACCAAGCTCTACTCTGCACAGAACCCAGGGGAGGCAGGATATAGATGCAAAGGTGTCTTTATGCCACTTTTCGAACTCCCTGGATTTAGGAGGTAATTAAAACTGCCACTGACTGGTTTAACTTGTGCCTAGCTGTGCACAGCCGCATTCCAGCCTCATGGAATAACTGGCATGTAGAGGTACTTCAGCTACTCCTCTTCTCCCTAGCCATGACCCCCATACAGCAGGCTGGGAACTAGAAATGCGTAGCTGGCCAGATCCACCAGAACTCAAGTCCCTTTGTGCCTTCAGAGCATACAGAAAGTCCTGGATCTGGCTTCCACGCTTAATCCATGCAAGAATAGATTAAGATAGCGTCTGTGGATCTGGGATGGGGGGGACTTGTGGAGCCACAACATTTGGCTCCTAGGATCCATGTAGAGGGAGTGTTGGGATTCGCCTTGTGTGGGGGAGGTAACGTTGTCAGCTGGGAGAGCCAGGAGCACGTTGAGCTCACATTTTTTGGAGTAGGGACCTGGGGAAACTGGATCTGGTCTCAAATTAGGCATAGTCTGAGTAATCCAGAATAAATTTAGGCATGCTGCAGAGGTGTTATTTTCCTGTAGGTATAATGTGGGTCTGGGACATAGAAAGAAAGGAAAAGGAAACTTAAATTGAGTTAAATACGTATTTTCCTTCTGGTATAAAATGTATTTTCACAGCTGTATAGAGTGATTTGAAGTCAGAGCTACATTAATCAGGGCATGAACTGCAACTGGCCAACAGGGTGAATTTATACAATTTCAAAAATTGCCTTGTTTCTAAACCATAAACACCTAGTATTTCCATTGGTTTGTTTTAGGACATGCCCACATACAAACTTCTAAATGTACTATTGTATTGCTATTGTTCTGCCATTGCCAAGCTACTGTGCTTACCACAGGGTAACCTGTCCTACTCCCTCCAAATTCCATTGTGATACCAATACATAAAGTAGTAAAACATTAGTGAGGAAGGTCATTGTAAGTATTGTCTGCTCATTTCCACTGACAGTGAGAAACTGAAATGCCCTAGATGGATTGGCCTGGGTAGGAATTTATACAGCACTCTTCAATTCTACAGTTAAAACTAGTATTGCTGTGGTTTAGTTTAAAAACAAATAACCAAAACCCTCCAATTTTCCCTTTTAAAATAGTTCTTGGCCTGCTTCTAGGACTAGCAGGAGAAATAAAAACATGAGCTGCTCAATTTGACAAAAACACACATAAGAATTTGCAAAATGATTTATTGAAAAAGCTGAGAAGCTCAAAAGGTTTGGAGACTGGGCTTGGTAGGATAAGCTCTTAAAGCTTTTACACCAAGCTCACCCAAGTGTTTTGAACCTATGACAAACCTACCCCGTGTCCTGTGGTGACGCACTACTTACTCTCACAGTCCTGGAATGGGCCTCTCTGTCCTTTGTTCTCCCCTTGTGTGGAACTAGTAGCCAGGTTGGCTACTTGGGAATATGTTTGGAGTCAGACAGCAGGAGATATCTTCTTTTCTGTCTCCCTCCCCTACCACCTTTCTGTCCGAAATCGTGACTTCCATCCTCTCTACCTCTTTTCCTTGTTTTCCCTTCACATCTGCTAGCCTTTCTGTTCCTCTCCTGACCATCACCCAAAGACATCATGTGCCTTAAGAACGGGTGGGAACTGATGGTACTAATCCCACTAGATATCTGGCTTCACTGTCTGACTCCTCTCCCTGGTGGCCTCTGGCCACTCTGCTCTCGCTGCCCATGTTTCTCCCTGCTGAGACCCTGCAGTCAAGTATGCCGAACAAGGATGGAGGCAGCATGTGTACAAGGAGCTGGCTAGAGAAGGTAGCTGACCTCCTTTCTGGCCCAGAAAAGCACCCACAGCACAGAGTTGAAGTGAAGATCTAAAATACCAAAGAGCTGTAGCAATGCTAGGCAAAAGACAGAAATCAGGACACACAGTCAGAAAAGGGCCCTGAAAGCTCAGGGTCTCCAAGAGACTGTCTCATTTTAACTTTGTGGTTGCAGGGTGCTTAGGTTCTTTTTTTATACTAATAATACGTTGGAATGACACCATGATCAAAATGCCATGGAAACAGTCCTATATTCCCTACTTGGAAGTTTTGAAGATGCAGACAAAGATTTTCAAAAATGGGTGCCTAAGGTTAGGCTCCTACATAAATGACCTGGGCTCACAAAAGTTCAGGCTGTTTTGTTTACAGCGGTAAAGAAGGATTTAGAAGCCCATCTTTAGGCACCCTCCCTCCCCTTTTTGATAAAAATCTTGGCATAAAATACACATTATCAGTGTTTGGCTGACTCACACCATGATGTGTTGCTATTGTTATATAAAGAGAGACCTCTTTCTGTGTTCAGGTTTTATTTAAAAGCCAGCGTATCTTGAGGGCTGATCAATTGCTAGGTCAATCCTTTTTTGAGAAAATGCCCTTGTGACCACATCTGTCGGGAAATACTGATGTGGAAAGCCCCATGTGAATCAAGTGGGTGCTGCCAAACCCCTGAGTCAGAGGGGCTCTATGAGGGGAGGTGTGTTGCTCTTTGCTGCTGAATCAGGATTAGCCTCTGCAGGAGCTGGGCCTGATAAGCCCCCTGGAGTCTGCAAAGCTGAAGTCATAGAAATTCACTTTTAAAATATTGAATATGGCTCTAAACTATTAATAAGGGAATGGATTGACGGGCGTGCATCTTAATGTTTAACGTGTCCCTCCCACCACTCTAGCAAAGCATCTGTAGAACTTACAGTGTTTTCTACCATTTTGTGATTTTTATCACCTGTTTTTGGCTGCCATGGTGCCACTTCTTAATCAAACAGACATTTGAGGTCCCTGCTGCTGCTGATCCTACGCACAGAGTGCTGCTGATTGACGTGGACCAGAGTGCCCAGCATGGCTTGCCTAGGCTGAGAAAGTGGGCGAATGCCCTCGCTCTTGCTCTCTCCTTCTCCAAGTCAGCCCTGAAACATTTGAGTATCTAAAATGGAAGCTCAGTTATTTTCTATGGGAATTATTGCTTGTGTCAACTGCGAAGGAGAAAGTTTAAAAAAACCCACCACATTATAAGGAAAGCCTCCAGAAAGCCAGAGAGTAGGTGATAAAAATAGGACATTTCCATTACTGAATTTTGAAGCTGTATGACGAGGTTTTTTCTTTTTCTTTTTTTTTTAAGGTAAAAATTACTTTTTATAAAGCAAAAACAATTCTGGATTGATTGTAATTGATTTCTACCTACAATTAATAAAATTGCATCTCATCCTGCTGCTACCGTTTAACCCGGAACTAGACAAGGCACTGGCTTGAGAGCAAGCTTTAAAGTACTTGTAGTGGTTTCACAACAGGCAGTGAAACACTCCATATGTTATAGATCCCAGTAAGGCAGAAGCCTGCTACAAAACTAGCACTGTAATTCTTGAACACACTTGCTCTTCTTATTCACGCAAACTTAATCTAAACAGGGCATGCAATGTCGCAAATAGTTTTGAAAGTCCTGTGGGTATAATACTGGTTATGTTGGAAATTAAAATATGTATTTTTGTTAGAGGAGAGAGTATGCAACTATAATGTATTTTAAAAGTAATAATGTGTCTAATATAAATTGTGTGAGTATAGAATATAAAATTATAGAATGATAAACTAATTCAGCTATAATTGAGCCCCATCTGGTGGTGGTATGAGGGAACAACGGATAAATTATTGCAATGGCAGAGAGAGATTGTTCACACAAGAGTTCAAACCTTTTTTCAAAAGACTTAAGTCTTAACTAATAAATGTGAGGCTAATGAAATAGTATCACTTTTAATCATAATATTCCTTTCTGATAGTCATATCTTAAAATAATTGTCTTTATAATTGTGTGTGTGTGTGTGTCTCTTGAGGGTTTGTGAATACGATCGCTTTGGTGAGAAATACAGATTTAAGTGTCATCGGGAGCATTGCTTGCCTGTGCTGCACTGACTAGGAAGCCTTTTCGCTCTCTCTGATCCAAAAAAAATGCTCGACAAGTTGTTACATATTCCAGAAAACAGATTAAATTATTTGTGTGGACTCATTAATGTAATTGACAAAGCTTGGCTATCCCACTTTTTGCTCCTCGCTAATCTTTCACTTTCATGGGACTTTTCCCCCCATCAGTGTCCAAAAACAAACACACAAAGAAAGAATGGGAATCTCACGGTCTCCCGAGTTGGCTGCTAGAAGATAACAGGTAGCAGTCCTCTATTAAGACCTCCGGATGCAACAGTGCTTCAGTTATTGTTACACAACATGGCCAGAGCGCTGTGGGTGTATGGGCATGTGCATGCACGCACATTATCTATTTGCGGGCACACATCCAGTAGTCACCAATTAGAGTCAACAGTTTCCACAGTGGGGTCAGGGATTCCACAGTTCCTTTCTGTCCTAAATATACAGAAAAATTGTTACGGGTAGGGTATCACAGAATGGTAAATGTTGCCTTATTGTGCTGAGCTGTGCCATATGAAATAGGCATAATAAAAGGGTAGCAAATGAATGAATAAAGTTTGTAAAGGGCAAAGAATGGCAGATGTGGGAACGGAAGTTCGGCTTTCCTATCTCCTGCCCTTGTGCATGTTCCCTTTGATGAAGTAGGCTTTGGAGGGGGGGATGGGGCAGGATGTGGATTCCTTTTACCGAAATCATTGGGAAATGGCTCCTGTTAGTTCAAGGGACTAAGAAATTGAGTATCTGACTAAATTTGCTATGCACACACAGTACATTTTCCTTACCTGTGCACTTTGGCTAATATCCAGCCCGAAGTATTAGATAAGAGCTAGGTGGTATCACCTTATTATCCAGTGCATAAGGGAGGCAAAATACCCATTTGCTATTCAGCAGCTGCTGAGCCATTTCACAGAGGCTGCTTTATGAAGAGGAATGGCTGAAGTCGTTTATAGGGGAACTTATGCCATCCCCTGTGGAAGTGGTGGGAAAAGGAGGATCCACACAGCAGCATAGTCCTGCAATGCACAGTTCTTACATGCTTAGCACCCCCATCACTTTGCCAAAAAGGGAGGGGGGGAGGTGCACTGGTTTCAGTGCAGTGGGACCTAATGCAGCACTAGCTGCTGGATTTTTAGGAGCTTAGCACAAACTCCATGTAAAATCGACTACATGTGCAGTGAGAGTTTTGGTGAATTGTAAGTAAATCAGATTGAAATAGTTTTCCACTGCAGCACTTGGCACTTCTCAGTGAGACCTATTTCCATGCCAGAGTTCAACTTTTTTTACTCTCAGCTGTTTTGACTATTGAGCTTTTTTTTCTAAAAAAACCCAAAAACGCACTTTTTACTTTGCGGAGTGTAAGTTAATACGCGGTGTTTAGCATGGACTCATCTGTAGTTGCTGTGGCTGCTATTATGTCTGTGGGTTAGTCTGCTTTTCATTAATGTCTTAGGACCCCCAAAATGAAAATAGCATAGGTTGGCTGTCTCTGTAAGAGTTCTCCAACTCTGGCTTAGACCTATTCAGGAAAAAGCAGCTCATGGTTTATGTCATAAGCATTGTTTAGTCATTGACGCTATTGTATAAGGGTAGCTATTAAAGTCTGAACTGTTCTCTTGCCTATAACTATATCTCTGTATTACTGAATGACATAATCTTAGCTTTCTCTTGCACAATTTGCTTTTAAAATTGAATGTGTTTGCATAAAGTCTTACAAACTGCTTACTAATCAAATGGTTGTTTCCCTGTACAGAATATATACATGAGACATATGCTTGGGAGTGCTTTATGTTTGCACTAGCTATTTTTGTCACAGTGACTAATCAGATTCATAAGTGGTCCCATTCCTACTTTGGGCTGCCTCTATGGGTCACAGTTTTGCAAGATCTGCACATCATTTTACCGAGGAACCACCACAGAATCCATCACGTAGCACCCCACAAAACCTATTTTTGCATCACTGCAGGTAAAATAAAAACTCTGAGAACCATGACATGTCTCATGTTGTGACATGGGGGGAGGGAGGAAGAATTTAGAAAGTCGAAAAAATGTATTGCTATCGGAATGGATTATTGCACACTGGATATTTTTCATTTGGTGCTGCTTCCTAATAAGATGTGTTCACTTTAAAACTGGAGTTTTAAATACATAAATCTGGTGCTTTCTAGAGTGCAATGCTGAGAATTCTTTATCTTTCATGCTAAGTTAGACTGTTAGAAACTCTACTCATAGAGGAGAGAGATTTTTCAATGTTATACAGTACTGTCGTATTACAGGAACAGTTTTATGTAGTAGCATTCAACCCTTCATATATTGTATGATGTGTGTATCACAGATAGTAACATATTTGTATAACTGAATGTAACACACATAATTGGCAAACAAATACTGCAGTAACGTCAAAAAATTTTTATTTAACATATCTGTGCTTATATTAAAACTCCTTCTCTGTAAATTGTTAGCTGTAATTTTAAATTGACTAGAAATTCTATAAAAGGAAATATGTTTTTAGATTGCTCATGGCTTCAAGGATAGAAGCTACTTATGATTTAGTGAAGCTAGTTTGTACCAACTCTGTGTTGATGATTCTTTGGTACTGTTTCAAATGAATCCATAATCATCTACTAAGTTTTTTTTTTTTTATTTACTCCATTATTGAGGATGCCTTTAAAAATTTGTTTTGATCGTCCATGCTTTAAAAATAGATCTCAAATAGGTTTCAGAGTAACAGCCATGTTAGTCTGTATTCGCAAAAAGAAAAGGAGTACTTGTGGCACCTTAGAGACCAACCAATTTATTTGAGCATAAGCTTTTGTGAGCTATAGCTCATAGGGTAATTTAAGTGGAAAGCGTTTATAATGCCCACAGAAGGAGTATTGAGATTGGGGCACTGAACAGAATGCACGGATCTGAAAGTACAGTGATCTAGTGGTGCATAAAAGATAGTGAATGAAGCTCAAGAGAACGATTCCCAGGCTAGTAACAGCTTGTCTTCTCAAGGATGTGATACTCTAGAAATGTAAGAATGCATGGCAGCTGCGGAAGAAAGAGAATGGGGGCAGAGGGCGTTAACGGTGCTTTGCAACAGTCCTTTGACATGTACTTTAAACATTATCATTAATGTATGGGTTGGCAATGGCCTTAGGTTATGCTTAAGAAGAGCAGTAACTAGCAAGTTATAATATTTTAGCAAGGGGAAAGACAAAAAAGAGACATGATTGAAAAAATATTTTTAACTCCCAACACTTTTACCTTTCCAGGCTGGCTAAATTACCCATTGGACAGAATAGGATTTTGGAGGAAAATGAAAAATATCATAGAAGCATTAACAGGTCAGAAACCTCAAACTGATGATTTACATGCAATAAAGCACTCTTAAAGGAAAAAAAAAAAAGAACTACTATGTCATCTACAGAAAACAAGCATCTCTTTAGCACCATGGATTTTAACCTCTGGCACAATGAGTTTATGAAAACTTTGAAACTCTGCAGAGCATTGCTTGCAATGTCACACAAAAATTTGATGATTTGCCAGCTTGGATATCCTAAGGAGTTGAAATACAATGGTATTTGGAACATACAATAATTGAATGTAATTGCTAATCTTGATTGGTTTTAAGAGACTATTATGCCTGATGTTGTATTTATTAGGACTTCTGTATCCTATTACTGTACTTGGGTGGATACTCACAATGCATCTGACTTCATAAATGCACCCAGAAAAAAAAGATATGTTAATTAACATGAAGTACCTTTTGGCTTCAGTGCAAGTAAGATACATAAATTGGCTTTGTGCCATTGTATGCTGAAGAGTTTGTATTGTTTAATTTGCATGATGCAATGCTTCAGTATAGGGCTAAAAAGTAATTTGACTAGATCTTTATTTTTAAACAGCCGAATTTTAAACTTCTGTGTTTTGGTCATGATTTTTAAACTGAGATTCCATTTGCCACAGTTTTGCAACCCACAATGATTTGTTCACTCAATTTTTCCCTTTAATCCGTTCATTCATTTATTTTCCTGCAGGTATAAAATGTGGAGGCAATCTACTGTAGGTACAAAATTGCACCAAAAGAAATGAAGCTCAGGTTTGAAAATTATGCCTTTTACACTGTTTAATACTAGGAAGTCTTAACCACTGTTGTTTGTTGTTGTTAAATGTTTATATTTCAGAGGCTCCACTCCAAATTAGTGGTTTCCATTTTGTAGGCTCAGCACAAGGACATAGTGCCTACCTCAGTGATCTTATGATTTGAGTAGACAAACAACATACAAATAATGGGGTCCGTAACTGTGATTTTAAATTCTTTAGAATGAATGAAATCTTAATTTAACTAAAATTAATGTCTTGATTTTTGAAAGGCATATTTCAATGAGATAAATACGTGCATCTTAGAGCCATCTGTAATATACTTATCAAATGAAACCCCCCTTACCAAATTGCTCGAGTGGAGCATATTGTAGGGTTGTTATTTTTTTAATGCTAGGAAGCAGATTTACCATGAGTCTTTGACCTGATTCTGGTTTCACACTTTTATATGTCGGTGTAATGCCACTGATTTCTATGGAATTGTATCTGACTGAACCCTGATGAGATAAATGAGATAAAAATCAGTCTCTGGTTCTTAAACTTGGAATCTATCTTTCACCTGCTGTCCCAACCCCCCCAAAATGTTTTTTTTTGAAAATATCTTGGGAATGGGGCAGAATTTATATTCAGAAAAAGCCAAAATGTTAGTGTGTCAATCTAGCTAAGCTGATTGTTGGGCCCCTTTGCATCTGATGTCCGATCCACAACTATTGTCTGCAGATACTACCGATATAAAGCGGCTATCCGCAGATTTTCAGAGATCTACTGATTGGAAAGGGGCACTCTTGCATGTGTTAAATCATTAGGAGGAGAGAGTAGGGGATTTTTTTCATGTGCAGAGCCCTGAATAGTGTTCATCTGCAAAATGGTATGGTGCTAGGTTAACAGTGCTGAACAGTGAAGAACTTTGCCTCTCCTTAAAGGCTAATCCTCAGCAATACAGGTTTGTGGTAATAATTCAGCTGTTGGCTTTAGGCACCAGCCATCCATGATCATGACCGCAGCCAAGTCTCAGACGAAACAAAAATGTCTGTTGCTTATTCCTGTTGTCCTGCAAGATTTTTTTCCCAGTAAAATGATCCCATATAAATTGTGAACTTGTTCTGAATACTTGCTACAATTGTCAAAAGCAATTAAGGTCCCATTTGTAATCAGTGAGACTTAGGCACTTACGTCACTTTGGCACCTTGGAAAATTTTACCCACTATAAACAAGTTGACAGGCTCAGTCTAAGTACATGCAGTTAAAATGTTAATTGACTAACAATCCCATATAGAAAGTAGGGTGGCCAGGTGCTTGGTTTTTTACTGGAAAATCTGGTCGAACAGGGGACCTGACAGTGTCTGGTCAGATCTACTGATTGGACACTCAAAGTCTGGTTACTGCGGGGGGCGATGTGCCGGGTCATCACCTGTGCCAGCACCTACTCAGCCAGGGCCGCTCCCAGCCCCGGCTCCACAGGTGAGTCCCTCATGACCTGGGTGGGGAGGTGGGAGGGGAACAGCAGTGAGCGACAGGATGGGGGGGACGAGGAGTAGATGGAATGGGGCCTCAGGGGAAGAGGCGGGGCTTTGGGGGGAAGAGGCAGGGCAGGAAAGGTTCTGGAGAGGTTCAGGAGAGGTTCTGCTGCTGGAGTGTTGGGTTTTTATCTGAACCCAAAGGGGCAGAACAACCACTCTGGCAAAACCAGGAAACCGGTTACTAGGATTTAGGAACACTGATATGTGATTGGTTGACATGACTATTGGGGCCTACTCCTGGGAGATGCAGAACACCCATGATTCTGTTAAAGTCTGTAGGAAACAGAGCGGGAGGTTGACACATTCCAGGATGGGGCCTTCCAGAATACGGTCCTTATGGCACACGCAGTGTGGTTTGTTGAAGGTGATTTTATTTCCTTTTTTCCTACCATGTTAACAAACATTTCACATACAACAATTTAAACTCTTTGGTGGTTTGTGTGTGTGCACGCAGCAAACTGAACATATTGTGTAACAGGACCTATAACTCACATTTATGAGGAAGAGGGAAGTTAAAATTAAAAAAAACAAAACCATTTTGTAAAAAGGGGAGCTGAAGCTATTCAGCTGCTTCTGATCAGGCCACGGGCATGTTGTTCTGCCACCGTGAATGTGTGATGTAGTGTAACTCCGATGGCTGGGTTGGTACAGTTATCTTTAGGGTTCCCTCTTACGGCTTGGTGTTGCTAATACGGTTTTGTTTGTTATTAATGTGTTGATCAGAGATTCTATTGTAGTAAAAGGGGGTTAGATCTAACGACAACCAATTGGAATCCAGTCTGAGCCAGTGGGAGTAAGTGAAATACAATATTCTAATAAGTGGATCTAATTTTGGTTATTCAAATAACATCTTTTGAATCCAATTAGCCTTTTTTTTACTAACCATAACATTTTGAAAAACTGTGTAAGTTGATTTCTCTTATTTTTTTTTTAAAAAAAAATCAAAACATGAAAAGCTTTAAAGGATAGCAACAGATGGGAATTAATTTAATGTGCTGTTGTCATAACTTCGGAAAATTACAAACTGATCTAATGACAGTAAAATTTAGGGTAGGGAATTTAAGCTCTACACTGCCCTACTGAGGTTTGAAGAGAGAACAGTATTGATGTCGATTTCAGATTCCTTCATATGGGGATGAATGTCTATGTGAACTCCTGATTCCTTACACAACTGTAGCAAGGTGTTAATATTGCTCTGTGACAAACGTAGGTATCTGGATAAAAGAAAAAAGAGAGAGCAAAAGTATCTTGCAAGTATCTCAAAAACTTTGGTCAGAATTTCCATATGTGGTGTATAGCAATAGGCACATAAATCTAATTTTTGAAAACTAGGTAAAAATGGTTTGAAGTCAAGAATGGGAGCTTATGGGTGCTCAGCACCTTTGGAAATCAGGTCCTCTATTAAGTTTCTGATTTTAGGTATTTGTGTTTCAAAACATTGAGCTGTATTTTTATTTTTATATACCTAGAGTCAAATGAAATAATTTGCAAACTGCAGATTTTCAGGGTTAAGATGGTTACTCTGTATGTCTACAAGGTATTTTTTGCCTCTGTTTTAAAGCTTTCCCTGGATTGCACTCTCTAGCAGTAAGGATATTTGATATTTCAAATGGTTCTAAAAAGAAGTAAGCATTTCTCATTATCATTCATCATCATTTTGAACCAACCCACATTACTAGTCACCATTAAAAGGTCATTTGCCAAAAGCTAGCACAAAATGCTACATGCAGTTATTTCCTATGCAAGCTCCAGAAAATAAATATTTTGTGCAGCACTATATGCTAGCTGTTGTTGGGAGAGAGTGATGACTTAATGATACCCATTATACCTATTTTCATTTATCTGTAAACTATGGGGGAGTCCTCTTTGCTATTTTCACAAAACATTTTCTAACCTGCAGCTCAAAAATTCTTCAGGTCTGATCTGTGGCAGAGTCACTGTTTGTTTGAATTTTTCCTCTTCCCAAGCTCTTTCAAGCATGCCCTTCAGCCTTCTTTCAAATGCTGGGGATCCAGAGGCTGTTTCATGCAGATGAAGTTTAGAAAAAGAGAACTTCTCTCCTGTTACCGATAGCTTTTGCAAGGAGGGAAACATGGATATTGCCTCTTGCATGGAGAAACTGTTGTTATCCACGTAAAGTTGTCTTGCACTGACATCCTTCTTGGAGACACTGGCAGTTGGGTGAGGATTGTAAAAGCTGCCTCTTGGGCCATAGGAAGTTCCAGCAGATACTGTCTGCATGGACAAGTCAGTTCCACTGAAGGGTGTGAAATCCTTGGAGTGTTTCTGGTCTGAAAAAATCAGAAATATTAAACGGCTTCTCTCTCTCTACTCAAGGTGCTTATATGGGCTCTATTACTATAGTAGCTGAGCACCTGACAATCTTTAATGTATTTATCCTTACAACACCCTTGTGAGGTAGGGAAGTAAGATTATCTCCATTTTACAGGTAAGGAATTGAGGCATAAAAAGACTACATGATGCGTCCAAGGTCACACAGAAAGTCTGTTGTGGAGCAAGGAATTGAAACCAGGGCTCCCGAGGCCTAGATTAGCACTCTAACCATTGGCCCATCCTTTCTCTTCTATTGCTTAACAAATATTTTCCATTTTGAGACCATTGTTATATTGTAATTGCTGTGTAGAGCTGTAGAAGTAGATTATAGATTTCTTGGCAATAGATGCCTGTTGACTATTATAAAATATTTTGAAAATAAAATACAAGTCTGGATGTTTAAAGCGTGCCATCTCCAGGATGAAATTGGCAAAGGCCTTGTCTACACTATGGAGGGGAGATCGATCTAAGTTGCGCAACTTCAGCTACATGAATAACATAGCTGAAGTCAACGTACTTAGATCTACTTTCCCTGGGGTCCACACTACGCTATGTCTATTGGAGACACTCTCCCGTCGGCTCCCCTTGCTCTTTTTGTTCAGGTGGAGTACAGGAGTTGATGAGAGAGCGATCAGCGGTCGATTTAGCGGGTCTTCACTAGACCTGCGAAATCAACCGTGGATGCATCAATTGCCATTTGTCAAAGCCCTGGTAAGTGTAGACAAGCCCTCAGTGAATCTAGTTTTGCACCAGTTTTGGACCTAGTCTTCTGGATCTGTACTACTTGGGAATGGAGCTGCTTAAGGATGAAGCCTCCAAAGAACTCTAATGACAAGTAAATGTTTTCCTTTAAAAAAAAAAATCTGCTTTTTGTTGTTGCTAATTCAGAGAGAACCATGTACATTGGTTGCTGTTAAAAATATCAGAATTATCACTGTTTATTTACTGTTCTAAGTTTGACAAGCTGTGGTATCTGATAGCAAATGCTGAGATTTTAGTGGTAACCACTATTACCTGTTAGTTTGTAAATAAGAACAGTATGTTTTTCTAAATTGTAATATTATATAAAGTTGAACATAAACTGGGAGATTTTTCTCTGATTCATATAGAGTACATTAAATACAAAGCTCTGCCTTCTAAAATATCCTTTGTGGTAGGAAAACAATGAAAGCTACAGAAGCAAATTCAGTGCTAAGAGTAATGTTGCCATCTGAACTCTCATAGGAGCTCATCTTGTAAAAGTTAGTTATGCAAGAAGACTTTAGTCACACAAGTAGTCTCATTGACATTAGTGGAACTCTTTGCCTGAGGGAGGTCTTCAGGATAAGGCCCATGGTTCATAAAGTTAAGGGGAGCATAGAAGTTAGCTTTGGGAAAAACATTGGGGCCATATTTTCCTACCAGCTGTGAACATTCTGTAAGCAAATCAGGGAGTTAAATGAGCAGTTACCTAATTTGCAAGAGCCTTTGCAGTGCAAATGCAAGACTTAGTTGAAACCTGTCTCAGAGTGGGACTGTATAATTTTTTTAATGTTGTCCTATTTCATAATATTTCATTAGACAACATTATTTTAAAGTTATGAAACATGTATGTTGTTTCCCTAAGGGACCAAAATGGCTACATATTTCTGGTTAAATACTGAACACAGGGAGATTTTAAAAATGCATCTTATTTGCCCAGAAGATATTCCAGTCTATAGGCAACACACAAATAAGGTGTTTGGTTTAAAAAAAAAAAAAGTGTAAATACAAAAATGTCTGGCCTCTCAATCAAATATATGTTGGCTCCAGATTTGAGCCATATCTTATTAGCATATTAGCCAAGAGCCCCATTTGGGACAATGGTGCTCTGTTTGGTAAATATGTGATTAGAGAACATTTAAAAAATAAACCACTGCTGTCTTACAGAGGTTCAGCTCTATCATGCAATAATTTATTGAGGGGGCATCTTAACCATAAAAACACCTTTTAAAACTGGGTAGACAAAATATATTGTGTAAATCTTTCTTTTTTTACTGCATCATCTCAGTGGTTTAGGATCTTTTTAAAAAGAAACTGAATTGAATCATTCTGTAGATTAATTGCTTACTACATGGAATGTTTAGCTGTTTGTTTTACAAGGCAGTGAGTCTTAAACAAATAGGTCGACAATTTCAAACGTGGCTGCCTATAAACTTGGACACCAGCATCCATGTGCAGGCACCTCAATAAGAGGGCTGATTTTCAGAGGTGCTGAGCACCCAAACATGAAATGTCTGGCCATATTTTTTTAATTTTAGACTATTATAACTTAACCAGTTTGGATGGTATTTTTAAAAAAATAATAATTGTTTAACAATTACAACGATTTTCTTGGTTGAGGCCTTAAAGTGGAATTTTTTGTACCAAAGTTCCGAACATAAAGCAAGAAATCAGACTTCAGACAAAGTGCAAATCTAGAGCAGAGCAAATGACGGCCTGCAACAAAACTACTTTCAGCTGTGATCTAGCCAATCCTCAATTTGAGCAGGATCGGGCCTGGGTAGTGCACACCTGGAAGACCTTGGAACAGTTTGAAACGATGATCTGGTAGGTGGCAACTTGATCTCTGAACCAGCACTGAGCCGCGTGTTAGCTGAGGCTAGTTGGCACCATGATCCTGCAGGTGGAGTTTTGGGTGCAATGGAAGCCACTTGTCAGTAAAGATTCCAGGCCATTTTTTCACATTGGTATTACCCCCAATATCTGGATCAAATTCCAGTTTGTCTACTTAAAATCCCACCCGCCTCCCACCAATAGTGTCGGCAGGATAACTGAAAAGGAACAGCACCTTGCAACCTGAGCAGAATGCGGAGTTTGGGCTAGTGACTGAGGTGAGACAAGCAGGGAATGTGATGATGGGCTTTTAAAGTGTCTATATAGACAAGCTAGAAGGGTCTCATTAGAAAAAGGGAGGGTGCTTTTCTGATGGCAGAGAGAGAGAGAGAGAGAAGCTGCGTTTGTTTGTCTACCATCCTGCAACTTTGAACCCTTGGGACTTCTTTGGGGGTCTAAGGGTTTAACGTACATTTGCTTTACTCTTAGTGATTTGAAGACTTTGCAGAATATCAATAGTGATCCACTGCCTCATTGTGGCTTTCTGTATCTCAGCTCCACCTCTCTGGATTGATGTGTTAATCTGCCTCCAGCCCCGTCTTCAGTAGACAGCCACACCATTTCAGGTCACCATCATGGTCTCTGCAGTCATCTCTCATCTATCCTGCAGGTCTCATTCTGTCTCTGATAGACGCATATGCCTCTCTAAGTCTGTAGATATTTCCTTCTAAATGCACAGGACTTGCAGGCTGCCACCATTGCAAATGTCAGAGAGGGTGAAAGACAAGAAGATGGCACAAGCACCTGAAATGTGATATTTGGTCTATAGTGCAGCATAAAAAGAATCCTTCTCATCTAGGCTTTTCCCAGGACAAAGGGCTGGTTGAATGTCAAAGAACTTTCCCTTGTAAAATTATAACTAATGTAAGGAGGTGGGACATATTCTCATTGTTCCTATCCCTGGATTAGTAGATGAGCCTTCTGAAATAGATAGCAAATGAGTGCTCATGTGACAGGATTTTCATTTGGAGCAGCTCCCCTTAGTTTTTATTCCCTGTTGAATCAAGCAGATGTATGGAAGGCAAACCACCAAGTGCACTGGGTAAGTATGTGGGTTGGATCTTATTCACTGTTTGCAGAAGGTGCAAAAATATCCTTTGAAATAATACTGTTAGAAGGAGGAGAGAAATCTAATTGTGTGTGTGTGTGAAAACAGGGTGTACCTCTATTTGGAGACAATGCTACCTCTCTGCTAGAATTCATGATGCTGTGTTAACACATTTCCATATGGCAGTCCTACCGTGTACAATGTCTTTATTCTTCATGTAGTTCTTATTAAAAATCAGATATTTGATTGCACATCTGGAGAAAAATTAGTCAACATATCACACCCACACGGTGGGGCTGTTCACTCTGGCAACGGGGGTAAAGTCTGAGAGGACTTTGCAGTGATTATTCCCTCCCTTGACAAATTGAGTGGAGTGGGGAGGCGGAGGTGCATTTCTGTCGATAGAGAACAATTGCTCCCTACCACAGTGAATTCATCCACTGAGGCTGAGGCTATAATCTGTTTTACACTTTTCCTTCCTTAGCTTCAGGCCATTGCTCCTTGTCCTGCTATCTTCTGAGACTGAAGAATTCCCTTCCTTCATTTATATTACTATCTTGGAGGTATTTATAGACTGTGATCATGCTCCCATGAGTCTTCTCTTTTTGAGACCATATAAGTTTAGTTCCTGCAGTCTCTCCTCATATCTCTTATTCTATAATTCTTCTATCATTTTTGTTGCCCTTCTTTGTATTTTCTCTAATATTTTAAACACCATTCCTAAACTCTAACTATCTGAACCAAATACAGGGTCTACATGCTGGAGCACTGAGAAGCACTGTTATCACCCTATTGTACATTACTCAGTCCTCCTATATATTCATCCAAGATCTGCACTGACCCCCCCCCTCCGATATTATGCTGTAAGCTCTCAATTTGCCACCTACCATCAATCATTAGATGTTGATTGTTGCCTTTTATCAGCACCTCCCACCCCTGCACAAGTTCTGTTTAGTCCCACTCCTTAAAGCTGTAATGCATATTTCAAATAGAAAAGGAGTACTTGTGGCGCTGAAACTGTCATTTTAAATAGAGTTTCAGCCTGTTGCTTACAGCATACAGTTCCCGTCTTAACAGGTCCCGTTGCTGTTTGGTATGCTCTTCCTGTGACTTGCCTATCCCTCAGATTTAGACATCCTCGGCCAGCTTGACCATGGCTGACTATGCATCACCTCCTGGGGGGTTGATGAAAACATAAAAGAATATTGCCCAATAAAAATGCAGTCCGTCGAAGATAACTCAGTTCCCTTGAGCTATAGGCTGGACACTCTGGGCCGGTTTTCAAAAATGACCTGTGTTGTTGGTGCAATCACCCACAAGCAGCTGAAAAATACAGGCGTGAAAACCTGCACCTACAAACCCAGCAGGAAGGTGTTAAGTATTTCTACTGCACTCACTAGTGTTACTGCTTGAAAAGCGTATGTGCAGATATAAGCATGAGCAAAGTTACAAGTGCACAAAAGAAGGTCAGATGAAGAGGGTGAGGCTTGCTTGTAAATCTTTTTTGAATCCAGTTGGTTCCATTGTGAATGGGATTTGAATATGTGCACTAAGGGCTCAATCCTGCAAGGTACGATCACTGTAATATCCTTTTCTCCATTCAGATATTGGAACACACAAAATTGGTGTTTGAAGTCCATGAGAATTGAGAGCACTTATCACCTTGCAGGATCAGACCCTATGAGAGAACTGGTTTAAGTGATGGTGAGCAATAGACTAGGAGTTCCTTTATTGGGTTTGAGTGGCAGGTTTCATAAAGGGACCTGAAGCATTTTGTACTGTACTCATAGGTGGGTACATCCAGTAAAAGAGAGAGAACACAATGTGTTCATATAGGGATCTATTTGTAGATAAACTGGCTGTATACTGAACAGCTTTTTATAAGAATATGGAAGGTTCTTTACAAGGTGGATTTAGCAAGAAGAGAGCAATTGGAGTGGTGAATAAAATGAGTTTGTGACAAAATTAGCTGTCAGAGATGCTTAAGTGTATTGAATAATAAAAGGGGCATCCAAACAATATGTGAAAAGAAGACCTCATAATTTTCAGTAAAACTCCAGGGCAAAAAAATAGATACAAACTTAGAAGGAAAAAATGGATTTGAGAAGAGTTCAGGTCCATGCTGCTTCAGTTACTTTTGAATGTTGTATAAAGATTGTGATCCTGAAAATATAGTTAATAGGTTAGTCATTCAGTCTGTGATACATCTACTTCCCCATGTAGACAAGGCCTCGGGCACCTGTCGTCTTGATGTCTGTCTCTCCTTTCAGATTTTAGAACACACACAGTTGGGATTTGCCACATCAGTTGCTTGATGTTTAGACTCTTAACTACTGCGATTTAAATCCATTAACCTCTTTATTCGTAATAGTAAAGCACTACATTTAGGGGAAAAGATTTCTCATTGATTAGGGCATCAAGGAAGCTAATTTTCAAAGACAATGAAAATATTGTTTTTCTCTTTGATGAGGACTTACCCGCAGCAGCTTTGGCTTTGCTGCACCTGTCTGTTATGGTTTGGATGATAATCAGTAGTTATAATAGTAATTTAAGTCACAGAATATGGATATATAAAATATAATTTTCACTAAATGCCTCCTCACCTTGCCATTTGCCTATCAGCAGGAAATCATCCTGTGACCAGGCTCTGTTCCATTGACATTATCTCTTAATTATACTTAAATGACAGGAAGAAGAAGAACTAATACTTTACTGTTCAGGGATGCATTTCTAAAAGAACCATTCACAGGGCTACACCAATAAAGTAGAGAGGGAGTACTGTTCTGAGCAGAGTCAGAGAAACTCTAATTACTGCAATAAGAAAAACTGATTATGCTGCTTAAAACCTGGAAAGACAATCAAGCCTCATAAAGACTTGAATGTTATCTTCCCTACCACAACCTGGTCTTTTTGTTGGTAGGCGCAGAAAGCTGACAAAGTTGGGCAAATGGTCACCAAACTGGTTCCAAGGAGTTTCAGTGGAGCCTCTCTCGGAGACTTGTTTCACTTCTTGGTTTGCCTCTTGGTTCGCTTCACTGGATGGTATCTTGTAAAATAAATATTTATTATTCATATTAATTGCTGGTGCAAGTAGTCGTCTTTTTTTTTTTTTTTTTTTTTTTAAAAAGGTGCTTGTGCTTCTGCAGAGCGTGGAGCTACAAACGCAGCACAGGGCACTTTGGACACTGCGGTTCAAAGGAATTAAAAAGTAAATTGGGAACAGGTTTTGAATTCTGTCAAGCACACGGGTGTAGATCAGAGACGCTGAATGACTGGCCAAATTATTGGCCTCTCTTTAGCTGTAGGTTCAGGACAAAGCAGGGATGCAATATATGTTATCTTCAATATATGTATCTTCATAACAGTGGTATCTGAGTGATAAGCATGTTCTAATTACTGGTGAACTCAAACAAAAAAACAGTTCACATTCACCTATCAAGGAGAAATCTCAAGTAGAAGCAAGTTTTAGAGGGGTATAATCTACTTTTAAAAATTATATTACAGAAGACCTAGTCCTTAGTTAAGGATGGTTGAATTCTGCACTTACAGTCTTTCCTACCACAAATTACAGCACTTTCTCATGAGCATAGAGTGAATTTAGTTTATAATTTAAAATTAACTTAAAATGGTTCCTTTAAGAAATTTAGCACCGTATGTCAGACCATTTTTTGTTTCTAATGGTCTTAATAGTAGTCGAATGTAGAACCTTCAAAGCTCCCATACAGTTAAAACTCACTAAGATCTTGTGCACAGGAAACATTTTAAGGTGTTCTTTAAAAACAAAAAAGCATTTTGCCATAATTCTTAATAACAAAAAAAAATTTCTGCAGAGGGTGACAAATAATTTTCTTCCACATGGATTTCCATGAGGAATTCCCCTCTTTCAAAATGTCTGCCATCTCCTATTTTCTCAGTGGGAGGGAGGACAATGGCTGGTGACCAGCAAAGATGCCTTCTTTTTGAATGGTCAGCCCCTCCCACCATTGCTACTGCCAGTGAAGAAAAGCTGGCTCATCCCCTATGCTGATCCTATTATGTGCTAATCATAATTGTATGGTTATTGCATAGTGTAACTACAGGGCAGAAATAAGGTTGGTTGAGAGCCTACACTGTACATTTCCGAACTGTAAGATGTTTGGATTTTTTTGTTGTAAGTTTAACCTTACCTGGGTTTTGTATGCTTGGTTTGTTAGATAATGACAACATCCCTATAGCTTTTACTCTTAAATTGCTGATACGTACTCAACCTGAACTCCAATTTAATGTCGTGTTATCTGGCAGCATGTTTATAATGATGAGTGCTGCCTTGTGTGTGGCAAAGGTTGGACAGTCCCGCAGTAGATTTATGCAATATCCAGTTGGTGGTTTAGTTTTTCAGGACTGGGGGTAGACTGCTCCAGAATAGGCTACTTATTTTATTCTCAATGAAAACTCATCCCAGGTAGACACAGCTAGCAAATGGTGCTGGTTTAGATGTCCTATAACGTATACAGTGTGTATCTTTAATATATACAATCTGGTACAGTGACCGCTTAAACTTGCCAATATCAACTAAGATAAACATAAGTGTAACAGATGTATAATCCTTATTAGTATGCATTTTAAATTGAATAGCAGAAAAATAGGCCCTTAAAAGCTATGTAACTTCTTGGCATGTTCTTCCTTTCATTAACAGAAAGTGGGTAGACATATTGCTTAACAACAACAACAAAGTTCTTTGCCTCTGTGTTCACAAGAGAGTGTAGAAGACAGATGCCAGAAACAGTTCCCAAGGGATGCTGAGCTACTACTTAAGGATACCATGATCTGAAGTGTTAGAAACTTTAGAGCCAGATGAAATCCAACCCACAAATTGGAATGAAGTGGCCAAAAAGGGGAAAAATTAGCTGTTTCTTTAACTCTTCCCCAAGAAGGATGGACTCATTTACAGTTGGGGGTGGAATGTTAGGGGTATGGAGGAGAAGGAAGTGTCAATTTATTTTAATTGGTGTATTTTAATAACCTTCCATACCCCCACGATTGGTTGATGGGGAAGCTAGGATAATGATAGGTTTTGCTTTTAAAATCTTCTCCAACCTTTCTTCTCATGCAAGTCTCCAAATGTCTGAGGGGTTTGTTAATTTATATCCAGTTCTCATGCACCTGTCTTATCCTCCAGGTGCCTTATTCACATTAAAAATGCTACCGAATTTCAGCCAATAAACGGGTTTCAGAGTAACAGCCGTGTTAGTCTGTATTCGCAAAAAGAAAAGGAGTACTTGTGGCACCTTAGAGACTAACCAATTTATTTGAGCATAAGCTTTCGTGAGCTACAGCTCACTTCATCGGATGCATACTGTATACAGTATGCATCCGATGAAGTGAGCTGTAGCTCACGAAAGCTTATGCTCAAATAAATTGGTTAGTCTCTAAGGTGCCACAAGTACTCCTTTTCTTTTAGCCAGTAAACTGTAGACACACATAACTCCCCCAAACCCCCTCCACAAAACAACAAAATACCTTATAAACCTTCTTGACCCAGTGCAGCCCCAGTTGCCCCCTCAGTCACTGATGAATGAGTAATACCCACAAGTACAAGGGGTGTGTTTTGTTTTTCTTTTTAACATTTGCAAATATCTTCTGGGTCCAGGTCTTTCTTTTTCTGCCAAGTGGTAGTGTTAATACAGTAAAACTTGAGAAACATTCCTCTGTTGCTGTGTAATGCCAAAACCAGAGACAGCTGCTAGAAATTCGTGTCCAAGCCAAGCTTATGGGAAGCCAAAATTCACTAGTGTTTGCTTTCTCCAAGCATTGTTGTTTTTGCAGTGTTTTAGCATCCATGAATTTGGAGGCATGCTCATGTAATTTCCATTTATTTGGAAATTGGTGAAATCCTCAAGTGTGGTCATATGAGGAGGGGCAGATGCTCAGCTGGAGCCAATTGTCATGGGGCTATTGAAACAAGTTACGTCAGTGGAGCTATGACAATTTACAGTGACCGAGGGTCTGGCCCAAAGGATTATTGGTGGCTGCTCAAGTTGCTGTGTGGGATAGAATTTTTGGAGGATGAAGCAAAACCTAACTTGTCCCACTTTCCCCAGCCATGAACTCCCCTCTCAACCTCTGGCCTGCCTTACCAGCATGGTCTGCTTACATCTGCAGCATGCAGAGCCACTGATTTAGAAATCACAACTCTTGTTTTTATTATATAGTTTTTATGTATTGCATGATGTCCCTTGGAAAATAAGTTCATTTACCTTGTATAAGTTCTTATATGACAACGACGATGATGGTGATAATTCAGCTTGTTTTGCTAGCCATCTTTTCACTTTTCTTTCTTCCTGCTTCATCAGATTATCGTTCATGCTCTTCATAGTCTCAAGTGATCGCCGAATCTTTTTCAGCTGAATGACAAGAGAGAAATTGCACTACCCTTAACAAGTTCGTTTTCTACAATTATGTCAGCAGTCTATGTACATTTAGGGAGAAGAGTTGAACCATTGCAAAATTATATGACTCACTGGAGAGGTTAAATCTTTTATCTTATTTCATAGAGGTAAGAAATCCACAGCGGCTTTCTTAGGTGTCTAGGAGAATAAGAATATTGTTGTTGAACTGCTGCCATTTTCACATGGCTCTAATTTCGAGAGAGGTCTCCATTAACGTTTTTTTTTCTTACAGATTTGTACCACGAACTGCCTGGACGTTTAAGGGAAATAAATATCTTATTTTCTTTCTCCATACCTGAAATGACTCCCTGTCATTGGAGACCCTCAAGGTCTTAGCTCTTTTGTTGTCCAGCCAGTCCATTACACCACTATCCATGGCCTTCCAGCTTGTTTCAGCCATTTTTTATCTTGTAGGCTGTGGGGGAGCCCCCTAGTGTGCTTTCAGAAGTAATTGAGCCTGCCACTGCAAAGAGATTAACTGCAAATGGCTCACGTTATTGCCCTACATTTTATAATAAACTCAGCAATTCTATGTAAAGACACCTACTGCTGGCCTATGTTAATGAGGATGCAGAATGTGGATACAGAACTGTGAGGTAATAATGTGGGTTTTCTTGCATAATGCCTTTGAATGGTGTCCTGGCAACCAGAATGAAAACATTACGTGGACAATGACCTCAATAAAAGAGCAAAGCTAGCTTACCCAATTGGAATTTTGTAATGTACTCTTGTTCATCTGATTGGTACTGATATAAAAACGGAAGGCAATTTAAAAATAGAGTATTTTAAACAAGGGAATATTTTATAGAACAACACTGACTCTATTGTTTAATAAAGGGTACTAATGTGTGTTTTACAGACTGCAAACTTGAGGCACTATAAAAGACCTCAGTGTGTTTATGTGATCGTAAAAGCTTTTTCAAAATAATACTGTGGGTCCTTTCTCTTACCTCTCTTCTCTTGCTGAACCATTGCCAGTCTGGAAAACATTTTTCCCTAATATATGCACAACGTTAGAAGCATTTTCTCCTTCCATGTAGCTGAATTATCATAAATCACCATTTTGGCATAAGAATATCACCTTCGACCATGGGGATATCACATATATGCTTTCTTTCCTATAGCTTGTGTCAATAAAGTTACAAGATAAATTTGCCCATTGGCTGTGATAAATAGGCAACTTTCTGCATTTTTAGGGTCCAGTTTTCAGAGAGGTTTTAAAAATTGCACATCTAGGCACTTACATGGACAGATCAGCTGAACATACACAGTTGGGTATGAATGCCAAGTTTCCAGGTGCAGATTTCAAATGTTGATGTTGGGACCAAAACCCAAGCTTGAGAAGGTGCTGCATCAGAAATGAGCTCTCATTGGCAAGTATAGAGAAATTAGCCTAACTGCATAATATATTCCTTGAAAAAGGTGTGTGTGTGTGCTGTGGGGGAGGGGAGAGGTTGTTTTCTGTGGAAATGGGCCTGAACCAAAACCTCCGATCTAAACCCCCAGACTAATCAAGATCCGGCCTGGGCCCATGTCTAGGTTCCAATGTGTGATGCTCACTGTGTTTGCTATGGAGCTTCATA
This sequence comes from Caretta caretta, assembly GCF_965140235.1. NCBI lineage: Eukaryota > Metazoa > Chordata > Testudines > Cheloniidae > Caretta > Caretta caretta. The sequence continues at coordinate 17,558,395 of NC_134217.1, forward strand.
AACTCTAATTTGTTCCAAAATATCCCTGGGAGCTAGACAAGTAGTACTCCAGAAGGGTAGACTGAGAGGTTAAGTGATTTGTGAAAGGCCACAGAGTGAGGCAGTGATGGATCCTGGAAGAGAACCCAATCACCTGCTCTAACCACTAGAGCTTAGTCTCTTTTGTGATTGTAATGAAGAAGTACAGGAAAGATATCTCCTTTGCTAGTCCTACAAACTTCTAAGCTTCTACCTTGCAATGTAGAATTCATAGCTACAGATTGATTATAACAAGTGTGGGGTTTTGGTTTTTATGCGGGGGGGAAGGTGAAAGGCGAGAGATGAGGGATTGTAGGTAACAAGGGAAAAGTAGGAGCTTTGGTAGTGTTCACAAATGGTAACTGTTCTAGGAAAGGAAGAAGTCTGAGTCTGTTTTCAGAGCTGCATTAAATTAAACCAATATATCTTTGGAAACTGCAGAGAAATCATTCACCTACCAACATCTCTCAGAAAGGTGAAAGTCAAAACGAAAATACAAAAAAAGTTCAAATTCACTAATCTAGGACTCCAAGGGATTTTAGGACATCTAATAGCTTGATGAAACAGGGTACTCAAAGGAAAGTGTTTCCACTGGGAGGTGGATATCGATAGCATCCGGCCTACATTAACACTATTGGATGAGGAAATTAACTAATGGTTGGTGATGCAGTGTACTGAAAGCAGGCTTAATGGAGAGACTTGTGGTCTTTTACCATTATAGGATGTGCTAGATACCAGACCAAGAGATTGGGTAATGTATTTGTTATTGAATGAGAATTTAATCACATTGTCTGAGATGCTCAGTATTTCATAATATCTGCTGGTATAGGTTTTTCTAGGCAGTATGAGTGAGAGGATCTGGAAATGAATTTCTGTAGCTTTGGCTGAGGTGACATTTAAATACAAGAATAGATCATCCTGGGGAAACTTACCATAGGGAAACTTTAGTATGAATATGTTCTCCTGGAATGTTTTTTGATTTATAAAAATCTGCTGTAAGAGCCACGTTTGAGAACTCCTGAAGATGCAGTTATAATTTTACACACAAGTACCATACTATTACTCTCAAATGTCCATTTAGACATGTTATTGACAATTTGCTGGCAAGAGCACAAATCAAGTACTTGGCACCTTAATAAATTTGCCTGTTAATTAATTAGACCACTTGAGTCTTAGACTATCTGGTAATGAAACAACCTTTACCCTCTCATAGGCAGTGAAGGAACAGTGTGTTGAGCCTGCACCCTTAGGATTCCGTCAAAAGGGTAAAGACGAAGGAGTCTTCTCCCATAAATGGTGTCACCCACAGGGCCATGGGGTCAGTGGACCTGTGGGAAAAGCTTAATGGCCCTGGGCAAGAGCTGAGTTTCAGACATTAAAGTTGACAGACTCACCTGATCTGGCTACCAGGGTAAGTCCTCAGAATAGCTCTGCGTCTCTGCACAGGGTGTGAGTCCCTGAAAGCCTGTCACATACCCAAATTCAAGACTGTACATTCATATCAGCACTTAAGTGTCCAAATTAAGATACCAATGCCTGAAATTATTGCTTCTCCTGACCCTCAAATTCCACAGCACAAGGACTTAAAAATGGTCTGAAATGTTGCTTCTGTGGTTAATGTGCCTGGCTGTTAGTATGGTAGTGCCCCTATAATTTAATTTAGAAAAACAGTGGGATGTTTCAGAACCAGCAACATTAGAAATTGAAGTCTATTTATCTCCAGCAAACATATAGCTCAGACAATAACAGTGCAGACTTCTCCCAGTTGCTCCCTCATGTGATATTAACCCTGGCTGGGAATAAAAGAATTCATTTTGCGGACCTGCTTCAGAGCAAAGATTACCTATTGTACTTAATTGTGTCCTGTGGGTAGAAGGCCTGGGTGCAGCCGGGAACCAAGCTGAGGCTGCCAGACCTGCTGCTCCCAGGACTTCAGGTTACCTTCAGCATAAAGTATCAGCATTTGTCATTTTCTAGGCAAAACAAAAAGACTCCTATAGCTTTGTTTCTAGGTGTTTGTGTGTTATGTGCTGCACGACATTCACTGTGCTCAGTTAGTCCTAGAATTACAATTCTTGAGATATCTGGAAGCACAATGTCAATGTGTACTACGATGTCCCCATAGAAATTTGACATATTGCATCATAATGACCCTAAGCCAACATGTACCAAACTCTGGTTTTCTAGAAGACATAAAATATATTCTGTACCTAGAAAATAGAATCTTCTTCTGCCTTACGTCTTCTAACCTAGATTTGAAAAGCCACCTGTTCTAAAAGGCCTTTATCCAGCCTCTAATTTTGTCCTTGTAATCAATGGAATGTATTGCTGACACATGGCATGATGGATTTGATTTTGTTGACACAAATATTGGTGGAGGTCTCTGATTTGCAGGTGAAATTAATTTCTGCTGTAAAATTCCAGTCACAAAGTGAATATTTTTGAAATTTGAGCAACGCTATTTTACTGCCACTAAGAGTGATGCTCTAACTACCTTAGAAAGAACAGGAGTACTTGTGGCACCTTAGAGACTAACATTCTTTTTGCGAATACAGACTAACACGGCTGCTACTCTGAAACCTAACTACCTTAGTACTCTAGTGAACTATTTTTAGCTCTGACCCCATCACACAGGCTCCCTTACTATGCACTTGAAAGTTATTGCTCCAATGGTTTGCAAAGCTTGAGGCTGATCCTATTCTGGAAATTCAGGTGGGGGAAAATTTCTTGGAATCTATTGTCCCAGATCGTGATGTCATTTTAAAGAACATTTTAATGTAGGAACTGCAGTTTAGATAACTGGTAATGGACTCTAAAATTGTCTAAAACCCCTTTAACTTAAGCTTTGTTTCAAATACTTTGAAACTTAAAATCATTATTGAATCAATACAACGTATTATGAAATATCCAAACAAATCGGCTCTATTATGGAGAAGGCTGTGACCTAGTTTCAGTGCATGAATTGTACAAACCTTGAAGTGGTGATTAATTTGATTTCTCAGGGTTTAGCCCTTTAGATTTGCTTGGAGTCTGAGTGACACCCCCACACACACAGTTGGACCCAACCCTCAGTTAACTGATGGCTGAGTCTTGCCCAGTCCAATTCTAAATTAACTGTAACTTCTCCTGCATTTTTGTTTTGGTAAATTGTAACCATTGCAATTAGGTAAGTTATTAGAGTAATAATGAGAATGTGGTTGGATCCCACTCCCTGACTTATCTCATTGCTTCCCAGAGAGGGTGGCTAGGGAATTATTTACCTTTTAATTGTAGTTCTCTGAAGGTGAGAGCCTCTAAGGATTCATGCTCGTGGGTCAGCTGGTGTGACCTTGGATATTGAATAACTAGATTAAATGGTAAAGTTTGGACCTGGTCATAATGAGTTAGTACAAAAATATGCCTTGAGGGGTCTACATGGTATATCATAGCCCCCAACTCCCAGATCCTTTTCAGACTAATTATTATAATTATAACTTAAATAGGAATAAAACCCCAGCTCTCAAGGGGTGGTGGGAGGATGTGTGTAGCTCTAATAGCGGACACCGTATTCAGAGAACTCAATTATAAGCAAGTAATTTCCTTGTCTTCAAAAGGTAATTGGCCTTTTCTACATCCCTGTTCTTACAGATGATGGGGTAGTTGTACGTTTCTGCTGAGGAAGGCACTGCACCTCCAATAGGAAATAGATACACAGTGTAATACAGGGAAATGAATAGTAGCATTGGCCTGAATCTCTCTTTTTTTTTTTTTTTTTTTTTTTTGAGGGGCAATAAAAAGAAAACTGCCTGAGCCCTGTGAAACACCTATGGTAACTTCCAACGTATCTGTGTGTGCGCGTGTGTATATATATAACTATATGTTCCATTCTATGCATCCGATGAAGTGGGCGGTAGCCCACGAAAACTTATGCTCTAATAAATTTGTTAGTCTCTAAGGTGCCACAAGTCCTCCTGTTCTTTTTAAAAAAGAAGTTCTTTCAGATCAATGACAGGTTTCAGAGTAACAGCCGTGTTAGTCTGTATTCGCAAAAAGAAAAGGAGTACTTGTGGCACCTTAGAGACTAACCAATTTATTTGAGCATGAGCTTTCGTGAGCTACAGCTCACTTCATCACTTCACTCCTTTTCTTTCAGATCAGTGTAGCTAAATGGGTGCTTTGGCAAGGTGGTGGATTTACAGCCCTGGAAATGGAAGTTTTTCATTCTCCCCAGGAAGGTACAACACAGGCTTATTATAACATTGCTGCTTGCCATTGCATCTCATTGTCCTGTTGTTGAGAGACCACCTCCAGAGGTAAGTGTGTAATTTGGTTCTAACCTCTCTACTGAGACGGCCAGCAAGTAGGCTAATTAGTGCAAAATATGGCAGTAGATTCACTGTGAAGAATTTTATCCTTCACCTTTTACATTCACACTCACATTCTATTTTTACTATACAATTTAATTCAACTGGCCTCAGAATAACCCTACCACATTGCCATTAACAAGAATTCCATGAACTACTGTGCATAGTTCCCCCCAATTCTTAATAGCCATATGCTGTGACCAGTAGACCACCCACAACACTAGCTTATAGTGTTGCATTTTAAAGAGAAATAGTCTGCCAACGTTCACTCAGATTAAAGAGTGAATTTTCATCTGACTGTGTTCATGACCCTTTCCTGTATATTTCCCTCTAATATTTGAGTGTTCAAGCTTTATTAGCACAAATATCCACAAATGGCAAATTTTAAGCTTGGATGCTTACCAAAGGAGAACTGACTGACTGTGTACTTGATTGTAAAAACTTTGCGATTCATGCTTTGTTGGCTAGTTGCATAAGTCAGACAGGTAACAGAAACAATACCATACGGTTTACACAGCTAACCAGCATAATTAGAATAGCAAATGATTTGGTGGTCCTGCAGCGGGAAGGAGATGGTGAAACTCAGTGGCTTCATTCTCAGGGTTTTTTTAAGTTTCAAGGTTTGACTGGACCTAGTAAGAAGTGTAAACCCATTTGCCTCAAACCTGGCACTTCTTAATTAAACTATAAGCAGTGTGGAACTGGAGGGTTTAACCCAATCCTAATCTGGACAGCACTGCTGATGACAAAAACAGAAGCTTCACTCCTATGCCCCCTTTTACATCTCCACAACTCTTCACAGCCAGCTGACATCAAACTCCCTTCTTTTTCAGAGCACTACCCCGGAATGGAACCAAGCTGAATGCAAATTGCTGTCCTCACATACCAACGGGCTCTCCCTAGCTATGAGAGAATCTAAATTCCAGATCTCATAACCTGCACATGTAGCAGCTGTTTGCTTTTTCTAAAGCAATCCCCCAGATCCTAACAGCCTTGCACTAGGGGAAAGGTCAGGGCTTAGGCCTATCTCAAGTTGAGGTAATGTTTAATGTCATTGCTGGAAATCCTGGAATATTCTAAGAACATTACAGTTTTTGAAGGCAAAGCTGCATTACCCATACAAGAATGCCCATTTTCAAACTCTCAGGAAGGTCTAAAGTGGTTTGCTATCGCATGTGTCTGAAATAGGCTTTATTCCTTCTGCTTGCTCAGTATCAGCAAACATTTAACTAGCAAATCTCCAGCTCACATTTTCAACGTCTCGGTCAGTGTCCTTCAATAGCAGAGCTGTAAAAGATGTAGTTACTATAGTAACACTTTCAGTTGCCTAAGTGACAGTGTTCTTAAGATGTCATCAGAAAACAATCTCTTCCAATAAACACCTTGAACTCAGTAAGTGCTGCGTCCTGATATAGTTCAGACAGGAAACAATTAGAAAACCATGTTTGCTATGTAATTCCTAAACATTTCTTTTCTCTGTAAAATGCAACCCCTTCACACATTTTAAAAATAATTTTAAAGAAGAGAGAGAATACCTTCTGTTCTAATGGCGTTATTTATGTAAAAATAGCTCTAGATACAGTCATTTAAGTCACAGTAACCAAAATGGTCTCATGCCTACTTGCTATACACTGGCTATTGATGCACTATAGGTGTTTTACTATACGTTACAATAGATGTACCTAGCAAAACTCCACTCCTTCAAAATCTCTTAAAGCTTCATAACGTTTCCTCTTCCTCCTGTTCTTAGTACTGGGGATGCCATACTGATGTGTTCTCTTGCCTTCTGATAAACCATGGAATATGTACAATATGGGGAGAAGCAGCAATGGCCACTTCACTTGTGAGCCTTTTCCATAGGCCAAGCTCAGCGCTGGAGAAAGTGGGTGCTTAATGGAATTATACCGCTTATCAGACCAAATTCGGAGCTGGTGTGTACCAATCCTGAGCTGGAGGGAGTAGGACAGCATGGGGAGGGGTCCAGTGACAGCAGATAGGAGGCTACAATGCCCTGATTCTCTGGCTGGTTCTACACTAGCCATAACACCACACTGCGGGAATCCCTCAGCAAGGGAGATGGCGGCAGTTTCTGCTGACTTTGCACCACCTGAATCTGGCCCACCATTTCTAGGGGAGAGAGGTGGAGTTTGGTTTAGGTACCCACAAATTCTTGGTTCCTTGAGACTTCCATTAAGAACCAGTTGTAATCTGGATGCATGCCCACAAGAAAATGGACTGACCCCCTCTCCCATTTCAGAAATGCCGTCAAATAGCCACAGCCAGCTTTTACGCTACTAGTTGGGGTCAGATTTGAACCAGACCTACAGCAGCAGTGAAAGTCTCCATATCTCGTTATCTTTCCCAAACCTTTTTCATTCTCCAAGTTTTGCAGTTTTCATGTTTCCTTGAAACTAATATGTACTTTCTTTAAAAAAAAACCCTCTTCTATTCATATCATTCCCCGAGGTGTTTACACCAGGTTTGTTGTGTTGTGTGTGATCAACTCATTTTTAAATATATCCTCAAAACGTGCCTTTTTTAAAACAGTGAAGTGTGCAAAGATGTAGCTGAAGCTGCTGGAGAAGTGTGTTTGCTGAATGTGGAGTAAACTGGGTGGAATGTGGAGTAAACCCATACATTTGTTCCTTTCTTTGAGTGTAGTGAAATGGCTCAGAGGTTGTTATATTTGTGATCAGTCTTCTTTGAAAAACAGAGAAAATTTTCCCTAATTTAAAAAAATTGTATAGTATTTACAAAAATTGTGTAATGAGAGTAAAATATAAAAATCTTGTTTCACACATTTTCCACCAGCAAAAATTTGAACCTCTCCAAAATCAAAACTGGCTTTTAAAAATTATTTTTCTCTTACCAGTTACTGAAGAATTTTTTAAAATTTTTATTTACTACTTTTCCCTTCAAAGAAACCCATCCACTACTAATTTACATTTTAATTCCTTGCAGTGTTTTCTGGGCACGAGATCTCTTGCAGCAGGGAGAGCTGAAGAACGGAGCAACAATTGTATTATTGAAGAGCTCCATAACCACAGAGTGGGAAAAGCATGATCGGATGTGATTTTTAGAACAGATGCCCAAGCAGAGTTGGCAGTTAATTAAAAGCACCATGTACTTAATGATTAACTAATCACAGCATGATGGCATTCAACAGAGATGCAAGAAACTTCTCTGCTGGATTCAACAGAGAAACTCCTAATGTCTGCCTTCAGGGTACCGTACTTACAGCAGTTTGCTTTTGCATTACCAGCAGAGACAACACAAGCAGTTAGTCTAGCAAATTTCATTAAACATTGCTTAGTTAAAACTTTAAAAATGGGAAGGATGAGCTTAGTCAATGACTATATGAGCCATAAATGCCACAATGTTTGTCCTTTAGAATGACAAGCCATAGCTCTTCTGCAAAACGTTCCTTCCAAGGATTTCAAAGCACTTTGCAGACATTTAATTAAGCTTCACAAATGAGTTGTGCAAGTGTTTCCATTGTGCCCAAGAGTAAATTAAGACAGACAGGTTAAATTACTTGCTTAAATGCATATTGGGAGTCTATGGCATAGTAGAGTCTTCCATTTCTCAGTCTTGGGCTTTAACCAATGCATTATGCTTCCCTTCTTTGTAATGGAATTGCAGAATCCTTCTCTTTCAGATAAATGCTGTGGAAAGGATTAACTCATTCAGTTAAATAACTGGCTTGAACCTTAGTTTGGAGTTGAAATTGAAAATGCTTGGCTAACATTGTTTGCAGTGTAATGGTAGCCTTGTCAGTCCCAGGATATTAGAGAGACCAGGTGGGTGAGATAATATCTTTTATTGGACCAACTTCTGTTGGTGAGAGAGAGAAGATTTAGAGCCACACAGAGCTCTTCTGTGATGCTGGGAGTACCATTCCCAGACCTGAAAAAGAGCTCAGTGTGGCTTGAAAGTTTGTCTCTCTCACCAACAGAAGTCGGTCCAGTAAAAGGTATTACCTCACCCACCTTGTTTGGCCAACGTTGATTATTTTTGACTCCCTACATCTCTGTGTTTCAATTTCCCACCCTGCTAGTCTGGTGGTAAGAAATGGCTACTGCTGATGGCACAACACCTGCTTATTTCATGCATACCTTCTCCCCGCCCCCACCCACATTCCATTTGTTTTGTTCTATTGTGTCGTGACACACAACTTCTTTGAACCAGAACCATCTGTTTTTTTGGTTAAATGTCTATACAGCATCTAGCACAACGAGGCCGTGACCTGCAGGTTCTACTGTAATTCAATTCAATACTAACTGAAATGCAAAGATGTATTTTTTTAGTCCTGGTTGGGTCTGGAAGAATATTGACAAAATATGATGGAAAAGGCTAGTCTTGTGGCATTTCCATCCTACCTGGAGGCAGATCATTGGGGGGGGGGGGCGCTATTCTTATCAGATTTCCACCCAAGAGGTATGGATACAATCCACATATTCAGAGTTGGTCGGAAGAAAGGGAGAAAGTGTCATTTGCTTTTGGAAAAATGTTCCAGAGTTCTGTTAATGCAACAGTGAAAAGTTGAATTTCAATTAAAAAGCAGCAAAAACATTGGCCTGTTCTAGAGCTAATCAGTCCACTGTAGTGGTAATTATCCAACCTCAACCAAAGTCTCCGCTAGCTGTTAGAGTACATGATTGGCAGTCAAGAAATCTGGGTGTTGTTCTTGGCTCTGCCAGTCATTTACTGTACAGCCTTGGGAATTAAAGTTACTGAACCTTTGTTCCTCAATTTCCCGATCTGATACAGGGAATAACACCTTCCTGTTAGGGATGTTTGTTAAGGGATAATTAACTAATGTTGGTTAAAGCACTTTGAGATCCTTGGATGGAGCAGGCTGTCATTCTAAATCAAACCTCCAGATACAGGCTACGATGCTTATTCTTTTGCTACATTTTAAAATTTTCTTCCCTGCAGATAGGCAAGTCTAGTTTAGGAGACAATAGCATCTAATACCTGTTTTGTCACTATTCTCATGGCCAGCTGGGCTGCCGATACTGCCTCTCAGTGTAAAATTAGCTTTTTGTTAAGCAGCGCTTTCCTGGAAGGAAGAGAGAGAAATATGAATGTGCTGCTGAAAGAGAGAACTGCAGCACTGGATAAAGTCTCCATGGTGGTAGCCTGCATTCTGCATGCTTCCCTACATAGCAGTGTGATACCACCTTCATCAACTCTTGATAATCCCCTCCACTTCCCTTTGTTCCTCTACTCCAGTGGTTCTCAACCTATTTACCATTGTGGGCTGCCTATACAGCGCTCTGTGTTATGTGGGCTTGCATCCACACAATATATATACTACCTGTATGGCCCTGAGGATGTCGCATGAGCTGCAGCTGTGTGCTGATTGGCCATGGGTTGAGAACCACTGCTCTACTCCTTCTTGCTTTGCTACAGGCCGATAGATGAAATTGAAAAGCAACTCTCTTCCAGTTCCAGCCAATGTCACTCCGAAATGGCCTACACAGGGACAGAGCAGCAATGCCGTCTAACTGCAGCGTCACATTCCATACTTAACATGTGACCAGCTGGATAATCAATTCCATTTGGCCACAGTTCAATATTGGTATGAGAAGCAATGTAAGATACAGGTGTTAAATAACGGTCCCGTCTCTTTAGGTATCTGTCCAAAATAGGTACAATCCACCAACAATAGCACTTCCTACTGTGGTTGGGGGGTTTATTCGTTGTGTCTGTCATTAGTGTAATTTACGGAATCCGCTGGAGACAGAATTAAGTTTGTTCTGTTGTGCCTGCCACCTGGTGGTCCCAGCACTGTAACTAGACCCTGCAGCGTCCTGGTGCCACCCACTGGGTGTGGTGGGTGGCCCTGTGCAGCTTAGATAGCACCTGAGATGCTTTCGGTGGCTGTCCTGCAGCTCTGCTCGGTGAGTAAAGCAAAATGTCTTGTTTCTTGTGGTCACTGTCGTTCTAAGGGAGCGAAAGTGAAGCTGCTCTCTGGGCATACTGCCAGTGGGAGCTATACCCAGAGCTTTTCTCGCTCAAGACTGTTCCTTGACTCTTACAGTGTGATCATTAATACAGTGGGGTGAGCTACACTGCTTTCCAACAAGTTAGAGTAGGGAGATATAGAGCCCAATCCTGCAATTTTTATACACAGGGCTGGATCAAGACATGGGCATTACAGGCCTATGCCAAGGGCTCCTGAAGTCTTGTAAATATACCAGAAATTCAGCTTCCACATTAAAAAAAAAAAAAAAAGGCACAAAGTAAGTTTCTAGCCCTCAGAGTTGTGAGGAAAAGCCTGAAAATCTGAGTGGAGTGTAACAGTAATGTCTGCCTGAGTCTGAAGACAGCCTGGAATAATAACTCTGAGTGGGGCGAACTGCGCCATGTATCTCAATGGTGTACTCCAACATGCACTGCTCTGGGGACCGCACCATCACCACCACCCCTGAAAACTGTGTGTGACAGGACAAGAAGAATGAAGCAGGTCCAGGCTCTCCACCCTCCCAGAAACCCCTGCAGCTAGGATGTAAGCATAGGCAGTGAGTAATATGGGCCCGTAGTGCCCGTGCTCCTCCAATATGCAGGAACGTGAGCCCAGCTCCACTAATGTTTGGGCTTATATTTAATCAGAGCTGTCCCGTCCATAGGACAAACTGGGACAACCATCCTGGACCCCACGTTTCAGGGGGACGTGAGGTCCAAAGCATTATGGGGCATTAGAGGGGGCCTAGCACCAGAAGCAGTGAGTGACCTGGCCCCAGCCCACCCTGCTCCACCCAACCTCTTCCCACCCCTGCTCTGCCCCCACCCCACCCCAATCCCCCGCCCCGCCTCTTCCTGCCCTGCCTCTTCCTGCCCCTGCTCCGTCCCCTCCCCGCCCCTATTCCACCCTTTTTCCCAAGCCCCCACCCCACCTCTTTCTGGCTTCCACCCCCTCCTGCAAGTGATGAGGGGAGCCAGCGAGGCAGGCTCGGGCTGGGTTGCTCTCTGCTGCCAGCATCAGACCCCCCCGCTAGCCCCTCAGGCTGCCCTGGCCCCCGTGTCCCTCTGAAGCATGGGGCCGGGGGCGATTGTTCCGGTCTATCCTATGGGCAGGACAGCTCTGCTTGGACCTGTTCTGGGTGCCAACAAAAATTATACAAACCTGGTGCCCATGAATGTCAGTAATAGCCCCCTGCTACCCATACCTCTCCAAAGGGGAAGGGTCCCATCTTGCTCCTGCATCCAGGGTGCATTTATTTGATGAAACTAAAAACATGGAAGTATTTCCAAGGAAGAGCCTTGAGAGAGAGGGGCCCAGTACAGGGTCCTTACTGTCACTCCTATGGGACCCCATGGCACTGCCACTGCTTCATGGGCAAGGGAGGGAGCCATTGCCCCTCCAAGTGGGAGCAGGGCCATGACATAGGGATGAGGTCATGAAGGCTGAACCACAGTGGCCCTAGGACTGTGGTGTGCCTAGGTTTGCCCGGGTGGCCCCAATCCAGGCAAAGTTCCTATTGATTACCATGAGAATTTTGTCTGCATGAGCATTCCAGGATGAAGATTGTTGTGCTACTGTTATATTTCCTTTGTGCACATGCCCTCAGATACGTGCCTGCAGGCACACGCACAAAGTGCCAGGTTCTGCCACTGAAAGGACTTACATTGGCATAACGCAGATCAGAAACTAGACTAGGATCTTCCGCTTCGTCCCTTGCTCTTGACTTACATGTCAGCCGGAGTATTTATTGAGTAACTGCTGCTTCAAACAGCTAGTTAGACTGAACTTCAGGTAAGTTTTTAATCAACTCAGTGTATACATTGTCCCTTGGGTTATTTTTTAATTTTCATCCTTTTGACCACACTTTGATAACTACAGGTATGCTCACCTCAATCTCTTTATAAGTATATAAAAGTTGTATTTCAAGAGCTACCCCAGACTGAAATATGAATTTTGTTTTTAAAATAATTCTCATTAAAGGGCCTGTGACAAAAAGGTCCAGTTGTTCAGGTTCTAATTCTACTTGCCATATTTCTTATTGTTACAGCTTTTCCGCTAGGGGGTCACTGATCTGTGGGCACAAAGAAATAAACTCTTCATAAATAGTCACGTGGCATCGGCAGCCAGAGGGTTGTTAAGGATATTGTGTGAGTTAAAGTGCCCTTGCAGTGAAGGCTTTCAGCTTGCTTTGTACAGCAAAGCCGCTACACAAAAAGAGGGTAGCTGCCCAGGCTCTCTTTTCCAGGCCGTGTGATCTCAATAAACAGACTTGGATTAGGAGTTTCTCAGGTGAAAAATGCAGGGCCTGGGGCAGGAAGAAGAGGCTGTGCATTAAGCAAGAAGGTTTGGTGGTGGGATTTGTTGAGAGCCCTGGGAGAGAGAGTGAGGAGCAAGACAGCTGTTTCTGGGGACAGGGCAGTTGTGCCTCACTTGAGGTTTCCACCGAAGGGAGTTGCGTGTCTGTTGCCACCTTGGTTTATTTCCAGGACTCATGTACATGTTGTAAATTAACAAATTACACTAAGAAAATGTCTGATTCCATGTTACCAATTGTTGTTCCAATCGGCCTTTTGTTGTGTATTGAAAACTGTGTTAAAATTGTGAGCTGTCACTTTAAAATCAATGGGTTTTTTTCCTGGTCCTGCTTGTAGGCTGGAGAACTCTATAGGGAAGCCTGCATCCTGGGCCTAGCAGCAGTTAGTCTACAAAGAGCCAGCATAGAGCAAGGTGGGGTGAGTTGTGCCTCTCTGCCTTAGGGAGCAGTCTGCTTTGTCTCTCTCTCTCTCGGTTCTTGTGTTTTAAAGTCTGGATTTTAAGAAATAAGGTAGTGTTTTGTTGTAACCTTCCTTACAGAGTATTTTCTGTGTTTAATCTAACTCCCCTGAATTATTACTATGAATGTAATACTTTACAAGGCCCCAAATTCTGCTGTTGCTTGGCAAAGGAGCAACATTATATAAATTTCTGACTGCAATTCCACATCCAAATAACTTTTTGCTGTTGGGAAGGAGGAGTCAGCTGGGAAGGAGTGTCCAAGTAAATTGTTAATAAGGACTTATCTGCCTGTTTAAGATAGCAAATTGAAAGTTCTGGACTCACTGAGTGGCTGAGTTAGAAGGGAATTGGGTGTTGGTGCAAATGGGGTGAACTGGTTAGCACTGCTGGAGAGCATTCTCTTACATATGGAATAGAATAGAGGTAGTGAAAAGTGATACTCCTAAATGAATGTTCTAGGCGCTTTCCAAATGCAGAAGATGGCACTGTCTGTGCCTCAAGGCCACTTGGACAAATGGAGGAAGCATAATGTGAGCAATGCCTGAAGGTGGTTGTTCTGCATGGCAACATATGGTTTGAATAACAGAAAACTTTTTGTTACAAGATGTATCAAATACTCTCAAATTCCCACGTGAAAGGAGGGTCTTACCTGACTCCCCATGCATAACTGGGGATGTGTTACTCAACACAGCTAATGAGAGAGGTCGCTTTAGATTATATGTGAGAGAATGGTTTTCTTGGCTGCGTGAGCATCCAGGTTGTATTTCAATACTTTGTAAGTAAAGCTTAGTGCAAGTCTCGCACTGTTTTCCACAGGGTCTACAAAGGCATGTTTACTTTGGTCTTTACATTTGTTAAAGAGTCATTAAAATCAGAGGACAAAAGGGCTGGATTGGAGGCAGTAATCTGGGCAGTTGCTGGCTGGTGCAGAAAGCAACAGTTATTGTGGGAAATGGAGAAAGGGAGGAGCTAGCTTCCTCATTATGATATTGGCACAAAGGAGACTGATCTTCTTCTAAGGTAGTACCATAAATTGGCTGAGGAGATGCACTTTAGACTTGGGGAGAGCCAAATAAGGGATACTGTCAAGTAACGTTTTGGTTGATCTCAGCTTGGATTTTGTGCCTTAATGTTGATATCTGTTGGGATTGTCCTCTGAATTTTAAGTCTCTTTAAAAAACACAAAACAACACTGCACCACAAAAAGCTTCCACCGCTTTGATGCCAAGAAATAATGAGAACAGAAGATACTGTCTGTGGTAACGAAAATATTTAGTGCTCTGCTGAGGAAGGAGCCATCCAGCTGGCCAAAAGAGCACAACTTAACGAACAAAACTTGTTCTTTATTTGATCTCTGCTCACATGATCATTGATGAAGCTAATTCCCAAAGATGGAACTAAAACACAACAGAGCTGTGATGGTGTTGTGTCTGACCCTTTTAGTTAATAGCTATTTGGTGTAGTCCAAAGTGGGATGAGCTAGCAGGATCTGAGGGTCTGAAAGTGGGCTGTTGTTCCTGCTGACAGAAAGAACAGGAGTACTTGTGGCACCTTAGAGACTAACAAATTTATTTGAGCATAAGCTTTCATGGGCTACAGCCCACATCATCGGATGCATAGAATGGAACATAAAGTAAGAAGATATATGTATACATAATACAGAGGACATGAAAAGGTGGAGTAAGAGGCTAATTAATTAAGATGAGCTATTATCAGCAGGAGAAAAAAAACTTTTGTAGTTGTATGTTTGCTTTCCATCCTTTAGAGTGCAGCCTTTTTCTTCCTTTCTTTCTTTCTTTTCTTTACCTACTTCATCAGATATAGCAGCTGGCTTGTGTTCTGAAAGAAACACGAATAGAAAATCAATGTTTGCCAAATGGAGAAAGTGAAAACTACCCAAGTAGCAGCAAAAGGATGTTTATAGTTTAAATCTTCTAACAATGGAGAATAAAATAAACTGTAAAAAGTATTTGAGTTTCTCTTTTAAATTCTGAAGACTCAAAGGACAGAAAATTGTCTTGTACTGAAAGCACTGAACTGGGACTAGGGATATCTGGGGTTGATTTCCAACTCTGCCACAAACAATCTACTTTGGACAGATGTATGAAAACTGATAAAGGTTCATCTCGTTTGAATAAAGCAGATTTAGTATTTTTGGATTTTTCCCTGCTGCTACCTTTTTATAGTATGGATTAAGCTGATTTTAGCACTCCACAAATGAAGTTTTCACTAAATCTTTCTGATTTGTCATGACATTTCTCGGGTTGGCTGCTTATAAAAATATCTTAAAGCAATTCTTTTAACATATGTAGCTGTACCTATAAGTAAGACACTGGATTTTAATCCTTTTAAAAGCAATTGTTTTGAGGAAGAAGATAATGGAACACTAAGGGGCTGGACAGTGTTTTCAACGTTGTAAAGTATTGTCCTTCCATAAAAACAAGTGAAAGGAAGGAACTAAGTAAAAAAACACAAACCATATATATTCTTGAGCCTGATCCTACATTATTCCTATTAGGGAATCTTCCACATAGAAGACTTGCATAATCAGGCCTTAATTTGCAAGATACAGAACTGGATTAGATATATTACCTCGTTTAAAGGAGGGGACATGTACTTTATGCTTCACATTATATGTTACCTTACGGTTTGTCCACCCTCTTTATAAAAGAAATGTCATAGTATTCTGCAGTAAGCACAAGCTAGCTACTGCAATGTTCTGAAGAGGAAGTATCTCAGATTCATACCATAAAAAAGTGCTTACTTTTTTCATAATAGAAAACTCCAAAAAAGGTCACTCTGTTTCAAACAACCCCCTGGAGGCCTATCCGGGGGATTCAGTTAGCCATGTCATCTTATTACTTAATTTTTAAAATAAAAAAGAAATGTAGAGGTTGAATTGACCTTGTATAAACTTAGCCAACCTCAGCAATTGCCTGCCAGATGTGTGTTCCATTATTTAAGTGATACTCCACTGTCAGACTACTTCAGAAATGAAGTGGACATGCTGACCCAGGCACTGGTGTTCATATACTTAACTACTGTAAGCAAACAAACAAAAAATCAACTCTGTGCAGACAGAGTGCTGATTCCAGGCTCCAAGGAGATATTCATCTTGATTTGAAATGTCAGTCACTATGGTCCAAACGTCTCAGAGAGGTACAATCATATTTAGGGAAAAGATAGCACTTCAGAAGATTTGGCTAGCTAATCTGTCTCATTTATATATTTCATTTTAGAGCTATAGAGATATATATTTTTAAAATACAGCTTTTAACTACAATTGCAATATTTCATTAGGCTTTTAGCATACGAAAACATCATTTTCCTACATTCCTACATTCCATGTACATTCCTACATTGCTGCAGTTTAGGCAGGAAATACTTTAAGAACCAACAGGCTCTGAAAAAATTAAAGAAATTAAAAGATACTAATGAATCATATTCTAGAACATTAGCAAAATATTAAACAAATGTAATGTTTGCCAACTGACTCCTAGTGGTCAGGATAAATGCCAAAGGAATCCCATTCAGCGTCTGCCTTCTTGTCTGGAAAAGCCTGAGTCAGCATAGTGGTTACGCAGCATGCCCTGTATGTCAGTAAAACGCAGGTGATTGACCAAGGGGGTGGAAATTCCATACTCGAGGAGTCTCCCTGAGTGTCTTGGGTTAATCACAACTGCTGTAGAATTGGAGGAGGGTGATGTGAATATGTGGGAGATGTTTACTGAAAGTAAGCCGGTGGAGCGTTCAGAATGGAAAACGTTTTCTGTTTCCAGAATTGACACCTTGAGAGCATTGTAAAATGATCTACCATGCAATGGTAAGCAAATCACTGGGCCAGATCCTCAGCTGGTGTAAATCAGCATAGCTGCTTTGGCACCTTGCTGAGGATTGGGTCTGCCATGTGAAGATGGTGAACTGAAATAGCTAAATAGAACCAGTGCAATCTACATAATGAATTGATTTCAAAACAACAGTTAAAAAACATATTGAGGCCTGTACAGAGATCAGGGATTTGCACTGTGCTGTGTTCTTGGTAATTTGTAATTGATTTCTTTGTCAAATACAGCTCATGTGCTTGAAGGAAATATGATGGCAGCCCCTGTATGACCCTGATGTCTCCTTTTTTTAGGAGCCTGCTTAAGAATTTCACACCTCACTTAATGCCAAATTCAATTTGCTGTTATTTATAAAGATCACTTGCACAAAGAGGCGGCTGCTGGTTGAAGCGGGGCCTGAAAGAATTGGAGCATTTAGAAGCATGCAGCAGAGCATGCCAAATTAAGCTGGTTTTCTAAGGACGGGCAGTTTCTTTGATTTTCACTAATTTATTACATGTGTAATTATTTAAGGAATTACACATGGAACTAAAGGAAAAAACCTCTGAGTTGGTTAGAAAAAAATCCATTTTAGTCTTAACAAGGGTGCACAATGATGTGACAATTATTTGGACAATAGCACTTCTGGTTATGTGAGGGATATTCAGTAAATTTCTGTCTCCATTCATTTTTATTCTGGACAATGCCCCTTTAACTTCTTATATTTTGAGCTGTTAAAATCTTTCTAGACCAGTTCCAGTCTGAAACATCGACACTTCTTATCAATTATTTTTATTTGCTTCATTATTATTATTATTATTTGCATGATGGTAGCACCCCAGTCATTTGACCAGTCCCCATTGTGCTAGGCGCTGTACAACACAGAACAAAAAGAAGGTCCTTTTCCCAAGGGCTTACAATCTAAATCTAAGGCAAGAGACGACGACCCGCATTTTTTCTTCATCCTTACTCCATTCCTTCTGCCATCACCTCACCCACCTAGCAGCTAGTGTCATAGCATTTCCCTACCTCAGAGGGGTATTGTGAAGATAGCTGCATTAACGACTGTAAGGCACACAGGTGTTACAGTAATGGGGGCTGTAGGAAGTACCTACTATGAGGAGAAACCTTGCTCCTAGTAAATATGTGTGTATGTGTGGATTGCCAAGTCAGGTTATTCAGACACAAAGAGGAGGGAGTTGAGCATGAGCTGTGCTCCTTAGTAGCACTGTCAAGTACTTTTTTTTTTCCTTTCTTCAAAAGCATTTCAGAGGCGAGTGTCGGGGACAGCTTAAAAGAAAAGCCACTCTGATGGAGCAGAGGGTAGGGAGGGAATATCAACCTTAAATTGCACTTCAGCTGTACGTTTTACCACATGGCTTGAATTCTCCTCCAACAGACTCTCTTAGCTCTTTAAAAATCCAAACTCAATATGTTTAGCTTAAAATTATTTAACAATATTTTTGAGCAGTGTAAGTTTTTTTTTTTAAATGTTAATACGCCTTGGTCCTCAATCTGTGCGGATAGTATCCTTGTGTCTTGCGCTTGTGGAATTGTGACCCTCCATTGTTTTAAGAAGAAAAGGAGTACTTGTGGCACCTTAGAGACTAACCAATTTATTTGAGCATGAGCTTTCGTGAGCTACAGCTCACTTCATCAGATGTATACCGTGGAAACTGCAGCAGACTTTATATACACACAGAGAATATGAAACAATACCTCCTCCCACCCCACTGTCCTGCTGGTAATAGCTTATCTAAAGTGATCAACAGGTGGGCCATTTCCAGCACAAATCCAGGTTTTCTCACCCTCCACCCCCCCACACAAATTCACTCTCCTGCTGGTGCTAGCCCATCCAAAGTGACAACTCTTTACATAATCAAGTCGGGCTATTTCCTGCATAGATCCAGGTTTTCTCACATCCCCCCACCCCCATACACACACAAACTCACTCTCCTGCTGGTAATAGCTCATCTAAACTGACCACTCTCCAAGTTTAAATCCAAGTTAAACCAGAACATCTGGGGGGGGGGGTAGGAAAAAACAAGAGGAAACAGGCTACCTTGCATAATGACTTAGCCACTCCCAGTCTCTATTTAAGCCTAAATTAATAGTATCCAATTTGCAAATGAATTCCAATTCAGCAGTTTCTCGCTGGAGTCTGGATTTGAAGTTTTTTTGTTTTAAGATAGCAACCTTCATGTCTGTGATTGCGTGACCAGAGAGATTGAAGTGTTCTCCGACTGGTTTATGAATGTTATAATTCTTGACATCTGATTTGTGTCCATTTATTCTTTTACGTAGAGACTGTCCAGTTTGACCAATGTACATGGCAGAGGGGCATTGCTGGCACATGATGGCATATATCACATTGGTGGATGTGCAGGTGAACGAGCCTCTGATAGCGTGGCTGATGTTATTAGGCCCTGTGATGGTGTCCCCTGAATAGATATGTGGGCACAATTGGCAACGGGCTTTGTTGCAAGGATAAGTTCCTGGGTTAGTGGTTCTGTTGTGTGGTATGTGGTTGTTGGTGAGTATTTGCTTCAGGTTGCGGGGCTGTCTGTAGGCAAGGACTGGCCTGTCTCCCAAGACTTGTGAGAGTGTTGGGTCATCCTTTAGGATAGGTTGTAGATCCTTAATAATGCGTTGGAGGGGTTTTAGTTGGGGGCTGAAGGTGACCGCTAGTGGCGTTCTGTTATTTTCTTTGTTAGGCCTGTCCTGTAGTAGGTAACTTCTGGGAACTCTTCTGGCTCTATCAATCTGTTTCTTTACTTCTGCAGGTGGGTATTGTAGTTGTAAGAAAGCTTGACAGAGATCTTGTAGGTGTTTGTCTCTGTCTGAGGGGTTGGAGCAAATGCGGTTGTATCGCAGAGCTTGGCTGTAGACGATGGATCGTGTGGTGTGGTCAGGGTGAAAGCTGGAGGCATGCAGGTAGGAATAGCGGTCAGTAGGTTTCCGGTATAGGGTGGTGTTTATGTGGCCATTGTTTATTAGCACTGTAGTGTCCAGGAAGTGGATCTCTTGTGTGGACTGGACCAGGCTGAGGTTGGTGGTGGGATGGAAATTGTTGAAATCATGGTGGAATTCCTCAAGGGCTTCTTTTCCATGGGTCCAGATGATGAAGATGTCATCAATATAGCGCAAGTAGAGTAGGGGCTTTAGGGGACGAGAGCTGAGGAAGCGTTGTTCTAAATCAGCCATAAAAATGTTGGCATACTATGGGGCCATGCGGGTACCCATAGCAGTGCCACTGATCTGAAGGTATACATTGTCCCCAAATGTGAAATAGTTATGGGTAAGGACAAAGTCACAAAGTTCAGCCACCAGGTTAGCCGTGACATTATCGGGGATAGTGTTCCTGACGGCCTGTAGTCCATCTTTGTGTGGAATGTTGGTGTAGAGGGCTTCTACATCCATAGTAGCCAGGATGGTGTTATCAGGAAGATCACCGATGGATTGAAGTTTCCTCAGGAAGTCAGTGGTGTCTCGAAGGTAGCTGGGAGTGCTGGTAGCGTAGGGCCTGAGGAGGGAGTCTACATAGCCAGACAATCCTGCTGTCAGGGTGCCAATGCCTGAGATGATGGGGTGCCCAGGATTTCCAGGTTTATGGATCTTGGGTAGTAGTTAGAATATCCCAGGTCGGGGTTCTAGGGGTGTGTCTGTGCGGATTTGATCTTGTGCTTTTTCAGGAAGTTTCTTGAGCAAATGCTGTAGTTGCTTTTGGTAACTCTCAGTGGGATCATAGGGTAATGGCTTGTAGAAACTCGTGTTGGAGAGCTGCCGAGCAGCCTCTTGTTCATATTCCGACCTATTCATGATGACAACAGCACCTCCTTTGTCAGCCTTTTTGATTATGATGTCAGAGTTGTTTCTGAGGCTGTGGATGGCATTGCGTTCCGCATGGCTGAGGTTATGGGGCAAGTGATGCTGCTTTTCCACAATTTCAGCCCGTGCACGTCGGCGGAAGCACTCTATGTAGAAGTCCAGTCTGCTGTTTCGACCTTCAGAAGGAGTCCATCTAAAATCCCTCTTTCTGTAGTGTTGTCTCTACGTAAAAGAATAAATGGACACAAATCAGATGTCAAGAATTATAACATTCATAAACCAGTCGGAGAACACTTCAATCTCTCTGGTCACGCAATCACAGACATGAAGGTCGCTATCTTAAAACAAAAAAACTTCAAATCCAGACTCCAGCGAGAAACTGCTGAATTGGAATTCATTTGCAAATTGGATACTATTAATTTAGGCTTAAATAGAGACTGGGAGTGGCTAAGTCATTATGCAAGGTAGCCTGTTTCCTCTTGTTTTTTCCTACCCCCCCCCCCCCCAGATGTTCTGGTTTAACTTGGATTTAAACTTGGAGAGTGGTCAGTTTAGATGAGCTATTACCAGCAGGAGAGTGAGTTTGTGTGTGTATGGGGGTGGGGGGATGTGAGAAAACCTGGATCTATGCAGGAAATAGCCCGACTTGATCATGTAAAGAGTTGTCACTTTGGATGGGCTAGCACCAGCAGGAGAGTGAATTTGTGTGGGGGGGTGGAGGGTGAGAAAACCTGGATTTGTGCTGGAAATGGCCCACCTGTTGATCACTTTAGATAAGCTATTACCAGCAGGACAGTGGGGTGGGAGGAGGTATTGTTTCATATTCTCTGTGTGTATATAAAGTCTGCTGCAGTTTCCACGGTATACATCTGATGAAGTGAGCTGTAGCTCACGAAAGCTCATGCTCAAATAAATTGGTTAGTCTCTAAGGTGCCACAAGTACTCCTTTTCTTTTTGCGAATACAGACTAACACGGCTGTTCCTCTGAATCCATTGTTTTAGGGTATCTGCTTGTTATATGGGGTTTACTTCTCTATTTTTTTTTACTCTGATGCTTGTGAAAGGTGCTGTTCTCTAGCAATCAATTTGTCAAATGGTCTCCAAGAGTCTGGGAAAGAGGAGAGCCTATTGAATGTGGAGAAACTTTAATAAGGTATTTGTAGAAGTGAGTGGCTTTTTTCTTGACTAGAAGTGGGTAAGTAAGTTTTTGATTAATTCTGTTTGGAACTCAGCTAAGGGCCTGATTCTGTGGTCCTTAGTAAAGCAAAACTCCCTGTTAAGATCACATCTGTGATAAACAGTTACAACCTGAATTGAATGAGGTTTGGCAGGTGTGGGCATTAACTAGATATAAATTCTCCCTCATGCTTATTCCATCAGGGAAAAAACACAAAATATCCCAGTGCCTCTACAGAATATCATTCCTACCTCTGAAAGAGCATACAGTTTTAATACTAGAAATGGCTCTTCATGTATATTAGAAGGGCCTGAATTTTAAAATCTGATGTACAGATCCGGACATACGAAGTGTGAAATTCACTCCAGTGTGAATTCATCCCATAAGAGGCATATGTCCCGCTTATGATCTCAGAATACTAGGATTTAAGAGATTATATACCTGGCATAGAAACTGTAAATTTCACTCACAGTGCAGGTACTTACTATGAAGTACTTTGAGCTGGCAGGTACCATGATTGTGGATGAAAACTGTATGTTACATTTCTGTTCATGGCCTGGAGTTTGGATTTTTTTGAAACGTAGGCCCTAATGGTTACATGTCTTTATTAAACTTTTGTCTTCTTTTAACTTGGTTACATGTCTTTATTAAACTTTTGTCTTCTTTTAACTATGTGCCAAAAAGTTTCAAGAACTTTCTCCGTAGATGACTGATACCTTCATTCACAGACCTTTGTATGCTCCTCTCTCTCTGTTGCAACTTCAGGCTCTCTTTTCAATTGAGGCTTTGACTTGCATGCATTAACCTGCACATGAGATTTAATTATCTTTGACAGCTACTATTATGTTGTATCTGATCTTTGCAGCATCTATGTGTGGCTTGCAGACTTGAGCAGCTGTGATTCAGCTGAATCTGAATACTCCTTTCTGTGCATTTTTCTTCTAATGGCGACGTACTGTAGTTAGAGTTGCAAAATGAGTAAAACTACAGGAGACTGAAAAAAATGCTGGGGCGGGAGGGGAAGTCTAGACACCTGGTAGAAAGTCTGTTTAATCTGGATCCATTAGCATCAGTGACCATATACAATGAGCATGATTCTTATTCTCCTCCTGACTAAATATCTGTTTTACGCCAGTGCGAGTCAAATGATTTAGAGTTTCCCTGAGCTACACTGAAAGAGATGGAAAAAAGAATCAGGCCAAGTATGTATGAAATGACCCTGTTCATCTTTGTAACGTGTAGTAATATTAACATGTATGCCACCTTTTTAAATGAGCCAGCCCCTTGTAGATGTTGTTAGTATTTCAGTAGCTGATAGTGAGAGATTTTGCTCTGGGTCTTACGCTAATCTAGAGGCCTTTCTGATGCTGTGCAGTCATTAAGGAGAATATATTTTCCATGTACAGAACATGCACTGAAATTGTTTTCTCTGATTTAACAATGAAGTGTGATTGCAGATTTATCGATTGCAAGGGCCCCCTGCTGTTGACATTGGCAAATAGCTTGTTTGTTACTTAACATAGACTAAGGCCTGGTCTACACTGGGGCGGGAGGGGGGGGAATCGATCTAAGATACGTAACTTCAGCTACGAGAATAGCGTAGCTGAAGTCGACGTATCTTAGATCGAATTAGAATCCCTTCGCGTTCTCGCGGCGCAGGATCGACGGCAGCTGCTCCCCCGTCGACTCCGCTTCTGCCTCTCACCCTGATGGAGTTCTGGAGTCGACAGCAGAGCTATCGGGGATCGATGTATCGTGTCTACATGAGATGCGATAAATCGATCCGGTGGGTACTGTAGACATGGCCTAAGAATTCTACAGATTTAAATCTCCTTTCCTTTCATGCCAAATGAAAGTGAAGTACATAAGACCCAGTAGCCCATTTCTCAGAGCCTGTAAAACAGATGTAGACCATGAGGAGCAGAGCCAGGGTTTTGGCATGATTAGTTAGAAGTGTCCTGGACTTGGGCTGCTTGAAATTTTTCAGCTGAAACTTTTTTTTTTTTGGCCATAAAATTTAGATTCCAGTCAACTGAAACATGTCACCAATTTATGTCAATTTTTGGCCAATTATTTCATATGAAATGAAAAAAAGAAAATTTTGGAAATGTCAGAACTGTTCATTTACACATTAACGAACCGTCTTGTTTTTATTTGTTGGGCAAGACTTACACAATGGAGGTGGTGGTGGTGGTGTGGTGCCCTCTTATAACTTTAGCACAGTGGTTGGGGCACATTCCTGGGTGTGGGACATCTAAGTTCAAATCCCTGCTCCAGAGCAGGGACTCAAACCAAGGGTTCCCTTTGCCCAGCTAAGTGCCCTAATCACCAAGCTATAGGATATTCTGGGGTGGGGCTCTCTGAATCTCTCCTGTTGAAGCTGTTCCCCTTTGTATAAATACTTCAGCATTCAGTGGACCTTGGATAGAAACCCAGGCGAGTTCCCTAACCACTGGGCTCCAGAGTCGTTCTAACTCTGTGTCTGGCCCAATGGCTATTCAAGTATTTCCTACAAGAATGGAATGCTTTAGGAGCCCTGAAAGCCTGATGACTGTAGTCTGAGACTACGGCGACAGGATAATTTAACATCTGAGCTCTCCCCACCAGCATCATCAACGTGCTGCACGAACAAAACAATGTCATGGGAACAGCTGACATCATAATGTGGAAATGCAAAGGTGGTATCACCAAATTTCGGATTGAGAGTGACTAAAACAGCTTATTCCTCTGGAAAAGCAGGGCTTTCAACCATTGTTTTTAAAGTGTCTGTGTGTGGAGGTGGGGTCGGGAGAGAGAGAAGAAGGGTTGAAGCACATAGTCAAAGGAAGCCCCAAGAAGCCACCCCAGCAAAGCCTTCAAACACCAAAGCCACTACAGGATGACCTGGCTACACCCATTTCCCCCACAGCTTTGCCCTTTACTGGCTACAGGAAGAAGGACTGGTGGTGTATACGATTGCCAACCTTCCAGGATTGTCCTGGAGTCTCCAGGAATTAAAGATTAATCTTTAATTAATTATTGTCATGTGATGAAACCTCCAGGAATACATCCAACCAAAACTGGCAACCCTACTGGTGTAGGAACTGCTATGAGATAATCCTCTTATGGGCAGCTTCAGCTAGCTTTAATATAGCTTTGGGCCAGCAGAGTTGTGTAAAGCTGTCCTAACATGGGAGTATCTGGTCCCAAACTTTTAAAATTGTGAGAGCAGGCTTAATCATGTACATCCATGATGTATGAGCTTTAGCAACATGTGCCATGCTGATAAAGTTACTGAAACTGATCTGAGCTGTACAGAAGAATGTGAGCCCGCTGTGCTGTATCTCCTCAAGAGATACCAAAGAAGGTTTATTTCATATAATTAGAGCTGGTCAACACTGGGAATTTCCATTCTGGGGCAATTTTGACATTTTAAAAAATTGTGAGATTTCCTATTAAATGACATTTCCAAAAATAAATAAAATTCTTGTTAGGTCAAATAAATGAATGTTTTGTTCTGATTTTAACTTTTTATCTATTTTATTTTGATTTTTGATTTTATCTTTTATAAAATGATATAAAATAAAATAAATTTCAAAACGACAAATGGAAATCTTTCATTCAAGTGTTCGCTTTATGAAAATGCGTCTATTCAATTTTTTTTTCCAAAATGAAATGTTGACAAAACACACGTGTTCCTGTAGAATGTTTTCATATCAATTAATGAGCATTTTCTGTAAGAAAAATGTTCTGTTGGAAAATTTTTGACCACCTCTACATACACTGTTCAAGTCACAGACTGTGCAGTCAGAGAAAAAGAGACAAGATTGTCACTGGCTTTGTACGATCTCTTATTTTCCAATCCTATTCTTACTTAGTTCCCTTAGGTGGCAGTAAATGCAGTGTTTTAGCTGAGAAATGCTAGGACATGTCAGTTTTGTTAACCCACACCGCCAGGTACTATACAAGCAAGTCAAATACAGAGCAAATTGTATCTGTGCTTGCCTTGTGCCTGAGCTTAGTGGTGATTTGAAAGGAGAAAGCATGGTTCAGTCTTCATGTTAGTGCAGTCCTGGGCTTCATGTGTGAAAAGGGCAAATGTAAAAATTGCAGAGATGTTCAATGAATGTGACATATCTAATAATAAAAGAGTCTGTTAGGAAATTATTGGCAACAAGAGAACAATTTTTGGTCCATTCAGTGCAGTTTTCTGCACATTTCCCCAGAGGAAATGGGACAGAATCCTGGCAATTTTATTAAGTGTTGCATAATCTTGCAAATTACTCCTGTCCACAAGTGCTTTTCATTCAGTCTAAAGTTCTCCTATTCTTTCCAAAGCAAGCCCTATACCTATAAATCCCAATCCAGACCTGAAGGTTTTTAGGTCAACAGAATGTATTTTCCTGGTTTTAAAATATTAAAAATATAATGCTTGATCTTGCAACCTCTTTGTCATACCAGTAATTTTACCTCACATGAATAGTCCTATTAAAGCCACCAGGAACTGCTAGTGTAACAGCTGTAAGAGCAGATGAAGAGTTCTAATCAAGAACTTCCCATTTACTATTTTTCCTGTTTTGGTTGTTTTAGTGGAGACTAATACACAAATGCAAATGATCAACCTGTCTGTCTCTCAGACTGAAATCTAAACACAGGGTGATTATTTGAGCATATTCTATTTCTTTGCAGGAAATCTGTATCCTGTTGTGTAACCAGTGGGAGGTTACTAAGGTTATTATTGGTTTGGCAATACTGTATTTTGGGTCACAGTTCCATTTGCTTCATTCTGCCATGCACCTAACAGTTAGTACTTTCCTCTTCAAGGAGTCCCACTGATGTCAAACACAGTCTGAGTAAGGCCAGTAAGAATCAGGCCCTTTATTAGTACACTGTAGCTGTAGGTTCTAAGGAGAAAAGCTTCAGTCCTTTTCTAGCTGCTTCTATCACAAAGACCTCTCATTGGATGTACCAGGAATTTTACCCATCAATTTTTGGGTCAAATGACCAGTTCTTGGAGGCTAGTCAAAATGTTTTTGTTTTTTTTTTTTGGTTAGAAAATGCTGACTTATTGAAACAGAAACTTTTCTCACAAAAGGTCAGTTTAGAGGAAATGTTCCTTGGGAATGTGCAGAGGATGGAAGAGAAAAAGAGACACCTTCCCTCTCCACCCCCAGATTACCCAGTAATGTGGTGGTTATGGCGCTTTCCTTGAACATTGGAGTCCCCGGTTCAAGTCCTGTTCTAAATCAGGCCAAACAGGGATTTGACCAGGGCTCCCATAACCAGTTGTGAGGTAGGTCTTGGGCTCTCTCCGTTTTTGTTAAATATTCGGAAAGGTCTTGAGTTTATCCTGATGCAGAACGGGACAGTTTTTGAAATTTCATAGTTTCGTGAGAGGAGAGAACAGATTCCAGCCCAGCTCTGTTTGTGGCGCAGTTCTTACTGTTTAGCACACACTTCAAAAAAATATCTTTAACTCCATTCTGTAATTACTTTCTAAAGGGGAACTAAATTCTCTTTTCGGTTATACTGCAGGGTAAATGGTAAATAAATTGGTTAGTCTCTAAGGTGCCACAAGTACTCCTTTTCTTTTTGGTAAATGGAGAGTAGCTCCATTCACATCAGTGTAACCGAGAGCAGAATTTTTCTTTCTTGCGGTCTCCCCACTCCCCATATAAAAATCCAACTAATCCTTTAGGGCCTGATCCAATAATGCACATTGAAGTTAATGGAAAGCCTCCCATTGACTTCAGTGAAGAGCCAGGTTTCTCAAATGCTGAAGAATTGCAAAGATTTGAGTTTATTGAAATGTGTCATTGTAAATAGTGCAGTATGGATGGAAATAAGAGAAATTCTGCATGACATTCCGCAATTTTCAAAGCAGATTTATTTTTTAAATTGTGTGAAGTCCTCCAATAAAGTATCATCAAGGCCCTCCTGCTCCATCCAGCTGCTTAAGCTATATATCCTTGAACTATCTGCCTGGTATATCTGTTTACCAGAAAAAGCGTCCCTTTTTACAAATTCACATGCTGTCTGTATTTGCCTCCCTGTTTAGAAATTCTAGTGGTAAGGGGCTGCCTGTAAAGGAAATAACACTACACAGTCTCTTAAGAAACCAACCAAAAGTTACTCAATAATATCTGAAGACTCTGCACTCTCTTTTCTCCTGCAAAATGCAGAGACAATGCTCCTTAAATAAGTTAGCAGCTGTGGTAGCAGTCCTGAACAAAAGAAAAGGGCTGGATGCACTTGCAGGTGGAACAGTGCAAGAGAGAGAGAATGGAGCATTTGGTTGAGCAGTTGGGAAGGGAGGTATTTCAAGCAACAGAGGGTTGGCTATAGTGTTTCAAAATTGGTCAAAGCATGGAAATGGAGCTAGTGGTAACTCCCACGATGATGAGAAAAGATCAGTGAAAGCCCGGTCTGAAGCTGTTGTTCCAGGACTGTGTTAAATAAATTTGATCTGAACATTTCTAATGCTGATGGGAGTGGACATTTTTATAGGGCTATTCCAGGCACCATTTTATATTTTAATCATACTAAACTTTCTGGCAGCAGGAAAACAAAAAGCAGTTACTCTGCTTCCTCTATACAAATATGACAGCGTGATAAACTTTGGCCTCTACCAATTTACAATTCTGGAAATGCCCAAGTGTTTGAAAGAGAAGAATGGCCACTGTATCATCATGTGGCCATTGCCTCCATTTTTACTGGTTGTCTTTATTCAAAGGGACAAAGCCTTGCAGAGGAAAATTGCCTTGGCAATGGATAATTTCACTGGCCATCCATCCATTGCATTTAAAACCTATAAATGATCTTTCTACTCCCTGTTCCTAATAAACATCACTTCTCGTTTTCATCCACCCTGTCTGGCAATTGTATACATTAGAGGACCATGTTTAGACATCATGCTATGGATTTGATGGAACAAAATGAATCCATGGTACCATAGGAAGTCTGCATTGAAAACTTCTCCCAGGGTCGTATATTAAATCACAAATGTTTTGTCCTCATGCCTCAAAATGGTTCCCTGTGTGCCCATTTCCCCCACAGCATCACACAGATAGGTTTGGGAAGGATTAGCTTTTAATTGGCCCATGCTGCAGTCATCAGTTTCTTCCACTGTTTACTGAAACTTTCAAAAATGTAAGTGCAACGTCTATGTTTTTATCGTCTTTATTATGATGAATGCAGGAAAACCGTTGCATTCGTTTGTGCTCAGTTCTATCTAATGCTCAATTATGAAATTGGTATCATGAGATATGTCATTCAATATTATGGTTTTACTTCAAATCTGTTATGAATTGTGACAGCTGCCTTTTTTAGATTTTATATTAAAAAAGAACATCCAAGCCTTTTTTGGTACTTCCTCATACAAATAAAAAATATCAGAAAAACGGAAAGAAGTGCTTGAAAGTAAACACTGTTATTAACTGTTGATAATCATACACAATAAAAATCAAATCCATCTGAGCCCACAATGTACAGTAACAACAAGGAGGGTTCAATGGAACGCCCATCAGAGAAGAACATGGGAGAAGATGGAAGGAGACTTTTGTGGATACTGCTGAGGTCTGTAGCCTGGAGAGGAATATTGCAAAGAAGGAGGAGCAAACTCTTACACTTTTCTGTCTCCCTCTCTCTGTTAGTTGCGGGAAGGGGTGGGGGGAGAATTAAAACCCATGCTCTGAAACCAAAGCCCATTGAAGTCAGTGGGGGCGTTTCTGTTACCTTCAACGGACACTGGATCTGGTTTATAGATTTCTAAACATAAAATGTGTTCACGTTATGTGTTGAAGAGAGTTTCAGTGTATTGGATCTATGTAATGAGATCGTTTATTCTTTCTTTTTCCTAGAGATATACCCAAGTCCAGATCACATGGATCTGAACATCCTTGAACTTTGGGAAAGTCTGGATCATGATCTGAACTTTATGGATTGAGCCAATCTCTAACTTTCTGTTTGCACATTATTTAAATATTTTTATTTCTGATTTACTCTCCCAAACACAGTGGGCTATTTTCTTAAGTACCTATTGTGTAAGGTGTATTTGTGCATGGTGCTCTTCTCTGTCTGTAGTCTTCCCCCAAAAAAATTTAGGAGCAAAACTGAATGGAAAAATGCTGGAAAATCCTTCATTCCATCCTTATGGAAACTGCCATGTCCTTTCTTTCCACTTGTTTAACCCAATTGACAACCGTTTTCGGGTGCTAAGAGTAGCTTTTATGAGGGTGAGTTTGGTATAAAATCAGACTAGGAAAAACTGAGTAGCTGGGATTTTTCTCCATAACAAGGGTCTACATTTGGCAAAAATGGTTTTTGCCTTGTTATTGCTGTACAATTCCAGGAACATTTGAAATGAATAATAAATCTTTTAAAATAAATTAGGAAATGAAAGCAAGGGAAGTGCCTCAAAAACAGCAGGCTTGTTCTCTTCAGGCTTGTTCTCTTCAGCTTCAGAGTAGCACACACTTTTTAGTTTTCTGTTGCACCAAAATAAATAACAATTAAAACTTTTATTTTTGCTATCACCACCTCAGTGTTTGTCCTTTTAATATGCTGACAGAATTTAGTATACTGTAAAATGAAAAAATAAAATAGGTTTAATTATTTTATTTAGTACTAAAGCAACACAAAGGATTAAATTCTCATACAGCCTCAGCTTCACTGTGTTGTTCAGGTGTAACTGAGGCACAGAACTTGACCAAAAATATTTAGTATCAACTGAAGGAGAAAGTGGTATGAACAAGCCAGATGTGTGTTTTTGCAAAATACAGCATCAGATGCATGTAAAGGATACCACAGCTATGTAGAACCTGACTCTTCCCATTTGATAAGGCAGGTACTTAGGGTACCATTCATTGTGAAAATATTCCTTCTATTAGTTAAGGCTGGGGTTTTCAGAACATCCTAAGGAAAATTCATACTGGAAATTCAATGGATTTTGGGTGCCTAGTTCCCTAAGGCTGTTTTGAAAATCCTAGCCTAAAACAGGTTGGATCTTACTGAATGTGCAATGTGCCAAATAATTCACTGAACTACATGCTGAGCTGTGTGCAGGCAATTGCTGAACTGACTCTGGCTATTATTATTTTTCAGCAAAAATGTACAGGGAAGAAAAGTGGAGGCTCATTGTTCACCTGCTTTTCGTTAATTTGTGTATGAGCAAATGGATGCGTCAGTGCACCTTCCCACTGGTTGATTTCATCATCTGTTGTTTAGCTTCTTGAATGGACCTTTGTGCGTGCACAAACACCTATGTATCTCAAGCATTTAAGTCTTCAGAAATGCAAAATACTCCTTTTCTCTCCTATTTTATTGATGAGAGCATGATTCATACAAATGTTGAGGAATTTTTTTCTGTACGTGGTGATTCATTTCTGAGACCAAAACAAGTGCATTGGCCTCTCTGGATCTGGAAGAGACATCATTCCTCGTTGTTCTAGCACACAGGCATTGACTCTTTGAATGTATTCACAGTGTTTTCGGGGTGGGGCCTCCCTTGTCCAGGATTGTGTGAGTGCTTGGTCATTGGCTTCAGGGCCATCTTTTAGGGTGGGGCCTGTGGAGCGCTACATCTTCATTCACTGACAATAGCTTTTCCCGGTTTTATTCTAGGCCGCTGGAAATGTGGCCCTCCATCTTTGACCAGGAATTTGCTTGAGCAGACTACTGTACAGACTATGTGATGCAACGTGACCATGCAGTGAACACCCAGTGAGCTCTCACCTTCTCTTGCCCCCTTGAGTACAAGCCCAGCCTGGAGGTGATGTCCCGGAGCTGCCCTAGGGAGCAAAGATTTCAGGTTACTCTGGAACCCATGAGGTCAGTGCTGTGTCAAGTGGAGTCCTTGCTGCCAACCCACTGGGCCTATTGCACTCTCCTTTACAGATATATGTTGGGTACATTTTTATTTTGTTGTTTGTATTTCAGTAGTGCCTAGATATCCCAGCTGTAATCCAGGCCCTCTGGTGCTAGGCACTGTCCAGTCATATAGAATGAGACAGCCTTGCCCGGAACAGCTTGCAAGCTCATTAGACAAGACTGATAAAGGATGGGAGGGGAAGCAGAGAGAGCATTTGATTGCTCAGTCACAAAGCAGGTGGGTGGCAGAGTGAGTTCTGAACAGCGCACAAGTCTTCTGTGACCCAATCCAGTGACCTGTCCGCTAATAAATAGATATGGGGAGCAGTAATATAACTCTGTAAGAGACGCGACCTGCCGTAAAATGTCTGCATTAGGAGCACAGAACTGCAGCAGAAAGGCTGTGTTTCCACAGAGGATGCTTGAGCACTCTAAAATTAGCCTTGAAAAAACATTTCCAGAAGCCCCTTTTTGAAGGAGCTGGTGCTTTGAGAAATGGGATTTGATGTGGCAGGGGACATGGTGTTACTCCCATGGCAAGCAGTGACAGTGAAAGCAGACTACAAACCTAGCTTATTCATGGGTCAGCGTGCACCTCGTATTTGGAAGTGCTTTAATCTTTGTGAGATTTCAGAGACATCTCTGCTAAAGCAACTCACGGCAGACAGCCCTTTAGAAGAAGGGATGGTTGTGGTGTATGCACAATTCACAAGAGGTGGAAGGCTCTACCGTACATTACTGTTTATATTTATACACTAAAGGAGGTGTGATAAGTAGATGTTGACTTGACATGGTTTGTGTTGATGTTTAGCAACTGTAACTGAAGCACCAATTTTCCTCTGCCTTCTGGTAAGTGTTCTTCTCAAGTTCTTTCTGTGTGGTTGAATGCAATGAAGTATATCAGGTATTTTCCAGGTTTGCAATGACATGCTCTCAGGCCGCTGTATGTGAGCTGATAGCTTAATACAAAATTCCGGTTTGAACATACTACTACTCGCTCTTAATGTTCACTTCTGAAGAGCTTGCCCTGAGTCTGATACTGCACTGTCAATATAACCTAGGGTTTGTTCCTCCATTTTAAGGATTTCTGGGCATCTGCCCTACAGGTCTCCAGGAAGATTATTGTAGGTCAGATTATGGCATTAGGCACTGCCCTGAATGTCATGGGATCATCCCAACTTCAGAAGGGCAGTCCCCCAAACTGGGTGCCTGATCCTGACCAACTATTCAGAGATCAGTATGTTCAGAGCTGCAGTGCAACATGGGGACTCGAGGGAAAGAAAGTGCCTGTGGGGGGACACGATTCCTTCCCAAGGGACCTGCTTCCCATGAGGACTTTTCAGGTCAAAGTTTGGGGTCGGGATGCTTTTTCCCTGCCTCCCCCTGTGGTGCACCAAGAGACTGCAATCTGACAGGTCATGCTTGGACTGTACAACAGAGTGGAATGTTCTCCCCCTGCAAACCTGCTGAATCACCTGTCACAATGTAGCCCTGTTAGACTTGGTTCTATATTGAATACTCTCAATGAATACTGCATTAGTCAGTTTGTAAGGAACTGACTTGCTGGAAAGAGACTAAGTATCCATATTTTCCTGACTCTACCAGCTTCCTCTAGGATGTAGGAAAAATAATATCCACTTTCAATGATGGGGACAACTTTTCCAAATCAAGAGGTTAGTTTGTGGCTGCCAAATAAGTGCTTGCATTAACAGTTACCTATTAACTATGCATTTGCACATGCTAAGCCAGGGGTTTGTGCACAGATGGATGTTGAATTTGCAGTGCAACATAGCCACTGATGTTAGAAAATGTGCCCCTGCAAGGCTATTTAGCTCAATGGCTCAATCACCAGGACTTATGATTAAATGAAATATCCACTCTGACTCTAAATTCCATCCACTGCTCTTGATCCCTGTGTGCAAT
Organism: Caretta caretta; assembly: GCF_965140235.1. Lineage (NCBI taxonomy): Eukaryota > Metazoa > Chordata > Testudines > Cheloniidae > Caretta > Caretta caretta. Next base: position 17,592,097 of record NC_134217.1, read on the forward strand.
TCTAACGGTGAAGTGATGGTGACTCTGAAAGATATTTTGAGTTTAGGACTTTTTATTGTGTAGCAAGCGATGGCTTAATCCTGTTAAGCACTGGGATCTGATGAAAATGCTGATCTCCAAGTAGTTGGTTAGGATCAGTCACCCAGTTTGAGGTTGTTCTCATGACATTTAGGATGAGTGGCACTCCTCCTTGCACCTGTTCCTTTAGCTACTCGGTGGATACCTGAAAAACATCTACTCTCTGATGGACTTTCAGGTGTAAAGTAATGAGTCCAGCATATTCAGCAGATCTGGGTTTAGTATTGCAAAGTTTAAATGTTCAAAAATAATGAGTTAGGCCCCCAAAATCATGAGATTAACTTACAAGTAACTTTTGAGGGTATTTTCTCTTTTGGTGTTGTAGCTTTCAAGGGCCACGTTTTTCAAGTTTTCCTCCTCAACCAAGAGGGCTAGAAACTTACTTTAAAAATGGAAGCTTAGATTCTCCCCTAATTACATGCCTCTGGAGCATTCAAAAAGTACCATATCATGAAACTTGGGCTCAAATTGGGAAAATAGGCCACAATGGGGGCTCTCCACTTTGCTGCCCCATGGTATTGCAGAGGCTGTTCGCTTGTTAAGTTGTGCTTCACACAGCATCACGGAAGGTGCTTTCTCTGTCATCTGTATTTGCTTCTGAATAGCTTCTGGTTGAGATTCAGGCATAAGTTTTGACCTACAAAGCTCTACCACGTTTAGGACCTACCTGCCAGAGAGAGAGGGTCTCTCCATTTAGTACCACTGCCATGCAGAGGTACTAGAGCAAACTGCCCCTGTGTTAACAGGGACAGGGCTGGTGGCAGGCCGTTGCCTGTGCATGGTCGTTGGCTCTGAAGCATACTCCTTTATTGTTTGGGCAGAGCTTGGCTTTGTTATTTAGAGGGCCCCACTGCAAAGCTCATCTGTTTCCCGGGCCATTTGTTGAGGTGCTGGGTGGACTGATGCGGGTAGTCAGAGAGGTGTGGGGTTGTTATTATTTTGGGTGAAGGTTATTTTCGACTGGGTTGCTCAGTTCTGGTGAGGTTCACACAATCAAAAATGGGCCAAGGCAATGAAGGGTTTGTGTCATCTCACTGTGTATTTGTTTAATGCCTCCTCTACTTTCCATTGCAGTTCATATGCTGATACGCAGAGGTTTAATTTCCAACTGCTTGTTGCCTAACACAGTTCCAGGATGCTGCTGAGATTTACCCTTAGATCATACGGGCAGTTTCCAGTCAGTGCACATCAGGACATAAAATGAAGGGAGAGCGCTTTCCCAGGCTCTATTTGATACCATTGAGTGCTCTCAGAGTCAGTGAACTGTGACTCATTTCTTATGAAGAATACTAATGATAATTTGCATTTCTGCACCACTTTTCAGGCAGATGGCCCCAAATATTTTCCTAAGCAGGCAAGGTGAGATGTGATCGGGGAGGTTGTACACATGGACTGGGTCGGGGCTGACTTTCTGGGACTGAGTTACTATTTCTTGTGTTACTTGCTTTACAGAATTGCAAGCTACCATGATAGTAAATATGGTAGGCATCACTTCGCCCAGCATGGAATATCCAAAGAAATCAAACTGATGTTTTAGTGCAGTAAAAATATGTTGCTAACAATCAGCTTTTAAAGTTCTTCCTTGGAATTTGGGATGAACACAACACATTTTGCCCACTTATTGTACATTAGTGTGTCCAGTTAAGCAGCACGCTCACCATGCCGTATTCCTCCCAGCAATGTTATGAATCCATGGGACATTCATTATGATGTGCCTTGTACATAGATCCAGTTAAGTTATAGAGGGCTCTATCTTACCTTTCAGCTGATGCATGGGGAAATAAAGGGCGCGGGCAGCCACAAAACCCTGTGTCAACAGCAGTGTGAGAGTTTTTGGAGGCCAGGCCAAATAATCTCATAATAATTGAGAGGCTGCTGGGAGAGACACCTGGTCAACACACCATATCTCTAGGGCATTATGCCTAGCCATGCAAGCTGATGTCCTCACTGAGTGCTAGCCAGCAGATGGTGGCCATACATGTTGCTTCTGTTCAGAGAAGCAGCAGATGATGTTCCACAATGCTCATCCCTAGCTTGCCCTTTGGAAGTCCGCCCTGGACCATCAGGACTTTCTTTGCACAGGGCGCGCCTGCCCATACAGTTTCTGCTTTGCTGCACTGTCCAAGATTGTTAATGGCATGGCAGGTTTTGGTGCTTGTTGTTGAAGGCGCTTAGGTGAATTTTTGTGCTCTGATGATGAAATATTGTTGACATGTTGGACCAGGCATTATGTATTTTGCCCATTCATTTAAAACAGTCCTTTGGGTTCTTTATTTCTATGCAGGATGAATGAGGGGAGTCAAGAAGGTTGCACACAGAAGCAGACCATGAAAAACAGTACAAGAAAAGAGGTCTTTGGTGAGATCATTTCCCTGTTTCATCGGATGATGAGAAAATTAAGGCACAGGTACTCAGGCTCCTGTGGAACTGTAGCAGAGTTTCATCAAAGCTTTCTCTAATAAAAAGTAGAGATGTTCAAATCATCATCAACTAATTTATTTCAGGAGCTTCATGATATTTTTCAAATATATTTGACAAATAATTTGTTTGTACCCTTTGCCCAGCAGACAGACAGATATAGATACTATGAGCCTGATTTACTATTGTCCTGCACCTCTTGTAGTCCTTCCCAGCAGTGCAAAGTGGGTATATAAGCCTACCCTTCTGACCTGATAGCATTTTATACCCACTTTATTCTGGTGTAAATGACTGTGCAATGTTTAGGACAATGGAAAATCATACAGCCCCTAGTGTTAATGTGTATATATACACACATACAACTAAGATAAACTCTCTATGTGGCCCCCAAAATGTATGGCTCCAGGACAGCACTCCATGAGTTTGCAAGCTTGGCCACATGAGTCTAGTTGCTAGAGATGGTTGACTCACTGCTGCTCTAGCAACCATCAGTTTTACTACCTGAAGTGGTTGTAATTCACTTGGCCTTGTGTCTGATCTGCATTTTGCAAACTAGAGAATGATTGATCCATTTTGTAATTGTATTGTTTGGTTTTGCCTTCACATCTCAGCAAGCACTTTGCTGTGACATCCAAGCAGCACTAAGGAAATACACTCCCTAGCCTGCGAGCATGTGTACATTTGGAGAGGGCATTATCAAATTGGCATTAATGAGGGCTGGAATGAAATGAATTCTAGATGTATGGCTTGGGGACTGCAGCCATATGTTGTAGAGTAGCTGGGCCTGAAATCCCAAGCCAGCTTCAGGGCCTGATAAAGACCCGAGGCTGAAGGCTGGAGATCCTGGATTGAGGAGGCTCTAGATGTGAAATCATTGAGCTTTAATTAAATAAAAGTAGACCGTTCCTGTTACTCTTCCTGGTCATATACAAAATGCCACCACTCTAACTGCATCACTTGTCACAAAATGTTATTTTATATTATATGGATCTTTATTTTGGGGATTCTCCCATGAAATTATATACAAAGTGACAAAGCCCAGACAGGACCAAGGCCCCAACCCTTTCTGTGCATCTGCACAGCTAACAAATGCAGAGATACAAATGCGTGTTTGATGTACCTACATTTTGTGTGTACAGCAATAACATCTCTGCTGTTAAGAAACGTGGCTGTAAGTGGTGAGCTCTGAGTACAGTGTTTGAAGGCGTGAAGGGGAGTTACAGATGCACAACTGAATAAAGAAGAAAGGCTAGACCAGTCATGTATATACTTGGTGCTTTAAAAAGCGCCAATTGTACAAAGCTGAAAACAATTAGGAGCCAAATCAGCTGGGAGCAAGAATTTAATCAGAAAAATGTGAATGACAATTGGGAATTGCTTAAGAACACTTGACTAGAAGCCCAAAAGAAGCCACAATCCTACAACTGAGGAAGAAGGTCGTACTGAGTAAAATAGTGGCCTGGTTTAGAGGGGAAGTGAAAGCAGCTATAAAAATATACGTATAACAAATGGAAGAGGGGGGCAGTTGATAGTGATTGGGTGTAACCAGTAGCTAGTGGAGTCTATGGAGATTGACCATTGCTGTGACAAGAGTATCACCATTTGTAACCCTGATCCTTATGTAGGGAGGATCAGGAAATAAGTGCTGGTAAGAGACTAGACCATGTATGTCTCACTCTTCTTACACAGTGTCAGGAGAAAGCTAAATCTTGGCACAAATGGAGTGAATGAAACCTTCCGCATCCCTCAGTGTGGGGCTCAAATTGTGAAAGTTGGCAATAGCGGAGGCACTCACTTTGCTGCCCCATGGCATTTCAAAGGCTGTTCATTCGTTAAGTTGTGCTTCACAGACAAAGCACTTCCCTGGTGTTCTGTCATCTGTATTTGCTCCTGAATAGCTTCTGGTTGAGTTTAAGGCATAAGTTTTGACCAACAAAGCCCTCAGTCTGGCAGCAAAGAATTGGAGATGGTGGTTACAGTGCTTCCAAATTTTCTTGCAAGCAAGACGAGTGAAAAGAAATCAGAGATGCTGAAATCCTCTCCCATGCCACATGTAGCAGACCCAGAGTCCGTTGAGATCTACAAAACATTCCAATGGGAGTATGAAGGAGACTGCAAACTGCTAGTCAAAGCCATTTACAAACTTCAAGAATATGGTGATCGGCCCAAGAATGTCCCTTAGGCACTTTGCTTTTTTAAACAAGAAACCAGCTACGAAGTAAGACCATGGAGCATTTATGTTATTATTCAGATTTATAAAGCTAAGTTGTGAATTTAAACAATTAACAGATGGACTAATTAAAGACTGAATTATTTGTGGTATAATTGATTGGTAACAATGTCAAAGCAAGGTTATTGCAAGAAATACTAACTTTTGTTTTTGAAAACAAAGAAAACAGCTTTATATTTTAATTCATTCTTTTGTGATGTGAATTATACGAACCCTACCTTTGGTTTTCTTCCATATCTGCACTGTGTTGACTTCATAGGCTCACAGTTTTTCGTATAACCTATCTATCAAGCATTACAGTGCGTTAAAGTAATCAGGGCTCTGTCTAACACAAATGATGTTGTCATCAGGTTTTACAAGTGAAGGTGATATTTTTCTCAAAACCCCTGAAACAATTCATCTTAATTAGCACCAGGGTGAGCTTCTGCATGAGATTAGAATACAGTTAATTATTGAGAAATGTCATGGTAAATGCATTCTCTTAGTATTTTTACATAGAGTGGCAAAAACAGTTCTCTTTGTTGGTCTGAAAGCTTTGTGTGTTCAACTCATTTTGAAACTCTTACAACATGATGAAAGATTAATCTCTCTTTCTGGGATTTTCCACAAATGAACGCAGGGCCAGAGGGTAAAATCTGACCCATAATACATAGGTTGACAATTTTAATTGCTACTGAGTCAAACACACACATTCTAACTTGAATCATGTAACCCCTAATGCCCTCACAGGTTTTCCAGAGAGATTATTATGAGTTATTCTGTTTCTTCTCCTTTGCTGTAATGCGCCATATTTTTTGGGGTCTCCTTGTGCAGACTGAGCTTTCTGTGGTCCCTTAGAGCCTGATCCAAAAAGCCGACGGAAATCAAAGGAAAAACTCCTGCCCTTAAAGAATGCAAATTCTTGTTACTAAATCACTTCCAAAACTGCAGTCTCAAAACAAAAATAGAAACAGATCTCTGGCTAAAGTTTAGTGTGTGATCAGTTCCTGTGGAGATCAGAGTAGACAAATAGTGCTTTCAAATCTTTCAAGGAAAAAGGAAATATTGGCTAAATACATCTCTGGTTACCACCATTGAAATCAATAGAACGAGGTGGAGTTGCCCCTGTGATGTTTTGGCCCAATATGTACACTAGTGTTGTGTTGACCTTCGCTCCTACCCGCCCTTCCCCATCAGTGGCAGCAGAGCTGGCTAGGAGTGCCCCGGCGGGAGGGTTATACCTCTAGGACGCAGAACCCCTCCCGGAGGCCATCCTGGGTTGCTATGGCTCCACGCTTCCTTAATTCAAGGCTCCGTCTTTCTGGGCCCTAGCGCCGCCTCCACCTCCGAAAGAGCAGTTTCTGATCCCGGGAATGTTGCTCCCTGTTGATTTATTCCTACACCCACCTTTCAGCTCCTGTTGGGAAAGGAATTGATGAATAGAAGACCCTGAATAAAATGACTTGGCATTTGTTTTCTGATGTGGTGAACAACAGACAGTCCTAGTCATGCTCAAGGCCCTCTTATTCATCAACAGCCCTAAACTAGCTGTGCCCTGTCATTATGAAACAATGCAGATATTTTATTTCATCACTTGTTAAGTCCAATGTGACAACAGAAAAGCATGGAGAGCGATGAGCAATAACATGCGTCTTGTCCATTTGAATAGGGCATTTATAGATTATTTTTTGTCATCAGTTTTTCTCCCTGGCAGCTCACTCTATAAAAATCTCAGCACCACTTCAGACAACATCATCATGCTCAATGGACATCATCATGAGATTTGCTCTTGGACCAGCTTAATCCCTTCACCCCTGAATTGTTTGCTACCACATGCTGTGCAGTATGTGGCTTTCCACATTGGAAAGGCTAAAGAAGTCCCACAGTGTTGATTGTCTGAAGACCAGGGTCCAGTTCAGCATGGCAGTGTTTTTGAATATTCTCCTCTGCACCCTGGCTGTGCCCAGAAGGGAGTCAGTAAATACTTACAATGCACTTATCTTTCCATGAGATTCACGAACTGGGCGATGCTGCGGCTATTTCAAATGCAGCATGTCTTTGATTATGCAGAACAGCTTCTTTGTTGTTGCTGAAAGCATTGTACTTGAAGTTTCTGCTGAAGTGAAGACCCCCTAGATTTTTCCGTGTGTATCGTAGTATAAGGCTATGACTACCCTGCAAATGAGGGTGTAGTTTGCAGCTCACAGAGACATGCTAGCTGTAATCTAGTTAGCTCGCTAAAAACAGCAGTGGGGACACAGCAGTGCGGGCTTCAGCACAAGCTAGCAACGTGAATACACACAAGGGAGGGTGGGGAGGTGGGCTCAGACAGCACACATGCCACCTTCTCACTGCTATATTTCGTGAGCGAGCTCAATTAAAGTTAGCATGGGTAAATCTCTGCAAGCTGCAAATCACAGCCCCAGTGTAAATGTAGCTGTAGGGTCAAATAGAACAAAAAACCTTTAGGGAGAATGAAGAAAGAGTTACTTCCCCATTTTAAGTTACTGTTTCTCTGCAGTGCTTTGAAAACTTGGTTGGGGTATCGTCAGATCAAGGCACGGAATATCTCAAACAAGGGGAAGTGGGAATTTTAAGCTACAAGTTGTCTATGCTACAAGTTGTCTATGATGAAATTCAGCATTTATATAGCATTTTACAATACATCTTCAAAGCGCTGTACAACACCTCTGCAGGGGACATAAGTAAATATTATTATTTATATATTTATTTAATGGGGATATATATTTATATCCCCATTTTCAAGGTGGGGAAACTGAGGCAGTGAAGTGATTTGCCCACTTGTACTGTGAATCAGTGATAGACCCACAATTAGACCTGAGGATCCTGTACTTCTAACCTCAGCCTACTTTACTGGTGCAATTAAAACATGTGGGAAGCAAAGCACTACACGTATTGTCAGTGCAGTGAGGTGACTGCAAACGGAAATGAAATCAGTTGTGAATTCTTTTTTCTATACTTACAACATCCCAGAGACATTGCTCTGGGATCAGCAGCAGGAGCATCCAGCTAAGGAGGTTAATTTGTGAAAACAGTAATTTTAGGAGGCAAATTCTACATAGCAGAAATAGCAAGAAGTGGTGAAGAAGAAAGCAGGTACAGTCTAAACCTCTGTTTCTACAAGGAGGTAAACCTCCATATGTTTGGAATAAAGAAACCAAGACCTGTGATGTGAAAACACACGGCTTGCTTTCAGACAAAAGACAGTTGGTTTCACTGCACTGGCTTCTAATGGCGGTGTCTTCACAGAATACTTCAGAAGTGATGGATGGAGGTATACGTATAATGACCTGTTCAAGTCAGAAACTGAGACAGTCTCAAAGGAAGGTGCTGACCAGATCTATCGAGTGAGACACGTGAACGTGTTCAAGAGCTGTGCCAGTTCAATTTTACATATATATCTTCCTGACAACCGGGAGGAGAGACAGGATTGCACATTTTCTGAGGATTAATAGTTTCTGGTATTTCTTTAATTTATTACTTTCAGGAGTAATGTCGACTTTGTTTCCTTTTTAGCAGGGCACCCGCACAATCTTTAAAGTGCACAAATAAAATTAAGTCCACATAGCTTCTGTGTTCGTGCAGCAGCTGTTTACATGACAACACATTTTATCTACATACATTTAATCAGTTTCTTCTATGAAACTGTCTCAATCCATCAACATATTTGTAAATCGGTTCAGTTTCCAGTTCTGGAATTCGCCTCTGCTGGCACAACAAAGAGACAGGGAAGACTTATACCTGGGGATGGGGGCGACAAAAATGTGTTTTCCGTTCCAGGCTGAACAGCTCCAAGTCCTAAGGTATTTGCCAGAATGATTGTGTGGAGCTGGTGATCTCACTTAGCAGAAGCCGTAGCAAGGTTTCATTTCAACAGATAGATTTCTCCACGGCTGCACATGTATTCAAAACGGTAGGCAAAATAAGGCAGTGTATTCCAGTGAATAGGGCATTCGACTGGGGACTTAGGAGAGCTGGTTCAATTTCTGACTCTGCCACTGACTTGGTGTGTGGCAAGTCACTTTGTCTTTCTGTGCCTTAGTGTCCTCCTCTGTAAAATGGGGATAATGACACTTCCTTCTGCTGTAAAACACTTTGAGATCTGGGGCGCTAATAAAACTGAATGGTCAAGAGCCAGTTCTTTGTGAACATATCAGTGCCTGAAACATTAGTGCTTCCTTTCACCTGGCCCCTTGTTGGTGTGAAAGTGTGGGAGGGAGATGGCTCAAGTTGTCTATTCCACTCCAGCTTTGGACTATGCGAAGTAGGCCCAGTGCCTGCACTAGGCTCCATAGAAGGAATGGGAGAAACACAAAGGGCTGGGGCGAAGCTCTGGCACAAAGCTCTGCCACATAGAAGAAATTAACACCAGGTCCTACTGGAGGGGAACTCATGCCCTCACCCTTTGGCTCCCCTGGAGCCATTGTGCTTTTTTGAAATTGGGTTGTGTTTGTACAGTGCCTAGCACTAGGCACTGCTGTGACACAAATATTTAACAATACACAGTTAATAGTGCACTGGATAGTATTATTTCTTCTGAGGTCACTGTACTGTCTCATTTGTTGATGGTCTCCACTATATTAAGGATAGTTTCTCTCTGCTGATAATCATAATATAAAACTGCATTAGGTCTTGATACTATTTATATATTTATGAGGGAAAACATGCATGAATGGAGAGTAAAGCTCTGAGCATATGCAGTGAAGCCAAAAAATGTGGTGGAGACTGTGGAAAAAGGGACAGCGGTGGCCCAGGCAAGCAAGTTGCATGAATATTTGCAAGCAAAATTGGACCATTTCTGAAAATGCCCCATGTTACTCCTGCTCCTGTGTTGTTCCCGCTGCACATGTTTGCTAGCAGGTACAATGGAGGTCACCAAGAAATGTAATTGTGCTGTGGCAAATTCACTGTAGGACTTGCCCCATCTCACAGAGCCAGGTGCACTAGAGCCTGGCTGTGCTAGGCAATGATACTGCTCTCATGTTTTCCTGAATATCTCACTTTTCTCTTTCCAAAACAAGATATCTGTGGCCAGTGTGAGAAAAATCCTGCTTGTTTAGTTCTGAATTTCCTTATGTCCATGAGGTTATAACACAGGACCTCAATTCTGGGTTCTGGATGTCCCTGGCTCCAGGGCAACACAACATCTAGTGGACCAACTAGTGTTGCTTTGTGACTTCTATGCTAGTAATTCTGTTGTTTGTGCCCTGGCATCCGTTTCCCGCATCTTGGCTGCTGAAGACTCAGATTGTGCCAGTTGTTTCATTACCTGGGAATGGCACACGCAAGATAATGTGCGTGCCCTAGCATTAAGAGATCCAGAAGTGACAGCGTCAGCTTGAATAGAATAGTTTGAGGCAGTTCTCCTGAAACCTGACCAGTTTCTTTGTTGCCAAATACAGTAGAACTTCACAGATCATTACACCACTTGAGCAGTTTTCTTGTTTGGTCAAGAAAAGGGAGGGAATCTCTTTGCTGTCCTCTGATGGTTGAGCTTGGCTGTGCACTGAGCAAACCCTGCAAACATACCCAGGCAACGTGGGCTTGTAGCTTAAAATGTTCTTTGTATTGAATATGGCAGTCAAGGCAGCAGTTCTCCCTTTAGATAAAGAATGATAGGCAAGCATGGGTACATGGTTGCCAGCACCCGTAGAATGCTGTCATGACTGGCAATTCTTCAAGAGGGTGATGTGACCAGCCTGGTGATATTTAGCTTTGTTTTTATATGAAGCTCTTCATGTGCAGAGCCTCAGTGCTGATATGCTGTGCCATTTGCTCTTAAAGATGAGCATTCCTGCTAGGGCAAGAGGGCAATCACGAGACCCTATCCCCTCCCTCCCAGGATGTCCCATCAATCCATGCTGCTTTTCCGTCATGGCGATGTGCTGTTAGAAATGCACAGAACACCATCAAGCCTCATCACCAGCAAGGCAACAAATACGCAAAATCACCAGTGAAACAAGAGCTCCATAGTGCTGCATTTAGGGCTGCTTCAGGGAAGTACCCCTCCCTGAAAAGATCCTTCTGTTGTTGTTGTTGTGTGGCAGAAGACTGCAGGTCTGTTTCTCTTATCTGCTGTGATTAAGAGAGGCCATGAGGCCCACTCTCATTTCTAGCCCATTCAGGAGGGAAGTTGGCAAGCCAGCTGCTCCATGAATGTCTAAGGGGGGCATCTCTCCTGTAGATTCCCCCAATCTCCTTTCTCCCCTATTGTCTGTCTTCCCAGAGTTCCTCTCTTACTGCCCCTAGGCTCTTTTCCTTCTTCCCTCTTTCCCCCTGGGGCTTCTCTCTTCCCCATCTCCAGTGGTGAATCCCCTTGGTGTTTACTCTCTTATCTTCCCGTCACTTCTGTGGATAAGGAGCTTGCTAAGGCTGGTGCTGTTAACTTGTCCTATCTCCTGTCAGAAATCAGGATTGGGCAAAATACGGCCCACAGGCTGGATCCAGCCCATCTAACATTTCTGTTTGGCCCACTAAGCTCTTTGGCTGCCCCCTCGTGATCTCTATGCCGCTCAAAGTCCCGCCTGCCTGCCGTGGCCTGATGCTGCTTCCAGAAGCAGCCGGCTGCTACTGGCATGTCTCTGCGCACCTCTGGCGGGGGGGAAGCGTCTCCGCACACTGCCCCCGCCCCTACCACTGTCCTCACAGCTCCCATCGGCTGGTTTTCAGTCAAAGGGCATGCAGAGATGTGTCATGGTGCCAGCAGCCAGCCGCTTCCTGGCGTGGTGTGGGGCCACGGCAGACAGGCAGCCTGCCTGCCTGCCCCGCTGCGCCGCCAGCCGGGAGCCGCCTGTGGTAAGCACCTCCCACCCAGAGCCTGCACCTCGCACCCCCTCCTGCACCCCAACCCCCTGCCCCAGGTCAGAACCCCCTCCTGCACCCAAATTCCCTCCCAGACTCTGCACCCCCTCCTACACCCCAATGCCCTGCCCCAGCCCGGCACCCTCTCCTGCACCTAACTCCCAGCCCCCTCACCCTCTTCTGCACTCGAACACTCTGCACCAGCCTGGAGCTCCCTCCTGCACCCAAATTCCCTCCCAGACCCTGCACTCCCTCCATTAATATAGTAGCAATGTGCGGCCCGTGACAACTTACCAAAATTTGTGGAGTGGCCCCCCTGTGAAAATTATTGCCCACCCCTTTGTCAGATGCTACTGCTGCTTCCCTTTTTTTGCCTCTGCGCCTGGTGAGAGGTGGTTGGCAGTAGGGGCTCTAATCAGGCAGGAGGAAGAAAATCAATGAAACCACTGGCCACTCCCAGAACAGAGGGAAGAAAATTGGGACGGTCATGACCCAAATGAGGCTGTTGGCAAGTGTGTTAGAGAACAAAAATTAAGAGTATCCACATTCGTTTGTCTAGGTCTCTAACAAAATAAAGGGAAGACCTGTGGATACTGAGTATATACATTATTATTATTTTCAGAAGTGAAGGCATGCAAAGGTGCCTGTGTCCATGCATTGAAATTCTCTGTGCAGATGACTAGTCTAACAGGTTATTTATACATACAATTGCTATAATTGTTGTGCTGTTCTAGAAACTGCATGTGCAATTTAGTTGTGTATGTGTGTGCACATTTGCACACCTAAACTTCTGAAAATCAACAGGCCCATATTCTACACAGAATGAAATATGCCATGAACTATTTATTAGTTATGAAACGTTACATCTGCTGTATAAATAAAAAGATCAGACTTCCAGTCTGCTGTTTTAGGGCACAGACCATCTGAGTAAAAAATGGAAGACTTTTATGTGTGTGCTGGGGTGGTGGGCTCGCAGTCTACACAGCACTGCTTGTAGCTTTGCAGAAGTGTTTGCATTGCAAAAGAATCAGCAATGTTTAGGTATGTAACTGGGTACAATGTTCACGTGTTTGTTGGAGCTGCTTGTAGCATATTTTGAAAGACGATTAGAAGTCCAACCCCCTGGCAGCAATGAACATCAGAGCTTTATCTAAAGGCAAACTTGTGCGGTGACTAACACCTGCAAATTTCATGGGGCCTGATTCTTATTTACATTATGGCCCCTTCACACGGTCCGACAGTGTCAAGGAGCCTTAAAGTGTCATGCAGTTCAGACACCTGTGAGGCCCCTTTCCTCTACCAGACTGGTATATGGGGCCCATAGTGCAAATGAGAATTGGGCCACTGTCTTCAGTTTTACTGAGGGTCCCTCTTTAGTTCAATGCTGAACTTGATCCTACTTGGTTCAACGAACAGATCTCACAACCCTGTGGTCAGATAAAGCCAGATTACAAATTTTATCTCCACACTCGAACAGTGCTCCAGGTCTTACAGGCTTCACTCAGACAAAGCTCACATTGCCATCCACTGGTGTTTTGCTTGTGCAACTTCTGCAGAACTGAGCCCAACACACACACACACATCCCAGCACTAGAAGTTAATCCGCTGTAGAAAGCCGGGGTAATTCCAGAATTCAGAACATGTAGCAGTTTAATGGGTACAGAGGAATAATTATTTTCCATATTAATATATTTCAGTTCATTGCAAACAGCTGACACTCTACACTTTGTTGACAATCTTAGAGCTTTGATAAATAATTACAGCTAGTTTGACACACATACCACATCAGCAAGTCAAAGCTTTTGTTGTCCATGTGTAGGACACAATTCTATGGACATGTTTATGGAGTTTGATTTATATACATAAAAGTACCTATCACCGACTCCAGGCTCTTTCACAGCTATTAAAGCTCCAAGCTATACAAAAAATTAACAGTGCCAGTAGCACATAACAACCCAAGTCAGACTAATCAACCTGCAGACAAAAGATATATTCCCCCTCCCCCACCCATCTCCAGAGATCCCAACCCCATTGTCCCCAGCACCTCAGCTCCCTCCAAAAGTTCCACAGCTAGATGGACTTGGCAGTGGGCTTTGGAGCTCAACACATCTGACCTGTTTTGCAGCCAGGGGCGGGACACATTCCAACAGCACAGCGCTCGGGTAGAAACACCCTGCTAGTATCACCCCACCCTTTACACAGAAGAGGCTGCAGTTCCTCCACTGATCAGAATTACAGGGGAAGATGGGTGAGTCTCTCAAAATGGCAACTCTCAAGTCATTTTAGCCCACATGTGATGGGGTGTATACCCCTTCCCAGCTTTAAAAGGGTTAATATGGATATGAGAGGCCAATTAGCCCACCTGGCTGCACTTGGGGAGTGGGACGTCCCTAATTAAAGATGTGGCCCAGCTGGAAGAGGAGCTGGGTGATTGCTATAAAGGCAGACAGCCTGAGGAAGAAGGGGGCTGCTGAGAGAAATTTTGTAGTCAGTCAGTGGAAGGGGACACCCACCCCGACCCAACCGGTCAGAGAGGAAGCCCTGGGGCTGGGTTCATCTCCTGAGTTTGTTATGGGATTGCAGGAGGGTTCCCTGGCCCTGAAAGAAGGGTGAACTTGGAGATGCTGTGGGAAAGGTCTGCCAGCAGGCTTGGTAGGGTGAAATCCGGGGGGTGGCATCAAGGCGCCAGGTAGAGTATACCTTGACTGCATGTCCTACAGTCCCTGGACCGGAGCCCAGTGGAGAGGGTGGGCCTGAGTTTCACTACTAGTGACTGGTGGTGTGAAGCCAAGAAGGGGATATGGACTACTGGAAACCCTGAGAAAATGGGGTAGGACCACTGGGTCCAGAATTGAGAGCAGCAGGATTGGGCATTTGTTTTCGTTAGACTTTCTGTTATCCTAGCAAGTGTGGAACTGTTTGTAGCTTTGTAGACGTGGTTGCGTTGCAAAAGAATTAGCAATGTTTAGTTGTGTAACTGGTAACCTGACCTTGCCTGAGGGCTGAGTCACGAGAAGAGGTGGACCACAGCTGGCCTCGATCGACCTCGGCGGGGGTGCTAGATGTGGACAACTGGCTTTATCATTCGACGGGGTACTCCAACAGTAAGTCCATCCTTCACCATAATTTTATCTAATCTGTTTTTATGATGTCTATAACTGTGTGTTGACATTAAAGACTAAACTTATAGGTAATCAAATCAGTTACTGATACTTTTGGCAATGCAGAGGGAGTCTAACTCTTGGAACAATTTTTATGCTGGAAAACTCCATGTAAATGTTATTTCTACTTGAAATCAGTGGGAGTACTGCCAGATAAAACTCTTTGACCAGACTTCAGATTTCAGGGGAAAAATGGCATCAGAGGTCCTGGATAAAGTCTAATGTAAAGTTATTGAGAGCCCTGCTGCACAGAGCTACAAGGAAATATTGTTTGCACAAAATGTTTTTTCCTCTTGTGGATGCTATGCCATAGTTAGACAGTAGATGGCGATAGTGCTACAAGAACAACTGAGTCTTTTCCCACTGCGCCCAGAAACAAATAGTCCTTTCCTAGAAAGCCAGATGACTAATTAATATGTTTGGTGCAAATCCTTCAGTTATTACTGAGCAAATATGGAAATATGTGAGTTTAACTACTTTAAAGATTGAAAATAATATTGATTAACAAAAGGGAGAGAGGCAAAAGCAATGGCATCTCACTTAAATGCAAAGAATGACCACACCAGCAAGAGAAGAAGCTCTCTGGTTACTGTAAATTAATAAGCAGTTTGGGAAAAAAGGACAAAACACTAAGATCTACCAATATCACAATATGTATTTTATACAAACACAAGTGCACTCTCTAACTAAAAAGTATTACTGAGATTCACTTGAAGGCTTAGGATCGAAGCATACTTTTAATTACTATAACTCCCCTTTACCAGTTTAATATTCATTTGGATTAAAGAAGAGGTTTACACAGCATTTAGTGGAGAAGTTCCTCTGTTCTTCCTACATTCAGTTGTCTAGCATGCAGGTGATTCTAATAGTTTTACACAATGTCCTAGAGAACCTGGCATTTATTTCAGTGTCCACAAACACATCACCTTCCTCACTGAACAGGCAGGGCAGGAGGTATTTGTATGATGATGTTGCTGCAGATCTTGGAGGAGGGGGGGATGCATGAGCTTTAAGGGCAACACTTTATTTCTAATAAAGTTCCTATCAGTGTTAGAAGAAAACAACTTTCTGTGATTCTTTGGATACCTATATACACAATGGGCACAGATTCCCAGGGGTGCAGATAATGAGGTCTTTCTAGATCATCAAACACACAGGGCCAAATTCTTTTCACAGTTTCAATGGAATTACATGGTGAATGACTTGGGTCCAAATTCTTACACTTGACAATACTATTTTGGATAGAAACAGGCTAGATTCTAGTGTTCTCCAGTAACACTCTATATAAGTCCATTGCAGCTCATTATCTATACCAATACAGTTAAGTATGTATTTACACCAGTGTCACTGAGAGCCAAACTTAGTCCTATGGCATTCCTCTGTTGGTACCTTTTTGCTTTAAACTTTTGCTTAGGGTTCACCTCTGATACTCTTATTTAATATCAAAATTTTTACACCTTCTTTTGGATGACTTTGGTCTTTGACTGTAAATATTCATGTTAGCATGTGTCATAGTTACTGGGTAAGCCATGCCTCAGACCCCTTTTGTCTCGTGTGCACTCCTCCCTCATCTGATAGGTCTGGCTTCCTGCACCTCACTTTGGTTGGAACTACATGGTCCAACCACACCTAGACTGGATGTATGAGCTGTAGCACCCTGTTTATCAACCTTGGTAACCTGACAGGCCTAACTGAGTTTGGCAACTGTAAGCCTTTTCCTCTGGGACCTTGTGATAGAAGCGGATTAGTGATCTCGTACTGCTTCTTCCAAACAAAGCGTTATTTATTCTTTCACCCAAAGGCACAAAGCACATAGAGCAAAGAGTTAAAAGAAACAGAGTCCTACATGCCTAACCTCACAACCCCTAATCTTTCCTTGCAAGTGTTGGTACATTCCATCTAGCCCAGTGACCTCCATCTGTCCTGCTCACAGCGTGAACACGCGCACACACTCTCTCTGTCTCCTTGCATGCCTGTCAGCTCTCACTGACCTTCCCTGGGCAGACCCCTTAGTTCATCCAACCCATCCTCCTTTTTCTGTAGGTCCCCCAGGTCCTGTAATGATTTAGCATCCTCCTTGAACCTAGGCTTGGCCTTAGTCAGAGTAAACTATTCATAGCCTGACTGCAGCCAGGTGTGGGGTATTCCCCAATACATTGCTTCCTTGTTGTTTTCTCAAAGCCTCTTATCTGTACCATTGTTCTGCCTTTCCTGGGGTTCCTTTAACAACCCTTTTGATTTAACGCTATACCGTAAAGCAGGAAAATATCACACAGATAATCTGGAGGACATATATTTATAAAATACACTATATAGAACTCCTCATTCTCCACATCATGTTGTTGGAATATTTATTCCAGAAATAAAGGAGAATTTCAACTGGCCATCTCATAATTTAACTTTCTGGCCCGGGCAGCTATTTTGCCAGAAGTCACAAGCTACTTCTGTATATCAAAAGTAGCACACAAATTAGCATGTGTAATTCATGTACATGTGTGTTTGTATAGCCAGGTTGCAAGATTTTCAAAAGAACTTATCAACTTCTCATGGATCAGGAACTGGTTAAAATACAGGAATTAAAGTGTAGGAATAAATCTTCAGTTTTCACAATGAAGAGGGAGAAACAGCAGGGTCCCCCCAAGGATCTTCAGTGGGACTAGTGCTGTTCAACATATTCATTAATGATCTGGAAAAGGGGGTGAACAGTGAGGTAACAATTTGCAGATGATACAAATTTACACAAGATAGTTATGTCCAAAGTTAATTGGAAAGAGTTTCAAAGGGATCTCACTAAACTGGGTGACTGGGCAACAAAATAGAAGATGAAATTCAGTGTTGATTAAATGCAAAATAATGCACATGGGAAAAAATAATCCCCACTATGCATACAATATGATGGGGTCTAAATTAGCTATCACCACTCAAGGAGATCTTGGAGTCATTTGTGGACAGTTCTCTGAAAACATCTGTTCAGTGTGCAGCACCAGACAAAAGCGCTAACAATGTTAGGAACCGTTAGAAAAGGGATAGATAATAAAACAGAAAATATGCTGCCACTACATAAATCCATGATATGCCCATATCTGGAATACTGCATGCCACTCTGGTCACTCCATCTCAAAAAAGCTATATTAAAATTGGAAAAGATGCAGAGAAGAACAACAAAAATTATGAGGGGTGTGGTACAGCTTCCATGTGAGGGGAGAGTAAAGAGACTGGGATTGTTCATCTTAGAAAAGAGACAACTAAGGGGAAATATGAGCGACGTCTATAAAATTGTGACTAGTGTGGAGAATGTGAATAGGGAAGTGTTATTTACCCCTTCACATAATACAAGAACTAGGCATCCGATTTAAAACAAACAAAAGGGAGTACTTTTTCACACAAGGCACAGTCAACCTATAGAACTCCTTGCAAGTGGATGTTGTGAAGGCCAAAAGTATAACAGGCTTCAAAAAAGAATATGATAAATTCATGGAGTATAGGTTCATTAATGGCTGTGAGCCAAGACGGTCAAAGACACATCCCCATGTCCACAGTATCACTAAACCTCAAAGTGCAAGAAGCTGGGACTGGATGATGGGATGGGTCACTCAAAATTGCTCTATTCTGTTCATTCCCTCTAAAATATATGGGACTGGCCCCTGTCAGAAGACAGGATCATTGGTCTAGACTGATCATTGGTCTGACCTAGTGTGGATGCTTAAGCACTTTCCTGAATTGGGGACTTTATCAGCAACATATTTCACTCAGACGGGAAATACTGAAAACTGTGAAAGGGAAAATTTATCTTTTGTAGGATTTGCTGCCATCTACAGACTTGATAAATATTTATTTTTTGGACATCTTGATAGCTAAAGTGACCTTTCATTTTTACTTTCTCCATCTGTCTGTGTTTACTTTTAGTGTTAAGGTTTTCTCCTGTCCATCTTAGACTAACAAAGCAATATTTAAATATATGCAAATTGCCCAATTTTGCTGATGTCTAAGGAACATTTTTAAGGTCACTGTTTTTGATTTATCTTACAGAGATAACAAATTTATGCACCATATATTTGATCACTACTTGTTTTTATCTACGTCTTCTCTGATAGTATTTGAATGGGTTTATTTTCTATTTTAAATAAAAGATTTATGCCTTAGCTGTCAGAGTTTGCCTTTATGTGAAAATTTAATCTTCTTTATAGAAGTCTAGATTAATTTATTAGATTAAACTGTCCCTTCTGTTTCTCAGATGGTAGAAATATACTTTTCTCTGTGGGTACAATACATTCTAAAGTTAAAATAAAGGACTGTATTAGTCTGTACAATAAAGCAATGTCAGGACGGGCAATGGAAATAGACACTGGTGTTCTTAATCTATGACAGTGAGTAATGGAAATTCCCTGACAAGTAAACATGACAAGCTAGGTAGCAGACAGTACCCTGGAAAATGTTTCATGAAAAATTTTGTATTTTCATAGCACATCCCTCCTACTGAGATTTAATAAATATGATTTTATACCATAGTATCAGTAGGCCACATTCTGATATTTGATAAACCTGAATTTGCATGGATGTGTAACAAACCAAAATCTGGCCCAGTGTTTCCAATAAGTCAGAATTTTGTTTATGGATTTTTTTTTTTTGGTCTGGTATTTCATGTGCTCCAGGGTGATGTTTCTCCAACATTGCCTAACATCAGGCTTACCCAGTCCAGAAATATCAAGGCTTCTCTTCTGATTTAAATAGGGAAGGAAAAAAAAGCCCATCCACAGGTCTAGTTGACCTGACAATTATTCACTGTCCACACAGGAATAGCAGGTTGTGTCATGAAATTCTCCAAGCACCTGTAGTATCTCAAACCGAGGCTGGGACTCAGAAGGCCTAGTATTTGCCACACTTTCCCCGGGATCTCTCTCCACCATCACAGCTTCAGACACTTCGCTCCATACCTAATTGTTTTACCCCCCGTTAGGTCCCAACTGGTGTGGGAACAACTCTAGGATAGAGTCCTACATGGAGGAGTGGATTAGGTCAAGTCACAACGGAGCCTCCACATTATACTGTGTTGCATCTGGGCTTTAACACACAGCCTCATTTTAACAATCATGCCTGACCATTCAGGCCTCATTTGCTAATACGTCAGTTTCAACCAGCCTGATATTCTACAAATGCTTCCACCTTTGTTAGTTGCTTAAAGACTTCAGAGCCTCTTATAAAGAGCCCTATCTTTTATCACAACACTTTTGAATGCTGACATGAATGCTTTCCTGAATTTGAGCCTACATGCAGGTGCAAGTGCTGTTCTGAACAGGGATACTTTTCCAAAGGGAGCCAACCCATCATCTTGATCTGCTACCCCCAGAGATTGCATTGTAGGTTCATAAAAACTGCCAGTCTGATTAAAAGCAATGAACCATCTCATCCAGTATCCGGTTTCTGATATTTTCCATTTCCATATGTGTCATAGGAAGGTACCCAAAACCCCATTGGGGAATCTAGTCTTTAAAGGTTCTTATTTCCTGGGCTTCAGCAGTACCTATGCTCAGCAGTGTAGCTGGCAGGAAATATGATGCCAAACTCCACCTTTTAAAACCACGTTTGAGGTGGACGATGTATTTGTACCAGCAGCCACACAGAACTCTAAAGAGCCCCCTGAAGGCCGCCTCCTGTACATGCACTCCCACTTCTGAATCCGTTTGACAGTCGATACTCATGAATACTGAATTTAATTCCTGAGCTCCCGGTCCTCCCTGAAGCTGAGTATTACAGCCCATTGATTATTTAATTGCTGAAGACCAACACAGCCTTAACTCATAGAAAGCTGCTTTGGTGTCTTATTTGTGTAGCCCATTTCTTTGCAAGTATGTGCTAAAGTTATTTCTGTTTCTTCATGTTTCCTAACTTAAAAAAAATAGGAAGGACAGAGCTAGGGCTAGAACCTTTCTCTGATAGATTTTCTATGATTGCTACATTACAATTAAGGGTATAATTTGCAGCAAAAGTATGCCTGTGCTATACAAGAAAACCAAAATTAAATTGAATGAGTTGCTAACAGTCAAGGTTGCACGCATTCATGCTAATATGACCATCAATTAGTGAAGCACACATCTAGAGATACAGCTGTTTTATCAGATACACACTATTGTGTTAGGAAAAATGTGTATCGTCATAACAAATACTACTTTGAGATGACCCTCTACTCAGTCAGGCTCATTAGGCAAAACGAAAACAAAAGTGACGCGAGTTAATGGTGTATATTTTAAGGGCTTCTGGAATTTATTTTAATCCACAGGTTCAGGACTAGTGTTAAATACCTTCTTATCACTGCTTCATGTACGTATACTACTGCATTTCTACAGAGGTACCAGCGAGCAATGCTTTCTAAGCACAATCACTTGAGGCCACGTTTCCAGAAACGCTCAGGTCTGACAATTAGGGTCAAGTTTTCAGAAGAGCTCAGCTTTCATTTAGGAACTTAAATGATACAGGGAAATACTCAAAGAAGTGTTGGCTTTTCCCCAGACCTTAGTTTAAAATGCTTTACTTCAAACACATGCTTAATTCCCATTAATTTTAATGGGATTGTTCATGTGCTCAACGTAAAGCATTTATTTATTATTTGTATTATCATAGCACCTAGGAACCCCAGTGGTGGACCAGGTCCCCATTGTGCTAGGCACTGTACAAACACAGAACAAAAATATGGTCCTTGCTTCAAGGAGCTTACAATCTAAATATAAGACAACAGACGGATATAGACCAATGGGGGAATACAAGGAAACAATGAGACAATATTGGCCGGTATGATAGGCTGTGATATCCGCACACCATCAGCCTAGTAATTGTGAATTTTTTTGTTGGCTTTTGCTGAAGCAAAGTTAGACAGCCCAGCTTTGCCTTTTAAGTTTCTAAAATAACATATCTGGATAGGGATTGAAAGGTTCCATCAATTTCCATTTGTTCACTAATTGATGGGAAAACTGTATTTTGACATAATCTACTGCCAAACTGTGAAGGGCCACCAACTTAGTTGTAGCAATTGGGCCTACACATTTACCTTAATTGTGAGCTCAAACTGTGAAAAGTGAGTGAAAGTTTATAAAAACGTCACAATAACCTAAAACAGTAACTCTTGATAGGAAAAGATGCTAACTGGTAACAGACTGAATTAATCCAAACAAAAAAGCCCACTGATGTAACACAGGCTCATGCCTGGTCAATGAGAGAGGTGTTTTTGGACTGGAAATTAATGAACCAAAATTTGTGTGTCAGAAATTAGGCCTAATTGTTGAACAAAATGAGTGGATGGACTATTCCAACCATCACTCTCTTCTGGGGCTTCCTATGGAAAATATGGATGGACAGAGGCAAAGTGAAGGGGAACCCTGGCTAACTGGAAGAGAAGAGAAGGGGAAGGAGCAAGCTTCATTATCATGGCTGCCACACCCACCATCTCCTAGGACCCCGACCTTTATTCGTCCTAATCCCGAGAGATGTCACGACCAGACTGGGGCAGAGAGAGGGACCCAGATGACACCTCCAGCTTCAGCTAAATCCTGAATACCACCTGGGATGTTAGACTTTGTCTCCCCTCTGACTCCCGAGTGTGTCTTTTCCTTCCCTACCTATTTCTTTTCTTTCCTAACTCTTTCCTTTTTCCTTCTGTCTAATATAAGTCTGGCTCAGACTGCATGTTTTGTAACAGTGCTATAAACCTGTGACCAGAAAGGCAGCAGGGGCGGCGAGTTATATAGGCCCGTGGTGCCTGGACTCTAGAATATTCAGGGCCTGGGGGCCCAGCTCCACCAATGTTCAGGGCTGGGTCTCTCCCCCGGCCCTGTCCGCCGCCCCCGGATTATTTAAAAGAGCCCAGGGGGCCCGGCTGCCGCCGCCACCACTGGCAGCACAGTGGGGCCAAGGCAGCTTCCTGCCCGCCCATGCTCTGCATCACTCCCGGAAGCGGCCAGCATGTCCCTGCAGCTCTGTGTGTGTGTGTACGCTGCCCCCGCCCCAAGCACTAGCTCCACAGCTCCCATTGGCCAGGAACTGCGGCCAATGGGAGCTGCGGGGGCAGTGCCTGTGGGCAGCGGCGCGTGGAGACCCCTTGCCCCCCC
Organism: Caretta caretta; assembly: GCF_965140235.1. NCBI lineage: Eukaryota > Metazoa > Chordata > Testudines > Cheloniidae > Caretta > Caretta caretta. The sequence continues at coordinate 17,614,884 of NC_134217.1, forward strand.
CCACACCAAGGAACTGCTGCCAGAGGGGTGTGTTGGTGGCTTTCGGGAGCCACCCATGGTAAGCGCCCCATCCCTCACCCTCTTGTGCCCCGCTGCCCCAGCCCAGAGCCTGCATCCTGCACACAAACTCCCTTCCTGCACCCCAACCCCTACCCCAGCCCAGAGACTGCACTCAAACCCCCTCCCAGAGCCTTAGGTGTGGGGGGGGGGCGCACGCGTTCGGGGGGTCAGGACTCAGACCCATTCTGGGCACCACCAAAAATTATACAAACCTGCTGCCTCTGAAAGACAGCTAAATGCAATGCCCTAAACAGCCCAGTACTGGTACAAATTTGGAAGGCCTTGGAGTTACTGATAAGACCGTATGTTGTGCTTGTGTTTTTTCCAACAGAGTTGCAAATGAGAGTCAACACTAAAGAAACTCTTTGCTTTTCTTTCTCCTTGTGGGTGTGTTTGTCTTGTTTTGTTTTTCTATGCAACAGGATGAGACTGTAACAACCACAACACCCCGATAACACCCCGATCCATCTCAACTAACCTCCTTTCTTCTCCTCAAAAGAACAATTACAACCCTCTTTAACACCATCTAAAAAACTGTCAGATAAGGTGGGGTTTTTCCCCCTTCTAGTCTGTCTTCAACTAAAGGGAAAAGGAACAAGACATTAAAATGAAAGCCTTACTTAAAGCATTTGAAATGTAAAGTTTTAACCTTTTTATTGAAGATACAGAAGAAGGAAAAATGGTTAATAGTGTTTGCCAGAGTAATAAGCAGGCTGAGATCTCTGTATCCTAAATCTTGTTTAAGGCTGTTTAATGTAGGACAGTGACAGGATCATGTTAACATCTCTGACTCTTTGGGCCCCTTTATTCCATCTAAATTAATATAACACCTCTGGTTATGTGGGTGACACCGAAGGATATCCATGGGTCCCAATTATCCCATGGATAACAAGATGGGATAACAATTATCCCAATTAACAAGATGCACTGCACAATAGCAAAGTTGCTCAGCACCTTCCTGCAGCAGAGCTTGACACAGGGAGAGCTTTCTCAACAAAATCACATTGTCCGTAATCGTCAGTTAAATAGGCTTCCAGGTAAAACCAAGGGCTTTGCACAAAGACTTTCTTGGGCTAAAATGGTATCAGTCTTTCCAGCACATTATGGAAGTCTGTCTTATTTAGTGCTTTTGAATTAACTGGTCTGCTGCCAACCTAGCTCTCCTTTCTATCAATTGGAGAGATTTTTTTTGTTGTGTTTTGAAATAGAGTTCCCTGCTTTAAATCCTTCCTGACTGAAAGCCAAATCCTGAGAATGTCCTCAGTAACTGTGGGAGGTGAAGATGCTCAAAACCTCTAGAGATTTGGCTTCAGGTTCTCACTCAGGAACTCTGACTCCTGATAATCCCACTCATTTCCATTCATTCAGGTGTGACAAATGGGAGTGTGCTACAAAGAATGAACTTCCTATCTACCAGTTTCAGAGTAGCAGCTGTGTTAGTCTGTATCCGCAAAAAGAAAAGGAGTACTTGTGGCAACGTAGAGACTAACCAGTGCTACAGTAGGGCTCCTTTTATGTAGCATAAGCATTTACACAACATAAGTGACCTAGAGCACAAAGAAATTCAGTTTTTCTAAAGTAAAATAATCAATTGTATGGTAGGGAACTGAATGCATGCAGTCAGGAAACATTGCTGTTAAAATTTAACCCTTTTAAAAATATATATAAAAAGAGGGAGGCAAATTGGCAGTATAATTGTACTTGAGATTTCCTGTGGCACAACAGTGGAAATGAATTGTAACGTAGAAACTGATCAATGAGCCGCCTTGTTCTAAAAAATTGAATGGAAAAATAAGGTTCTAACTGATGCATTTGGTGTCCTCCCACTTACAAAATAACTGATTAGTGAGACCTGCCCAATCAACTAGGAATTGTATATTCAGGATCAGTTGTACCTCTTAAGAATACAATGCTCTGCCTGCTTTTTTGATTGGCCCACCACAGTCATGAGAAGACAAATTGCCCACTAGTGATTCCGCTCACACAATGCTGAGCAAATGACCAATCGCTCTTATCATTTTGCAACTAACAGTTACTATTGATTCTTTTTCTCTTATTATTTACATTACCTCATTTTTCTTCTTTTCTTTGCTCTCCTATTACTTTGTTAACCACAGATTTGCCTTTCCTTGTCCCTTACAAGGGCAATGAACTTTAACAGAAAATTGTAAGTGAGTTTAGTGCTTATAAGGACTTATTAAGTGGAGGACAACAATAGCACTGTCTTGAACCAAGTATAATATAGGTTTGCATTGTTCAAACTTCCTGACATCTCTGCCAGTGTCACTTCAGTATTGCCTGGCAAGATTCCTGTTCTCATCAATAGGCTCTTCTTATATAGACTGCCAAAGCACCAAAATAATAATACATAGCATTTAGCATGGATGAAGCACATTTACAGTGCTTTACAGATGTAACTATTATACCCTAAATCCTAATTCAAATGTGAAGTGTTTTTGCAAGTATCACCTGTGATCCAAGCTATAATTTGAACTCACAGGTGACAGGGTCAGATATTATGGCAATGGTGGCTAATATGTTAGCTATAGCAATTCCTAATATCACTTTTCCATGTAAGCAGTTGCTGCCGTTGGCCAAGGGATGTCAGTAGACTGCAAATAGGAGAAGAAGCGGTCTTCACAGTCAGAGTATGTCTGCACTGCAGTTGGAGGTGTGACTGCAGCTAAAAACAGCATGTATTTAAAGTATCATCTTTAGCATGCAGGTAAAAATAGCAGTGAAGACATAGCAGGGAGGGCTATTCAAGCCCACCGAGCCTCCTGGATATGTCTTTGCCTTCCTAGCTCATGATGGGGTCTCTGCCACCACATCTTCACTGCTATTTTCAGCTATGCTAGCTACATCAAAGCTAGCCTGGCTATGCCTGTGAGCTGCAGTCACAGCTCTGATTGCAGTGTAGACATACCAACAGATAGGAAGGACAGATACCGTAGCTTACGCAATCATAGATGTGCGGGTAAGTGTTCACAAGCCAACCTCTCTTAGAATGTGGCCTATGCTACAGAAGATTTAAGAACCCCTTGACTAATAGAATATTTGAAAATCAAGCATGGTCGTTCCCAAATTCTACAAGCGGCTATTAATCTCTACAGATCTCAAACAATTAAAAAAATTAAAATCTTAAAATTGTGGGTTACAGGTAAATAGAAGTCTCTGCATATTCAAGCACTGCATAAATATTTATAAAATCAATGTAAAACCTTCCTTTTAATAATACATTTTCCCAGTAGTAGGTTGTTACTATGCAGAGGATCAGAGCTCGGACACAAAGTTAGCTTTTTCTTACTCCATGGGCCGGCGGCAGCAGCTGGGTGTGCTGCAGAAGTGATGCTTACAGCACAAGGAACAATTTGTGTCTCAACCTTTGGCTTGGTTTGCAGAATGAAGCACTATTCCAGAGGGATCTTTGTGGCTCTCCTTTTGGATGATGGAGTGTGGTAGGAGATTTGAATGACATCTGGAAGACCTATATTGTACTCTCAGGCTTCCTGGTGAGGCTAGAGGAAAATGTCTTTTCAAGAAAGCATGATGTTAAATTGTTGGAAGCTCTTTTGAACAAACCTTTTCTCCAACAAAGGTATGAGACTAAAACTTGAATGAGTTTTTGGCTCCCCTCTCTGTAATTCTTCTTGACCCCATCCCCACACCAGTGTTTAGACATTGCTGCTCTCCTTGACCTTGCTTAGCCCTTGTTATCTCTGAGTGGAGTCTCCTTTCACATGGCTACAAAGGAGCTGAGATCTATTGACTTTCTTTGGATTCTGTACAGTGATATCTCCACAGGCAATTGTATAGGTAGTTTTGGCATTATTTCTGATTCTATCAATTGGCTCAGATCCAGATGGACTTTAAGAGTTTGAGGCTGATATTGGTTTTCCCAGAAAAGTATATGACAAGAAGACTTCTTGGTTGCTAATATATCTGTTTTCTATAGATTTACATTGTAATTGGATCCGCTTGTTATTAATATAGAGCTCATTTCTCATAGAATTCTGTTGAAATTAATCAACTCCGAAACAACCAACCCATTCACAGCACAAGATATTTGTGAGTTTGCGGAAAGAAAAATCATGCAATGTTAAAAACGTACTGACAAAAGCAAGGACATACATTTCTTCATTAACTGTGTATCTTCCAATATCTGGGCATAGCAGGTGGGTAAAAATATGGCTCTTACATTCCTCAGTTGGACCCAGGTATTGGTGGGCATATATATTTTCCTTTCTCTAATTTCCTTCGTTCTTGGCTGTGGGTGAGTGGGCACATGTGTACATATGTGTCCATTTATGCTTTTTTTTTTTCTGGTAGTTTTGCTTTGTGATTTACTTCTAGAGTGGAGTAATTCTGAAAAGCCTTCTTTGTATTTGTTTCTGGGAGGAGTATAATTTGTCTGAGTCATTGATTTGTGATAAACCACCTCTTTAGAAGTTTTCCTAATCTTTGGTATGTCTGTTCTTAAGGTCACTTCCAGCTTTTTAAAGACTTGCAATTGTACATGTGTTTAATTCATGAATTTTCAGTATTGTTTCTGGCTTTGTAATATTTCTCTACTAAAAAGTCAAAGAATAAAGTAATCTATATTATACGCAAAAAGAAAAGGAGTACTTGCATCCAATGCAGTGAGCTGTAGCTCACGAAAGCTTATGCTCAAATAAATTGGTTAGTCTCTAAGGTGCCACAAGTACTCCTTTTCTTTTTGCAAATACAGGCTAACACGGCTGCTACTCTGAAACCTATATTATACGATGCCTACATTCTCCAGAAAGCTACATCCTGGTTTAATATGTTGTCATAGATAATCTCAGTTTGTTACTGATGCATCTTTTCACATAACAAAAAACAAATCAGAATATGATGTATGATATGGGGCAATAAATGAACAAAATGTCTCTTTTGAGCATTGATTCCTTGATACCTATGATAATTTGCATTATATGTTCAGCCCTTCTAGAACACCTTTAAAATACAGAACACCTTTAAAACCTACACCAGTGGAATTATAAAAGGGCCAACAACAGTTACAATCAGATTGTCTAAAAAGACTGAGCATTAGTCTTCCCACGAAAATAGATGTGCTGTGGGTCAAAAGTGGTTCCTGCGTCTGCTGTATTTCTCCAGAAGATGGTCCTCTCTCTAGCACACTGGCTAGGGTACCTAGAAGATAGGAGGCTATTCTTTCAGCTCAAGTGCTGGAGGCCTGTGCTTTTGGTGATGAAAGTCCCAGATTCAGTCCTCATTGACAGATGAGCTGTATTTAGAGTTGTTACATCTGTACTATCTTGCTTGAATGTTGGATTGGCTGTTGAAGTTGAAGTGTGGATCCTTGACTCTGTGGTATTGGAACCAGGCCATCTCCAAAGGATTTGTCTAAGGTAAAGATTTTTCTATTGTGTTACAAAATGTGATGCTTTGATGCCATCACTTAAAAATGCGCGTGCGCTCATGCTCGCGCGTGCTCTCGCTCTCTCTCTCTCATGAATTTTAAATAGAGGGCAATTTTTAAGCCCCTAATTTTCAGGATTGTTGAATACCCATTCATATGTTTAGCTTCCTGTGGAATATTTTAGCTACATTGTCAATTAAGCTAGCTAGTTTACGGGACTTGAATTCATCAGCTCACAAAGGGCAGGCTCAGAAAATGGTGTACTGTAGAGCTGTGGTCCTTCCTCTGGTTTAGTCATTAATCTAGGACACACACATAGGATCAGACCAAAATACATGCAGAAAATTAGCTACTATACTAGGGACTAGTTTTGTTAACATTCCCTTGATTTGACAGCTGGAGTAGATGAATGTCATTCCTGACCTTTTCAATGTGAGTTTCTTCACTCTCCTATTCGGACTCCTGCAGCTGCAGTATGGAAGTGAACTTTAATAATCTTTCCCAACCTCTCAAACACATTACAAACAGTTATTGTTTAAAGCAGTATAAAATTTAAGAACCTTCCATTTCACTGCTGTTTAAACTATCCAGTAAATGTTAGCAATTAAAAATGGTGGTCATTTTCTGACCGCTTTGGTAGAATAATCAGATGTTAGGTCTCCAGATTTCTTGCAATTTTTATGACAATGGAAGAGAAAGTATAGGGGCCAGACACCATAATTATTGCTGGAAGTTACTTTCCAAGTTCTCATATTAGTACCTTTTATTTAATAATATGGGGTCAAATCCTTTGTTGATGTGAGGAGTTCTATGGAAATTAATATGTCTATAAAATTTGAATTCAGAATACATATTTAAAAATTATTGGCCCAGATCTTTAGGTGCTGTAAATTGGTATTGCTTCACTGAAGTCAATGGCACCGTGTCAATTTACACCATCTGAGGATCTGGTCCTCTTCTAAATGTAAATATGGTAAAGAAACTCACCCCTGTATGGGGATATATGATTTAGGGTCTGTTCGAGGTGACTGCACTGTCCTTGTGTGATGGAGAGGAGGTGGCCCCTCCTCTCAGATGAAGGGGAAGTGACAGCTGGAGGAGAAGAGGACAACAGTTGAGGGACAGAGGCAGGCAGGTACCTCTATGTTCATGAGCATTGGATTCAATCCTCTCCTGTCATTGATACATGTTGTTCTCCTGAGAACCCAGAACAGGAGAACTAAAGATCCCATGGGTCTGGTCTAATGTGCACACCCGCAAACAAGCCCATCTCTACAGGAAGTTATGAGGGGTGCTTGAGGCTCAAAGACTGACTTGCATGCTAGACAGATCCCAGTCAGAGAGCTGGGAAAAGGGGAAACCTTGAACTAAAAATTAATAATCATAACCTGTAAGATAATACATACAGAGATACAGATTTTTTTTTATTTAGAGGATAATATTTAGTGAAATACACTTAGTGGTAACTTATAGTCATTGTGTATGTATGTGTTCAAATCTTATTATATATATTCTTCATATATTGTTGTAGATACGTGGAATCCAGTTGCATTTGTTCCAGTTTAAATAACATCCCTATTCTGTTGGATTGGTTTGGGGTGTGTGGTGTTTTTTTGGGTGATAACCAGTTGTAACACCCCTTCCCCTCTGCTTTCACCCACCGAGTAAATTACACCACCACTGTGAGATACCATTGCTAAATCTTGGTCACTGGTTTTAGGACAAGGTGACCCTCAGATGTATTTCAAATTATAAAACAATAACCCTCCTCTGAAGTCAGTTTACAATAAATTTTAATAAATCAGACATTTTAAAATAGCATTTAGCGTAATATGATCAAAAACATCCATTCTGATCTGAGTTCAGAAAACAGCCAATTTTATTAGAGGAAAATATAATTTATCCACTGTACTATCATGGCAAAGCATTGGAATTTAAAACAATTACTCTGTATTATTTGTCATGTGTATAGTTTAAATAGTGAAAATAAAGAGCTGTCTAAGGGGCAGTATTGGAGCCTTTTCAAGGAAGTTGCAGTATGGAATAGTCATTTTTAGCCTTGTGGCTTGGAGATAAAAGTGCAATGAAGATGAGTCACCCCAGCAAATGGTTTGTCAGAAAACAATGTAAGTGACTTCCTTAGACTCACAGTGCATGGAAACTGTAAATCCAAAAGGTGTCAATTTACTGTTCAAATACTGCTTCTCACTGCTTTGCTGACACCTGTGATAGGTCAGGCTGTTTCTGGAAATGCAGATTGCCTCCTAATACAAGGTTAGAAAAAGGGGAAGGGAAAAATAATAACTTATTATTTGTATTGCAATAGCAGGTAAAAGCTGCAGTCACGGACCAGGACCCCATTGTGCGAGGTGCTGTACGATTGTGGCGCAAAGAGGCAGATCCTGTCCCAAAGTATTTCAGTCCAGCCAGGTTTGTCCTCAGAAGCTACTAATGGGCTACTTTTATGCAACCAGTGTCTAGTTAACAGACGAACCTTACTGCTAATTTTGACTAATAACTGGAAGATTGGTTGTGAATGAATTTGGGGAACTAGAGGCTAGGTAGAGCTGGTGAAAATTTCTGAATGTTTCCTAATATAGATGAAAATCTTCTTTTTTTCCAATCAAAATTTCAGTGTGGATGACATTTTTGTGAAAATGTTCACAGATATGATCTCTTGTCCACTGACCAGCTCAAAGAGTGGCTGAACAAACATGACTAAAACTGATGATGATGATGATAAACAGAGTACATTTTGGGATCCAATTGCTGATTAGTTGTAGTTACTTTCTAATGTGCTAGTAATATACTGTATATTTTCTAAAAAATAACTCAGTAGCGGATTTACCAGCAGAATCTGAGTGAGATTGTCAGTTTTGATCTTAATTGAATATTAAGACAAAGCAGGTTAGAAAAGGTCCAAAGGTGGATGAGAGGCAATGTATTTTAGAAGCGGTGATAAATTTAGAGCACTTTTGTCCCTGGAATACTATCCATTAAAAGCATTATCTACAATGAGGGGTTTATATAATTTCTATAATCTGTTTTATACCAGGTCCATCACCATAGCATAAAGGCTGTTCTGATGGGACAACAGTGAAAATGTCAGGTGTTTCTCTCCTACAGTGTTGTTCAGTGTTCATTCATACCAGGTGAAGTTTTTTCTATGTGGACTTTGTCTAGTGTGCTCTTGTAAATATGGCCATTGTTGTACGTTTATGCATAAGAAAATACATAAGCCAGGTTGTGGCTTTTAAGTAACAGCACGGAGTAGGCAGGTGTTGTGGAGCCATGCTGTTCAAGGTGATTGTGTCCTTGCAAGATCACACCCTGGCCACAAGTGAGAGTCATAAGCCAACAAGGTGGAAAGGTGAGAGGAAAGGCAAAGATGACAATGATTGAATCATGTGATTATTCAGCCAGGCATGGGTATGTTAAAATTAGTTTAATTTTCTTTCACTTGTGGGAGATATGGCAGGAGTTAATGTCCAGGAGGAATTTTAATAAAGAGAAGTGGCCAGGTGAACTTGTTTGGGGAGGGCATATCATGAGCTGGGGAATGCACAGAAGAATGTAGGTGGAAGCAGGAGATGGCTGTTAATGGGCATTATGGATGGCACCACTTGTGCAGAGGAGGGTGTGGTGGGGTGAACAGGAAAGGAGACAGAAATGGAGATGCCACATGCTGGTATTTTTTTGTTCCTTGAGTGAATGACTCACAAAACTAACCAACAAAGTAGGGTGCCTAGATTGTGAATTGCAACGATTACAATCTGCATTATCATTTAAAATTTGCTTTCAATTAACATTTAAGCATTTGGGCTCAATATTTGCTTTTCACAAGACTAGTACATTTGAATGTTTGTCAGAAAGGTTGAGAACATGATCAAATGGAAATTTGCTTTAGACTGTGACTAGATATTCAGCGAAAACTTTTGCCACAGTTTATTGGCCCTTCATTATCTGTTAAGGAAATATGGGAGTGAGCTAATGTTCAGCTAGATCAGATGTAAATCACTGCAGCCAATAACTATCTTTGAATTGCTGTGTGGAAAGAACAGTAAGACCAAGCTTGTGAAATAGAGATCCAAATCGTCCTTCATGTAGCTCCACTGATACCAGGAATACTTTATGTAGCCCAGTGGCTATCTCAGACTTGACTGCAGTAATTACAGAAGAGCTCAACAATAACAAACCCCCTGCCCCTCTTCTCATTACTCACAACCTAATCCAGATGGGAATTCTGGTAAAGTTCAGTTTAAATTAGCTGTTTTTTAATATATTCTTATAATCATTTGAAAGGCTCATTTCAAAGATATCACATAGCTAACAGGGTGGGAGCCCTTCTGAGAGTTCAAATAGCTTAGAGAGACTAACTCATTAAATAACTGCACATCACTCAGCAGCTGACTTTCTTGAAGAATGTTTATGGCACTGGGGAAGAATCTTCCCTTTGAAATCGCTCTTTTCTTTAGACCATTTGCAGCTGAATATCTTATACATATAAATTGTTGAATTTCTTTATATTGTTGCAATTTCCTTCTGAGAGGATTTGAAGTCCTTTTATTATCACAAAAATGAATTGGAGTGATAAATTCTTTTCTATCCACACACAAGATGGTCAGATACCTATGGCCAGAGCTGGTGGGGGGTGGTTTTTGGGGGGGGGGGCAGAGGGGTTGGTGTGACCTACATCATGGCCTACCTATCACAAGGTGGGATGGCCCTTTCAGGGAGTTGGGCTTAACTCCACCTATGACTAATTAGCTATCTCCTAAGTGATGAATTTATTTTTTTGATACTCATAACCATTACATCATAAAGGCACTGACAACATACACAAGGTTCCCTACACCTGAACTTGAGAGAAATTAATCCCAGCGCAGATGCTTACAGACTAGCTGCCAAACCAAAACATTCTGAAATACAGACAACTGTAGCAGATAACTTAGAATCGGCACAGCTACCGCCAATGCTAAACCAGCATCATGATGTAAAAGGGCAAGATAGCCTGCAGGTCACTTGGTCTTCAGATAAAAGACCAGCAAGGAACTCAGGTAGGGGAGACACCCCCGTTGGGAACATGCAGGAGTCTGACTCAGGAAAAAGACCTGCAAAGTAGCCAGGCAGTATGACTTGTTTTATCTGTTCGATTTATGTCGAATTGTTTTGGTTTTGAAGAATCCTTGAAGAAAGGGACTGAAATTCCACCACTGTTGGGGACTTTACTTGCTATATCAGCCAGCGAGTTGGTCCTCTAGCTTATGTTACCTGTAATGAGCCTTCTTTTTTCCCCCAAATACATTCCCCAAAAGGCCTTCTTAAAAGAGGTACTTCCTGCAATTCCTGAGAAGGATGAATAGCTGCTGCTGTAATGCCATTTGCAGGCACAAGCACGGCCTTATGGAGGCAGTCTGAAAATGACATCAGGGCACCCCATTTTCAAACAAAGGTGTCTTAAAGCCAGCACTGAGACACTCAAATCAGGCACATCCCTGCAGTGTGGTGCACCTGAACAATTAAATGCAGGATCTGTATATCCATTTGTACATCTATTTGCTGATGGCACAGAACAGTGGTTATTAGATACTATACTCTAAAACAGCTTCCCCGAGGAGGATGTCCCATTGCAAATGTTTGTTTTCTTTTCTTTTCCTCCTTATAATTGATGCTTTTCACACATTTCTCATTCAAAGTTTTCTTGAAGGTCTTGCCCTCTATAGGATTGTGTTTAAAGAGCTCTCTAATGGTTGACAGTCAACCCTCCAAAAGACTTTACTGATTTAAAGGATGCCCTGTGAAAAAGCTCTTCAGATACCATAGGACTATCATGCTTCTCATTTTTTGTGCTGAGCAGAGCTGTTCAAATTTTTTCAAATTTCACAGTGTTGATTGAAAACAAATCAGTTTTTAATTTTGATTGAAAAAAGTGGAAAATATTGACATACGTTTTTATCCTTAAGGAAAACATTTGAAGCTCTTTCCTCAATTAATTAAACAAGTCCTTTCTAGATTCATTTTTTTTTACCTATTTTAACTATCTGAAAACAAGTAATATATATGATTAGCACAGTCATATGGCTTGTTTAGTCAAATTGTTAGACATAGTTAGCCTTCTATGCAGTAGGTCACTAATTGCACTCCCAAATTTGGTGCAACAATTACATGTGGCCCTGAACATCTGGCTTTTTAAATATTCTTCTACTTTCTTGCTATTACAGCAAATCTCGTATCAGAGAACTTTTCCCCACAGTCTTGGGATACAATAACAGCAATGCAATGTCAGAAGTCCCTAGTGGATAATGAACAATACCTCCTTGAGATCTGGGCCCATTCAAAGGAGGTCCAGCATTTGGCCAGATGCAGCAGAGGTAGTCAATCAAACTAGAAAGCAGAGGAGCAGTAAAGGTGTGCTGATTGTTCCTGGCTGTGGGTTTGCTTTTACACCACCACAGTGAAATGAAGAATGAGAGGTGTGCCAGAAGCCACCCCCATCCACAACTATGTCAAATATCACCTACATCAGATCATATTGTACCCAAAGAGAAAAATATCCGGAGAACCTCATGGCTACTTGCTGCCCATTAGCTGCTTGCTACAGCAAAGAAAATCAAGAGGAGCCAGAAAGAGGAAAGGTCCCATGCATGTTGGATACCTTCCCATTACTAAGACGCCCCGGTAACATCAATGTTTGTTTCATGATAGCAAGGAGTGGATAACCAGTTGGCATAACTGGATAATAATCATGTCAGTGATTCAGTCACATGACAATCATACAGAACATGTTGCCTTCACTGGGAGAGAGGGGAGTGTGGTCTGTGTGAGCCTGTCAGGCAGAGGGGCAGAAGCAGGGGGTGCATCACCACCCCTACACTGAAGAGTGAGTTATAAAAAGTGGTATGATGCTGGCTAGTCAGAGGCGAGTGAGGAAGACCATCCTAGCAGGGTCCCGGGGACAGAGTAAAGAGTCACTATGTCCAGATGGGATAGGTAGGAAGAAAAATCAGCCTGTCTGGTGTCAGAGGTAGATGACTACATCTAATATGGGAAAGGAGAAAGGAAAAATCCCCGTGTGTGTGTGTGTGGGGGGGGGGGGGGAGTGGGGGGCGGCGGTGGCGGCGGCAAAGGTAATAGGGAAGGCCAGGGCTGGGGTGGAGTGTCAGATCTCAGATATTGGCTTCTGTTGAGATCAGTGACAAGATTTATTGATCTTGATTAATATTTACTTTGAGGGACTCTGTCTTCTGTTGAACTAAAACAGAAGTCAATGTGTGGTGGTATCTGCACTCTATTACAGAAATTAATAATGACAGATTTAACAATATTCTTCAGACACTGCTAGAAAGTAAAGTATGCCATACAGTAGGTAGTGGATCTTAATCTACCAATTTGAGCACTTTCATACTGTGGCATATTGCATTATGTGTGCTCTAGACACAAAGAGAGTAACATAGCTTAGGTTAGTGGCACAACCAATTGATTAAATAGTGCTTTGATGTGAAGAATTGCACCAGTTATTGATCTTTGAGGTCGTATTATAGTTGAAGTCTAGGACTGATTAATCAAATGGTCATTTTTAGCCAAGCAACTTTTGAATCCTGGGTCTTAATTGCTTTAGACTCCTGTTATTGATCTCCCATGTCAAAATAATTGAACTTTATGGCTGACCACTGATACTTCCTGAGAGACCACATAATTACTCCCAATCAACCATGAGACAATAGAAGCTGAGTATGTGCAAGTCCTTGGAATATCCTGTATATTAATATTCTTCCAAATGAGCACAAGTCCTACAATGTGGCTGCCTATTTAGTAGTACACATGCACAGTCCTAAAGTTAAAGATAACTCATCACACAGTATTTAATTATAGATAATTTTTTTTATTATAGATCCTCATATAAAACATGCTCGGTTATACTCTTAGTCACCAATCCTGCAACTTCTTACACACAACTTGTTAATGCTGTGCCTTGACTTCAGTGGGGTTCCACATAAGGGCAGCAGTATGTACAAGTTGCAGGACTGGGGTCCTTGTTTTGTAATATACATTTGTTTGACCCAGGAAGACTAATGTTTCATAACGCTGTGACTGCCTAGGAGAATTGATTGATTACATGTGCTTTAATACCCAACTATTGCCAAAATTCTTCTCTCCTGTTCTTGCAGGAGAGAAAAATGTTGCTCTGTGCCATCATCCCCCTCCTTTATTAGGTTTATGATCATGAATAATATGTTTGTCTTGTTTGCACAAATAAAACAATGTCATTCCCATGGGCATGCTCATATTTGTTCTCTCCATCTTAGTGGGCCCTGAGAGAAGATACCCTAATACCAAAATGCATGGGCAATCTCCTCTTCAAAAAGCTCATGGTCTCTGGCCTCACACAAAATCCCAAGCCTTTGTATTAGAGGAGACTGAAAAATAAGTCAAATTCTTGTCCCAAAGAATGTTTCTGCTACTTCTCTTTTAAAAAATACTCTCCGGCAAACTGAAACATAAACAAGTATTTTGCAGAACGAGTTCAACAAGTCAAGAATCTTCACATCCTTTCCCCATTGTTGACAGAAAATAAGATCTCTATATATAGATGGCAGGGTACTTATGTGATAAATGTCCAAAGTGTAGGTAATGAAAACTTCATGATGCCTTGTTGAATAGCTTTTGCTGTCAAATTCATATATCAAACCCTACTTGAAAAAGTGCATGGGCTTTACTGGATTGTGTTTGCCAGACAATCACTCTGCTGCTACTACTGCTTTTATTCACTGCATTTTTTAATATACTATTTTAGCAATTTTTCTTTCCTTCAGGAGGAGGGAGACTTTAAACAGCTGGTGTAATTTGCACTTGATTTTGATAGTTACATTTAATATCCAGGCAACGTAGGGATTGTAAATCCATTATGCCTTTTGTAGCTTTTTCATTCTTCTTTTTGAGTATCTCCTAAACACATTTCTGCCTCATTCTGACTCTTTATAAGAGACCTTCACAAAAGGAACAGCTTCCTTTGAGGCCTGGACATCAGCAAATCTCTTCCTAATCTTAAGGGGCCGAGGCAGAGGAAACTCACTATAATTACTAATGCTCAGCTGTCTTTATGGCCAAACCATATTTCCCAGATGTCATATCAGACAGGTCAGCCCCTCCTTCCAGACCTTTGTCTGTTTTTCCTTATCACCATGGTTCTCTCCTTCAAGTTAGTGATTCTCAGCCATGGATTTTTCTATAGTTACAGAATCATAGACTTTTAGGTCAGAAGGGACCATTAAGATAGTCCAGTCTGACCTCCTGCACACCGCAGGCCACAATCTCACCCACCCACTCCTGTAACAAACCCCTAACCTATGTCTGAGCTATTGAAGTCCTCAAATCGTGGTTTAAAGACTTCAAGGTGCAGAGAATCCTCCAGCAAGTGACCAGTGCCCCATGCTGCAGAGGAAGGCGAAAAACCCCCAGGGCCTCTGCCAATCTGCCGTGGAGGAAAATGCCTTCCTGACCCCAAACATGGTGATCAGCTAAACCCTGAGCATGGGTGAGACTCACCAGCCAGACACCCTGGAAAGAATTCTCTGTAGTAATTCAGATCCGACCCCATCTAACATCCCATCAAAGGCCATTGGGCATATCTACCGCTAATAGTTGAAGATCAATTAATTGCTAGAATTAGGCTATCCCATCATACCACCCCTCCATAAACTTATCAAGCTTAGTCCTGAAGCCAGATATGTCTTTTGCCCCCACTGCTTCCCTTGGAAAGCTGTTCCAGAACTTCACTCCTGTGATGGTTAGAAACCTTCGTCTAATTTCAAGTCTAAACTTCCTGATGGCCAGTTTATATCCATTTGTTCTTGTGTCCACACTAGTACTGAGCTTAAATAATTCTTCTTCCTCCATTGTATTTATTCCTCTGATATATTTATAGAGAGCAATCATATCTCCTCTCAGCCTTCTTTTGGTTAGGCTAAACAGGCCAAGCTCTTTAAGTCTCCTTTCATAAGACAGGTTTTCCATTCCTTGGATCATTCTAGTAGCCCTTCTCTGTACCTGTTCCAGTTTGAATTCATCTTTCTTAAACATGGGAGACCAGAACGGCACACAATATTCCAGATGAGGTCTCACCAGTGCCTTGTATAATGGTACTAACACCTCCTTAGCTCTACTGGAAATACCTCTCCTGATACATCCCAAGACTGCATTAGCTTTTTTCATGGCCATATCACATTGGCGGCTCATAGTCATCCTGTGATCAACCAATACTCTGGCGTCCTTCTCCTCCTCTGTTACTCGCAAGTGATGTGTCCCCAGTTTATAAGAAATTCTTGTTGTTAATCCCTAAATGCATGACCTTGCACTTTTCACTATTAAATTTCATCCTCTTACTCCAGTTTACAAGGTCATCCAGATCTTTCTATATGATATCCCGGTCCTTCTCTGTATTGGCAATACCTCCCAGCTTTGTGTCATCTGCAAACTTTATTAGCACATTCCTGCTTTTTGTGCCAAGGTAAGTAATAAAAAGATTGGTCCCAAAACTGATCCTTGAGGAACTCCATTAGTAACCTCCTTCCAGCCTAACAGTTCACCTTTTCAGTGTGACTCGTTGAAGTCTCCACTTTAACCAGTTCCTTATCCGCCTTTCAATTTTCATATTGATCCCCGTCTTTTCCAATTTAGCTTATGATTCCACATGTGGAACCGTTTCAAATGCCTTACTGAAATAGAGGTAAATTAGATCCACTGCATTTCCTTTTGTCTAAAAAATCTATTACCCTCTCAAAGAAGGAGATCGGATTGGTTTGAGACTACCTACCTTTGGTAAAGCCATGTTGTATTTTGTCCCAGTTACCATTGACCTCAATGTCCTTAACTACTTTCTCCTTCAAATTTTTTTCCAAGACCTTGCATACTACAGATGTCAAACTAACAGGCCTGTAGTTACCTGGGTCACATTTTTTTCCTTTCTTAAAAATAGGAACTATGTTAGCAATTCTCCAGTCATATGGTACAACCCCTGAGTTTACAGATTCATTAAAAATTTTTGCTAATGGGCTTGCAATTTCATGTGCCAGTTCCTTTAATATTCTTGGATGAAGATTATCTGGGCCCCCCAATTTAGTCCCATTAAACTATTCAAGTTTGGCTTCTACCTTGGATGTGGTAATATCTACCTCCCCTCATTAACAACTGAGGCAAAGTATTTTAGATATTGGGCCATGTCTAGATTATCTTTAAGCTCCACTCCATCCTCAGTGTTTAGCGGTCCCTCTTCTTTTTCTCTTTGTTTTCTTCTTATTTATATGTCTCTAGAACCTTTTACTATTGGTTTTTAATTCCCTTTGCAAGGTCCAACTTTACATGGCTTTTGGCATTTCTCACTTTATCCCTACATGTTCTGATCTCAATAAGGTAGCTTTCCTTGCTAATCCCTCCCATCTTCCACTCCTTGTAGGCTTTCTGCTTTTTCTTAATCACCTCTCTGAGATGCTTGCTCATCCAGCTTGGTCTACAACTCCTGCCTCTGATTTTTTTCCCCCTTTCTTGGGATGCAGGCTTCTGATAGTTTCTGCAACTTTGACTGGAAGTAATTTCAGGCCTCCTCTGCCTTTAGATCCACAAGTTCTTCAGTCCAATCCACTTTCCTAACTAATTTCCTTCATTTTTTAAAGTTAGCCCTTTTGAAATCAAAAATCCTAGTCACAGATCTATTTTTGTTTATCCTTCTGTTTAGTTTGAACTGAATTAGCTCATGATCACTTGAACCAAGGTTGTCCCCTACAACATTTCTTCTATGAGGTCCTCACCACTCACCAAAACCAAATCTAAAATTACATCACCTCTTGTCGGTTCAGCAACTACTTGGTGAAGGAATCCATCAGCTATCGCATCCAGGAAAATCTGAGCCCTATTATTATTACTAGCACTTGTCCTCCAGTCTATATCTGGGAAGTTAAAGTCTCCTATGATCACACAATTCCCAGTTGTATTTACCTCATTAAAAACATTAAAGAGGTCTCTATCTATATCCAGATCGGGTCCTGGCAGTCCATAGAACACCCTAAGCACTATTCCGGAGAGGCTCTAGTAGCTTTCTTCCCCAATGTGATTTTTGCAGCAGACACTTATCTATTCCATCACTTATTTCTTTACACTCTCTACCTCATCATTGATAGACAATGCTACTCTACCACCTTTGCCTTTATTTCTGTCTTTCCTAAGCAGCACATATCCTTCAATATCTGTAGTCCAGTCATGACTACTATTCTACCATGTTTCAGTTATCCCTGTAATATCTGGTTTCACTTCCTGCACCAGTAACTCTAGTTCCTCCATTTTGTTATCTAGGCTCCTCACATTGGTGTACAAACATCTTAATTTTTGCTGTTTGGCCTCGCTCACATTCTTTACCCAATTAGGCACAGACATCCTACTGCCAGTATCACCTATTAGACTGGTATGTACACTACCCTTCCTCCTTATGTCCATTCTCCTACCCATGGCTGTATCTTTTCTTTCTTTTGTTTTCTTCCCTCTCAATGTTAAAATCCGGCGTGGAGATTACCTGAACAACTCCCAACCATCTCCCTCAGATTCCTAGTTTAAAGCTCTCTTGATTTGTTGTTTCAGAGTAACAGCCGTGTTAGTCTGTATTTGCAAAAAGAAAAGGAGTACTTGTGGCACCTTAGAAACTAACCAATTTATTTGAGCATAAGCTTTCGTGAGCTACAGCTCACTTCATCCGATGAAGTGAGCTGTAGCTCACGAAAGCTTATGCTCAAATGGGTTAGTCTCTAAGGTGCCACAAGTACTCCTTTTCTTGATCTGTTGTGCCATCCTCCATCCTAGAAGTCTATTTCCCTCCTTACTCAGGTGAAGTCCATCCCAAGAGAACAGTCCTCTGTCCATGAATGCTTCCCAGTGGCCATACATCCCAAAGCTCTCCTTATAGCACCAGTGCCTGAGCCATCTGTTGAGCATCATAATCTTATCACACCTTTGTTGCCCTTCTCTAGGAACAATATCTTTGCTCAGTTTCAACCCTACAACCACCATCTCCAGCAGAGACAGAGGCTAAGATTCCATATGTGACACTGGTGAGTGAGAACACTCAACCACTGCTTTTCCTAAAGGATAACTAGAGGGATTATAATTTATTAAGAATTTTATACATTAAAAAAATTCAAGCAGTTTTTAGAAATACTGACCTCTTCCAAAATGTCAACACTGATTTGTGCACCACAGTGAGGGCTGTTATCTTTCTGATATTTCCTAAGAGGGGATATGGTCAATGGATTTACCCTGTACCCTTAAACAGGGGCTGCTGTGAACAATGTCGTCTCCAAAGTTATATTGAGCTTGATGAGCAAAAGAAAGGGGACTGGCTGTCTTTCTGTGGTGTTTTCTCCATTTTTGTGTCTCGGGGAGCTTCTCTATCCTTCCTCTTGTCCCATTTTCCAGAGGTCTGGCCAGTATCAGAGCCCACAGCCAATGGATCTGTTTTTTAATCCCCATTTTTAGAAGGAAGAGGCCATTATACCACCCAATATGTGGACAGGAAGTGGGTTGTCATTTGCCCTCAGGCCTCTGTGCATGTGTAAGTCTTCCAGCTCTGGTGCCACTCCCTCAGGACTATCATGGTGAACCTGTTGCTCCATGGAGGAGAGGAGTCCTCAGAATGTTTCCCATTCTTCTAGCTTTGCTTCCTGCCTCTGCTCCTCAGTGTGGAGGCTCGTAGCACCAAATCAGCTGAAGGACAGCCCATTGCAGGCTCACAGCAATCTGCTGAGCAGACACCTATTCAAGCACATCCTATGCTTCAACCAAGCTTCCCTGTGGTTTTGCAGGCTGCTCCGTGACCCATTCTAGCAACCCCTTAGTCAGCAGCATTCTATGTGGCCATGGTCTGGTGATATGAATGGCTCCTGCTTTGAGAATTTCTGCAGTAGGCGTGGATACTTTCCCTTTATGAGAATATTTTCAGTCTTCCAATGACTTACCTGGGTTCTAACCCCACTGCTGCTGTGGAGTGAACCATGAAATTCTAGATGGCAATGGATTTTTGTATGGTATGGTTTCCTGCCTGTTGTACAATTGTCTGTACATTACAGTTTAATTTTGTGATCTTGCTTATAAAAAGTGGGAAAATAATTGCATTTATATATCATGTTTAATCTGAGGATCCCAAAGCACCTTTTCAAACACTAAATTTCACAATAGACCTCTGAAGTGTCTACATATTATAATCATTCCACTATTTGGGTAAACTAAAGCACAAAGAGGCTAAGGATCTGATCTAAAGCCCATTGAATTCAGTGGTCTACATTTTCAAAAGCAACAATTTTGGGTGCCTCAGATTTAGGGTGTCCAACCTGAGACACCTTACAGATGATTTCATGAAAGTGCAGAGAACCCAGCTCATGAAAATCAGGTTCTTTGGGTAACTCAAGTTGGGCATCAAAAATGGAGGCATCTAAATCACTAGTGACTCTTGAAAATTTAGGCCATTCACACCCTAAGTGACTGACCAAAAGTCATGCACTGGCTAGTTTGAGCAACAATCCCTTACTCCTAACATTTTAGGACTTGAGTTTTCAAAATGCTGACCAGCCAAAACACCATGAAAAGTCCATGAGAGCTGTGGGTGTTCATTGCCTCTTAAAATACGCCCATTACATTTTAAAATTATACCATTTAACTTAGAATTTGGCCAACCCCTCACCACCTGGCCCCCAAGAAACTAAATGAAGTTATACTGACTTTGATTAACTAATCGATAGCTATTGGTGTGGAGAGAATGCATATCTGCACAGGCTTAATTTTGTGCAGCTTGAAATGGTTGACACATTGCAACTCGGAAATCCAGGCAAATATATATAAATATGCAAAATATTAGGTTCTGATATTAATTTAAACACTTGTAAAAATAGCTGGTAGACATGTTCAGTACATATTTTTGTTATGAAGAGAGTGTGGCTGCTCCAAAACTGTGTTGTTTTTTTCCCAAGATACTAAAAGGCACCAGATTTTCCTCCTTTCTTCCTTCTTCTTTTGCAGTCTCTTACAAATTTTATTACTTTTAATTAATACTTACATTTAGCTATGTTTCAGAAGAACACGCCGATGAAATTGCTAAAACTTTGTTATTCTGATATTCCCTTGTTTAAAAACAGTTTAAATAATTTGTTCTCCCTTTTTTCTATACAGAAATAGACATCTGAGCCACTAATTTGTTTCAGAGTGGTAACCGTGTTAGTCTGTGTCAGCAGAAAGAACGAGGAGTACTTGTGGCACCTTAGACTAACAAATTTATTTGAGCATAAGCTTTCGTGGGCTAAAGCCCACTTCATCAGATGCATGCAGTGGAAAATACAGTAGGAAGATCTATCCATCTATCTTCTATCCACACAGAACATGAAAAAATGGGGGTTGCCATACCAACTCTGATTATCACTACAAAAGTTTGTTTTTTTCTCCTGCTGATAATAGCCCACCTTAAGCGATTGGTCTCGTTAAGAGTTGGTATGGCAACACCCATTTTTTCATTTTGTGTGTGTGAGGGAGGGAGTTCCACTGCATGCATCTGATGAAGTGGGCTTTGGCCCACAAAAGCTTATGCTCAAATGTGTTAGTCTCTAAGGTGCCACAAGTACGCCTCGTTCTTTCTACAGATTTGTTTGCCGCCTTTGAGGCTATTCAAATGTAGAAGAGCTGAGTTAGGGGCCCCTGGCAATTGGGGGCTATAATAGAGATGCTGACATACTTATTTATAGTTTGGTGAGGCTACCAGGCACTGCAAATAACACATTTCACTCAAAGTTACATTGACTTTAAGTAATAGCTGTAGCTAAAAAGCTTTTTAAAGCATGTATTAACACAGTTCATGTGTAGATGCGTTTGTTAGTCCTAGCCAGGATACCAAGCCAGTGATTGCCCAGATATTATTCTGCTTTACTTCAAAGACACAGAATTGTTTTATCTAATCGTCTGCCTTAATTACTTTAAACATACTGACAAGCACAGTTGACCAATTAATAGAGCTTATGCTCTTCTTATATCATTTGTTATCCAGGATGCTCTTCCTTCTTGTAATTTTTGCCTTTCAATTTTTCATGACTTAAAAATGGAGACTATACATAACGAATACAAATAACAAATTGATTAAATGTAACATACATTGTAACACTAGCTAGATTTTCATTTGTTAATTATAGAGAGATCTGGCAAATTCTCATGAAAACACTCATGTCATAGAGCAATCTAGATCTAACAGCTATAGCAGTACAGCTGACCATCTTCCTTTTCACATGTGCTTTGCAACAGAAAATAGGAAGGCCAACATTGTCAAAAGTGGCCACAGATCTGCGGTTTGTTAATTTTTGTGTGCTAATTGGAGACACCATCAGTCTGATTTTCAGAACATGCTGAGCACCCACTAATGAACTCACCCCTCAGCAGCTCTGAAAATTTGTCTGTAATGTCCCAAATACAGACAAGCCTTAGGTCCTGCTTGATCCAGGAAATCCAAATGAGTTGACAGACCTTTTCAGTGAGATGGTGTGGCTGCAAAGGTGTCTCTGCTCATTTGGAATCCACAGCTCTTTGCAGGAAGGAGCCTTTGTAAATACTAGGAATACTGAGGAACTGGGCCTGTAAATATGTAGGGATTTTTATTTGGGTACATTGAGACAGAAGTTACTTACTTCAGATCATGCAGTGAATCAGTGGTAGAGCATGGATAGCCCCCAGCCATTTCTTCCAGCAATCCTCAGATGGGGTAAATTTTCATAGCTGTATTCACTTCAGTGCCAATTTTCATCAACTCAGTCGGCTCACCCCAGGTCACCCACTGCAACACAACTGCCTGATAAATACAAGAGTTCATTTTCTTTCCATTCAAATGTTATAGACAATAAGCATCAGTATTACTAGCCTCAATTTAGAAAGTTAACTGACAATGAAGCCCCATTATTTAATTCCTCATATTTCTGTGGTGGGTATTTTTTGTTTTTTTTTTTGTTTTTTTTAAACCTTAGGAATATAAATCTGGGTTTTCCTGATTTTGCTGCATGTTTTCTTGAAGGTAAAGAGAGCTGGAATTGGCTTTTTCTCTGTTTATAATTGAGAGAGTGAAGTGATTTAACAATTTTTTTTTCTCCTACCAGTTTTAGACATTTAAATTTAATAAGGGTTAACCAAAAAAAAAAAAAGCCAAGCATTTAAAAACTGTCTGACAAACTATTTTCATTTCTCAACTGCTCATATTTTCACTTTTCTTGGTGCAGTACTTGTGAGGTCATAATCCTATTAGTTCTGTTTTGGTTGAGTTTTTCAGGGTAAAATAGGGTAAACAAGGCCTGACTCTTAATGTAAGAAATAAGCAGAAATGAATGCACTCTCACAAACATGTTCAGGTCTCCTTCGTACACCACAACGAAGCAAAAAAGACAAACACTATTTTCCCCCCTTTACCTCTCATCTTTACTATATACTTATGATCAGAATAATTCAATTCTATTATGGTATGTTAAGGCATATTACCTGTCTGTCCAGCCATTCATCCAGGTACTTCTCTGGCCCCCCTTCACTATATTATCTGAGCATCTCCCACATATTAAACAAAATAATCTCTCATGCCCTTTTATTCCTGCCCAGCCTGTAAGAGAATAGTTTAATTAGTTGTAGAGGTTTTGAGGGCAGGTGTTTTGTTTTGTTCTGTTGTGCTTGGTGGTTGGTTTTTTGCAGCAAGGGAGAGAGATTTGTTCAGTTTTTGAGAAAGTGAGATTTATCTTTGGAGAATCGTGTCATACCAAAATGAAAACTATTTTTAATACACATCATTTTGAAAGGCAGACTCCCTTTTTAAATGCTTGGAATTAATTTTTTTTAAATGGCCTGGAATTCATGACAGCTGTATGGAAAAGCCGTACACCTCTACAATCATAAAAACACATTTAAACACCCCAAGCAAAATGGATGCCACATTTTAGTTTATTATTCCTAGTAGAGTACAGATTGGTCTTCCTACTTTGATATTTATTTATACCAAAGAGCTACAAGAACATAAATGCCACTCTTGGGATAATCCTAATGCTAGGGATCAGATAGAAAACACATTGCATCTGCCTTTATTAGCAATAAAATGAAGGAGTGTTTAGGTATAATCCTCCTAATAAAGGACATAGTTGAAGGTCAAGTGTAGTCTTCAGAATGAACGTGTCAGGGAAAATCTATACCTTTTTATGTAAAACTAGACCTCTTTTTCTTGAAATAACTAACCAGGGAGAAAATAAAAACCTAATTCCTTGGTTCTGTTGTTCGTTTCTCTTCAGGGCCACTTACAGGTGTATTCAAAAAGATTCTGTGCACTTCAAGACTTCGGTGCTCACATGAAAAATTATTGTTTTGTTGCTAGACAAAAAGCTGCCGCCTTTCGCACTCAGTGAAGTAGCGAGCTCGATGGCAAGGATGGTTCTCTCTGAGGCCAGCACACCGCTTCGCACCAGAACATTTATTGATATGGGAAAATACCCGCTTTTATCGAAAGACTGTGTTAAATAGGTAGGAGATGTGCAGGGCAGTACATACCGAATAACAGGGAACAGAATCTTGACAAAGGAAAATGTCAACTAAAATAAACACCTAGCAGTAGGCTGACCCTGCACCATGCCCACAGGCTGCTATGAGATTGCCACAGAGTCACTTGTAATAACTTTTTTGCTAGTTATTGTCTGGAAGTATATCATCACCTGAAGGGCCAGAGGGTGACTTCAGACTGTCTGTATATAGCAGAAGAAGGACATACAGAGAGAATTTTACACCTGTGCTCTGACATCTACACTGGCTGCCAGTTCATTTCTGACTGCAAATTTAAGTTGTTGGTTTTCATCTTTACAAGGTCCTCAATGATTTGGGAGCTAGCCACATGAGAGATCACTGCTCTCCTCCTGTGGTACCATGGAGAGTCACCTGAGGGACTCAACTTGACAGCACTCTGGTTTAATCACATGGGGCTTGAGACAAGTGTTTTCAACGTCAGACCCTTGAATTTGAAACTCTTGCCTTAGTTGCCGGGGTCTGAGAGCACCCGAATCTGGGTCATCTTGGAATTCTGTAAGGGCTGTCTGCTTCTTCAGCCTTTCAAGAGGGGGGATAAATTAATAAGCATATTCAAATAAGGTAGGATGGTATTTAGTAATCCTGACACAGTGAAGAGTGAGACTAGTCTGTTACTGACTTATTTCTCAAAAAGAACAGGAGTAGTTGTGGCACCTTAGAGACTAACAAATTTATTTGAGCAGAAGCTTTCGTGAGCTACAGTTCACTTCATCAGATGCATCTGATGAAGTGAGCTGTAGCTCACAAAAGCTTATGCTCAAATTTGTTAGTCTCTCAGGTGCCACAACTACTCCTTTTCTTTTTGCGGATACAGACTAACACGGCTGCTACTCTGAAACCTGATTTATTTCTATGATTCACCATACATACTAACCAAGACCATTTCAGTGGTTCTTATGAAAATCCTTAAATGTACTACTGAAACCCAACAATGAGTCAGGTAACAAGCCTATGGCCAAACCTTAGCAGTCTGGTTCAAGTCTAAAAGCATTTGCTTTATTTAATTAACATGAAAAACAGAGCAAGTCAGTCTCAGAGACAGGACTGGAAATGATTCTTTTGAACATTGTTTTCAGGTTACTGGAGTAGAAGAGGAATGATCCCCAAAATACTGGGCCACTGTCAACCGTAACCACTATCACAAGGTTTTAAAAATGGCTACATTCCAAGGTATAACACACAGATGTATGGAAGATGTATAGTTTGGTCTCAAATGCAAACACAATTCACTGTATTTTGATTTCCTTATGCATTACTCCCATGGATGGCAGAGTGGATGAGCACTGTTAACTGGGGGCTCTTGCTTTTGTGGGAAGTTAAATATAGTGAAAGTTGAAGTCAATGGGAATTGAACCCCTGCAGCAGAAGGCAGGAATAGGCTTCACATTATTTGATTTGGTACCATGTTTTGGCTTACAAGTTCTCTTCTAAGGCAGGCTCTGAATATAGCTGATTATACTAGGTTTCAGAAGGCCTGAAGCCACATGCAGATCAGCTGGTAATAGCTCTTTTGAGAATTTCTCAATCTCTTTTTATATATTTTTGGGTTTGATTTTACTTTAGTTTGCTCAAGCACTTCTTTTTACAGTTCTTTTGAAGCTCTCCTATCTGAAACTGTGGCACTGAAATATGTTGACTGTTATACATTTATCGAAACCAGGGATCATGAGTGATTGAACTGGCTAACTGCCATTCTTGCAGCAATTATTTTTTTTCCTTGTGGATTCTTAGATAATATGCCTCAGGAAGAGTGTGTGTGGTTTTTAATATTGTTATGAATGTTTTGATATTGCGGTAATGATTTTTTCATATTTGATAATAAAACTTTGATATGATAGCAGTGGAAGCCTTGAAGGAGCTTTAATAATCTATTGATTTCATGGGGGGGGGGTGAGGTTCTTAGCTCTGCAACCATCAGATTTTTATTTTGTGGGGGTTTCTCCTAATGCCTTTGACTACTGTTATGTGCTAAATAAGTGTCTGCCTCTTAAAAACAGTATACAAGGAAAAATATTTAAATGATTCTGTCCAGGTAGAACAAAGTGACTTCAAACAGCACCTCCTGAGTCTAATTCTGCACCATTAAAGTCGATATGTGGCTTGCCATAGATTTCAATGGCCATAGCATCAGGCCCGACTAGGGGATAGTGAGGATGTTTCTAATGCATGGAAGCGATATTCTAATCTATAAAGCAAAATTTGAAAAACAGGTTCAGAAATTAGTATAATTTATGTCATCCAGACTAATCTCTTTAAGGCAAGGACTGGTGTGGTTTTTTTTATTATATACAGTGTCTTGAGCTTTTGGGCACGCACTGGTGTAAAAAAAAAAAAATACAATCTGAATCTATTTGTGGAAGTCCAGCTGATGATAGGCTCTCAAAGGAGGAGGTGGAATCCATTCCACTAGCTTCATCATAGCAATATTTCATAAGAGATAACTTCCAGATGGGAAGATTACATGACAAGGTGGTTAGAAAACTAGACTGCATTCAGGTCTTTGGAAGACAGGACAAAGGAACAAGATTACAGAAGCTAAATAAGGAAACTATTTGCAGTATTAAATTGATCACCAATAAAATGTTAACATTTACCCAGAACTACCACATAGTAACATCTGTAATTCTGCAGTAGGACTTGATCCACAGGAGTCATTCCATTAATTTAACAGGCTTTGCAGTGTCCTTATTTCTTAGACAGAGACTTGGCAACTATTCCATTTTTAAATGGTGTCCCTGGTGATTTAATTCATCTCCTTGAGGGAGAGGATTGTTCCTGAAATATATTTCTTCTGCCTTGTCTGACCTGCCTTTGCTCACACCTTTTGATTTGGGAGACTAGATTCTAACAGGTTTCAGAGGAACAGCCGTGTTAGTCTGTATTTGCAAAAAGAAAAGGAGTACTTGTGGCACCTTAGAGACTAACCAATTTATTTGAGCATGAGCTTTCGTGAGCCACAGCTCACTTCATCAGATGTGTACCGTGGAAACTGCAGCAGACTTTATATACACACAGAGAATATGAAACAATACCTCCTCCCACCCCACTGTCCTGCTGGTAATAGCTTATCTAAAGTGATCAACAGGTGGGCCATTTCCAGCACAAATCCAGGTTTTCTCACCTTGCTAGCACCAGCAGGAGAGTGAATGTGTGTGGGGGGGTGGAGGGTGAGAAAACCTGGATTTGTGCTGGAAATGGCCCACCTGTTGATCACTTTAGATAAGCTATTACCAGCAGGACAGTGGGGTGGGAGGAGGTATTGTTTCATATTCTCTGTGTGTATATAAAGTCTGCTGCAGTTTCCACGGTACACATCTGATGAAGTGAGCTGTGGCTCACGAAAGCTCATGCTCAAATAAATTGGTTAGTCTCTAAGGTGCCACAAGTACTCCTTTTCTTAGATTCTAACAGACAATTATCAGGTATTGTGGTTAAAACATAGGACTGATGTCAAGAGGTCTAGATTATATTCCTGACTCTGACAATTAAACATGCTAATGACAAGTACTATGTCTCAGCTTTGTGTTCTGAAGCCTCAGGACAAGGCACTCTCTAGGAACAATAAATTCTTAAAGGACTAGGGGCCCCAGTTTAGCAAAACACTGTTTTAGGCATGTGCCTAAATTCCATTGAAGCCTTAAGGATGTGTTTTAAATGCCTTTCTGAATCAGGGGATGCGCTAACCCCTTCCACACATCTGAGAAAATCAAAGAGCACAATCTGGTAACATGCAGAGATCTGGAGAAGTGTTCAATTTATGCTGCTGTTTTTTTTTTTAAATATTTGAAAGGGCAGCCGTGTTTGGCCCTTAGAGCATATTCTGTTTTTAGCTACTTTCGGTATTTAACTCTGTAGATACAAATATTTCCAAGGAAGAAGCCTGTTCAGTTGCCCAGCCTATTTTAGACCCAGGGCACTCCTGGCCCTACCCACATGTCATTGTGACAGGGGCTGATTGTCTGTCTTTCAGTAAAAAGGTTCTCTCCTTTGAAAGGTTAAGAAAAAACAACCATAATCCAGTCCAGAAAACACATCTGGGGAAGCTCCTCCTCCTAACCTTGTAAGGCTATGTGAAGAAAGTTCAGGGGGGGGAGAGAGGCAGAAAAAAACCCCAGCTCATTGTGAGTCAGGTTTGGCATCCTTTTCTGTATCTCATACACTAGATCCTGGGACACAGCTAAACCAGGGTGTGTGTGCACATGCACGGGTGCACACACACACAGCTTCCAGCTCATCACTGCACTTCCTGATCCTGGTGCTGCACTTTGCTGTTAAAATTAAAGCTGTTAAATTAAATTTGCTGTTAAAATTAAAGCTGTTAAATTAAAGCAGCCCACCTTTGTTTGTTCTATTCTTCCAAGCTGCAAACGCATGAGAGAGACTGGAAAAAAGCCACCAAAAAACGGATTAGCACAGGCATTCTGGCCATGCCCTTTTCTTCCAGCCACAATCCCTTTACCCAGGTATGTTATGCTGGCAACAGGAAGGGCAAACAGGATGGCTTTTCACTTTTGCATAACGTTTGTAGAGGCATCTTGTGAAAGCAATGCTTATAGAAATACAATACATTCTGCTGGGCCATCCCTACCTACAAACTTGTGGACAATTTGTAGACATTTAAGTGGTTCTATATCTGCATGACTTCACTAAAAGCTTTACAAAGCTCTTCAGTCAATTCACTGGTGACCTCGAAAGGTTCTACCACAGGTGCCAGTGATTACGCAGCATACGCATTACCATCCCAGGCACTAAAAACCTGACATATTGAAAAAGTCATTTACCCTGTTAAAACTCACAGGGAGAAATACAAACATTTCATATGCAAAAACAAGGCTGAAAGATTTTCAGCAGCCCAGAATGTAGAATCAATAGGCTGAAAATAAAGTAGACTTCCCTATTGGACAGGCTTAGCAAAATGGACGTTACAATGAGAGACTTTGCAGATTTATTAATTGAAGTCACGAACATTGAACAAGCTAGAGCAATGGAAAGATTGATTATTCTTTTTTACTGTCATCGTTTGCTATTTGTATAAAAAGGTTTCGCTTCAGCAGGGGAAGCCAAACAATAGGTTGTACCTATCCCGAGGCTATTCTCTTCATTTGCTATCACATTGTAACGCTTCAGGCATTGGCCTTTCTGCCCACCTGCCATGGAAATATTACCAGGGGGTGATGGAATACAGGCAGCACAATATATGGACACTGGCGAGGGAATGCTTGTCTCTAACAGATGGCAGAATGTTTGTTTTCTGAGAAATCGCTGATCATTTATCTTTTTGAACATAGCTGTCTAATAGCAAACTGTCCACCCCCTGCCTTACAGTTTAGTTGGTGAGTGTTGGAAATTGCTGTTTTTTTGGTAAACGTTTAGACTTTCTCGCTCCTGAAGTGCTAATATTGCAAACCCAAGCATTCAAACCTCATGAGTCAGGCCCCTAAAAAATCATGAATAGGATTAAAATCATGAGGTTTATTTAAAATTTTGGGGGTAGGTTCTTTTTTATTTGTCTTTGGATTTTTGAACCACATTAGAGTGACTCTTCAAGATTTTCCTCTAACTATGAGGGCTAGAAACTTACTAGTTTTTAAAATGAAAGGTGAGACTTCATAGTCACCTGACTCCAAGAGAGTGGAGCTTTAAGAAAAACACCAGATATCACAACAAAAGACCAAGGGTAGGCGACATTAAATTGTAAATGTTGCTGCAGGATTTGGTAATAAAACGTACATATAACAGTGGAGAAACTCCCTGATATAGCTGCATAGTACGTTTGTCCTGCTTTGCAACTGTGAACTGGTGGAGTGACTCATCAGAAACAAACATAACTGATGTCAAGAGATAATGTACATAGCCAGAAATCAAAACAAGTTAATATAGGCCAAAAACCATATTATGTGAACCAGGGATGATAACTGCCCGATATGTGCTGTCCTTTGCAATATAAAGCCCATTGTAACAGAGAAATTGTCTTTGGGCATGTGGGCTCAGCCCACTGTGTGTTGTGGGCCCTCTAAAACTGGGAGTTGTAGTCTCAGGCCATGTGTCTGGGAGAATCATGTGACCTATAGGGAAACCAGTTATAACTTAGGCTTCCTGCCTTTGAGGCACAGAAGAGAGCCAGAGTCAGGGAATGAACTGGGAGGAGGAAGAGCTCTCTATGTAGGTCAGGTGGCTAGTCTGGTAATTGGTGAAGTCTTAGTGTGGGTCTTTCCATTGTAATCCATCAGCCCTCTGCCTGGCTATGGAGCCTGTAGGTGGCTCCACTGAAAACCCTAGGAGAAGGCCTTCAGAGAAGCCTGCATCAAGAGACTATTTGAGCCAAGCAGAAAGCTGATTGTAGAGCCCAGAGGGGGCTGTGAGACCCTTCAAAGGGAGAGAGAAAGGACTCCACTCCAAAGGGCAGATGTGAACCCCCACTCCTGCCCAACGAGGGCAAGTGCTTATACTTGTGTGTTTTTAATAAACCTGATTCCAAGAAGGGCCAGTTATTTGAACTACACGGGATTGTGTGCATTCACAAGGGAATCAAATCGGGGGAATATGTAGCAGCAGATATGAGATGACAGGGTAGGATGATACCCACACAAAGAATACAAGTATGATTTCAAAATAAAGCCTTTCAGTAATTCATGAAAGGAATTGATGAATTTTGTTTCATGCCTTGAGAACACATTAAACTGAATGCTTTAGTTTCATATGGTTATATTTTATATCACAAAGTGTCAGAGAGGAATAACTTTCCTTTACATAATTAAAATGTAATATGAAATCCATACTAAATCCTTGCATTCAAAATGAATTGCAGCATCATAGATGTCTGCCACCAGCAGTGTGCAACGTGAAGTTGTGTTAACACAGAACATCACTTGAAGCCGCTGCAATCACCATCTTTATCTCCCACTCACAAATTCAGGACTTCCCTGGAAAGATGGGCAACCTCCCAAAGACAAAACTGAATATGTTGGGTATCAATATGTCCTAAAATCAGCACTAGGGATAAGGAAAGTTGCTACAGCACAGCTCACAAAGAAATGGCGGAGAGAATATAAGTGTTTTTCAATTGGAGTAGAAAGACTTAGCTTATTTTTAAGGGAGGTATTATGGGAATAGGCACAGATGGGTGGGACAGTCCACATGAGGTGAATAATACAGCTGAAAACTCTGAGGTTCTGCTCATGGAGTTTACTCCCACTGGAGCAGAGAGATGATGTGGAATAGTCTACCATGTGCAGTAGAAGCTAAGCCTGCAAACTCCATAGAAAACAAGGGCCAAATGCATGAACTCAGGAATCACCCATGCTTGTTGCAAGGTCCTCTCTTTTCCCACAGAAGCCCGACTCCTTTAGGAACCAGATTGATGGTAGAATCCTCCATGGCTGTACGATACCTGTCAAGAGAAAGAATGGAAGACATGGGTGCTTATGGGGAGAAGTTTAAAAACGTTTTCTAGTGAAAAATCCAACAGGTCGGGGGGGGAGGGGGCGGAGATGGCGGGAGAAGAGTCAGAGAGTGGTTCCTACAACAGCATCCAAATCTGCAGATCCCCGTTTACCTGGAGTTGCTGGAGAAGTGCTCGATGGATTCGAAGTGTGCAGAGAGGGGGATAGGGAGCAGAGGAAACTGCATGAGTGGCTGTTCTGCCCTGCCATGCACTCTGTTCTAGTTTTCCTGCTTTTACAGCCCTCTGCTAGTAGACTGGAGGGCGAGGAATGGGCCAAATGTTTGCAACAAAATAGCTCCAAAATCAGAAATGCCACACAAAAAACAGTTTTATTACCTTGGTCTAATTTCTTAGGGCCTAATTCAGCTGCCATTAATGTCAGTGATGAAATTCCCATACTCCAGGTCCTGATCCTGCAATCCAATCCACATGGGCAGACACTTGCATCCCTGTGGAGTCCCACTAAAGTCCATGGGGCTCCTCACAGGCGCAAGAATCTGTCTATATGGATTTTATTGCAAGATTGGGGCCTTAATAGTTACAACTCAGATCATAAATAATTGTATCCAGTTGATATAACCTATACAGATAATTTCAACTTTCAATGCACTCGCTCAGATAAACCTTAAAACAAACCTGACATCAGCACTAGTTTATGGAGCTCTACTTGATTAATAGATTAAGGACAAAAGGGAATACGGTAATCATCTAGTCTGATCACCTGCATAACACAGCTCATACAACTTCCCAAAATAATATAGATGAAAATGAGGTCCATTATGGTGGTGTCAATAACATTTCCCTTGCTACTAAGTGTCACATGACATCATCATTAGTTTATACACTTACATAACCTACATTTTTAAAGCTATTAAAAAAAACTTTAAACAAAAGACAAAATTGTTTAAAAGATTTAGTGCCTCCTTGGAAAAACAGTCAAACATTTCAAAAGCATCTGCTCTAACAACAACAAAACTGTAGCTTTAGTTCATCTTCTCAATTTATAAGAACTTGACACATGGTATTTCCATCACATTGTGGAGTATAGATTTGATTCTTTTTTTGCATGTTGTGCCAAATTAACAGCTCCAAATAGTAATTAGAAGGATCCAGAAGTAGATATTGAAGCATAACATAAATAAGTGTATCATTTACAAGGTGTTAAAGCTGTAGATTATGATCCAGTAAGAGACCTAATTTACACTTTGATTTACATGCGATTATCGCTAATTAAGTGAAACACGCAAGTTGCTCTGAGGGATATCATGTAAAAGCAGCAGAATTATTATTATCTCTACATTTTTCTACTGCACACTAAAGCATGCTGGAAACAACAAATTCAGAACAAACATAGTAAGAAACTTCAGAGTGCAAATTACATAGTTATTTAAGAGCAATTTGCATTTCTTTGGTTAGGTACAAATCAGAATGAGCCAGATTTTGTTCTCCCTACTCAGGCAAAATGCCCTCTCATTTAGGGGCTGAACCTGCATGATAGGGCCAGATTTTTAAAGGGATTTAGGTGTTGCTTTGTTGAGAAAAGCTGGTCAGCCCACCACCCAGTAGAATTTTCAGCCCTGAGTTAGGCGGCTCCATGCTGTAGAGTGCACGGGGATAGCTAAGCACCTAAGAAAGGGATTTTCAGAAGCTGGCTAGCTGAGTGGAGAAACTGCCTCAGCGAGTCAGGAGTGAATGCCAAGAAGAGAGGTGGAGATAGTAGAGGAGCTTAGGTGATTAAAGTAGTGCACCTGGCTGATGGGACCGAGACAGGTGCCTACCTCTGCTTGTGATTCTCAGCTGCAGGCCCTCCCCTGCAGTTAGGCACTTAAGCCAGGTCAGTCGCTTAGCTAGTTCATACCCTAGCAAATAAAACACGCAATCTCTCTCTCAAGTTCATCCTATGTTTCCCTGTGCCCCTGACTGTCTAATGTGTGGGTGCTGTGCTACTCCTACTGGCGGCTTCCCTCTAGCCTACTTGCTGCAGAGTTTGACAGGTAATCAGATTTTAGGCATGCTCAGAGAGGCTGAGATCAAGCTACAGGATTGGGCATACCGAGAGAGAGAGAGAGAGAGAGGTGTTCCCCTGCCTAACAAAAATCGCATGTCAGAGCTTGGGCTTTGGCTAAGGCTCTGAGCAGCTTGCTAGCAGTGAGGTGGAGCGAGCAGCTCGTTAGCAGTGAGCCTGCCAGAAAATAAAGAATACTTTTTTCCCCCCGGAAACAGAGCACTTTGATTCAATTACAGTAATATGTGGATAATTTTCATTTTCGAGAAGTCACGTATAATTCAAAACAGTAAAGTGTGGGGGAGAAAATTGGGGTAGGGAAGAGCTAAATGTGAACACAGTGGTATGCGTTATGTGATTGTGTGTTTATTAAGACATTTAAATGCTTTATATATAAAGAATTTCCCTTTGTGATTTGGGGCCACGACTCATGCCACTGTTTATGCAACGTGCAAGCCTAATGTGAGAGGAGCCTCTGAGGACTCTTGGATTTGTTTAGAACATATCTTTAGCAGGTTACCTGATCTAAAAGAAGTCTCCCATAAGTAACGTTTCAACATATTAATGAACATCAAATGTGGTAGTTTGTTCATGATCGGCTTTACTATTTTAATCAAGACTTACTTGACTCGCTCCAAAGCAATGCTTGCTTGGAATAATTTTATTAAAAGTAAAGTAACAACAACAGTGAATAGAACTTAGGAATTCATCCACAGAACTCCAAATGATTCATATAGGTGAGTAAGCAAAGTGTATCCCCACTTTGAAGTTGGAAAACAAAGGCACAGAGTATCTCAGTGACTTGCCCAAGTTAATCCAACATGTCAATGGAAGAATTAGAGAGACACAAGACCACATTGCTGCCTAACCTGGAAGTCTACAAATTCAGCACAATGATTAAGTCATACCTTTGAACATGTGAAACACATATTCAGTATTCAAGACCACCAATTGGCTTGCATCTTAAGATTTCCATCCTTTAATAAAGATACATATTGAGCCCCAAACAGACTGGCAGTGTCCATTTACTTGCACAACGGACGACTGCAACACTTTGTTCTCAATTTGTAAATAAAAGCTAGTATGTACGTATGATGCATTCTGTAATGGGGATGGGTTTGGCAGCAATGTAGATTTCCATGGAAGAAAAGTGCACTTGTGAACGACTAGAACAATAATTTTCATAATCTAGCATTTCACGTTTGCAGAGGCCATCTAGTAGCAAGAAACAATATCGTATTATGGGAACAGAAGTAGGATTCTGTAGTGTCACGGAACACTGTTACAATTCTCTACTGGCAAATATTCCCTGCAATCTGAACAACAAAGAAATCCCTGATGACTTGAATAACAAAGGAACACTCACTCATTCAAAAGTAAGTACAAAACTTTTTTTAAAATCCCAGAATTTACATAAATGTTTGTATTCCCTAAACCTAGCTAAATGCTGCTAGCAAAGAGTGCTTTATTTAAAACATAGGTGAGATTGCCGAGTGCCTCACAACAGGGCAATATTTCCCTAACCCACTCTTTTTGATCCTCAAATGATCTTTGCTATAAATATCCAGCCCAAATCTCCTCACAAGTGATGCATAATCCACCGTTATAATTTTTAAAAGAACCTGTTAGCAGTGCAAAGACTTAACCCATCCCACCCCACAGAACCAGCATCTATTTTATGTAATTTCTTGGGCTACTGCCATATTATGTAGCATCCCTGTTACTTCCAGACACACTGAACACTGGTACAATTAGATCATGAGATATCATATCAACAAAACCCAAGTCTGAGAAGTATAATGCACAGTGTATACATCAGCAGTTCTCAAACTGTGGGTCAGGACCCCTATTTTAATGGGGTTGCCAGGGCTAGCGTTAGACTTGCTGAGGCCTGGGGGTGAAGCTGAAGTCCAAGCCCCACCACCCAAGCCCGAATCCGAATTCCATTGGCTTCAGCCCTGGGTGGTGGGGCTCAGGTTACAGGCCTCCTCTGGGGCTGAATCCCTTGGGCTTCAGCTTTGGTCCCTCTGCCTGGGATGATGGGGCTCAGGCTTTGGCCTGTGTCCCCCCACCAGGGGTGGTGAAGCTTGGGCAGGCTCAAGCTTTGGTCCCCCTCCTGGTGTTGTGTAGTATTTTTTATTGTTAGAAGGGGTCGTGGTGCGATGAAGTTTGAGAACCCCCTGGTATAGATAATTATAGCTATACAGATATCAATATATCATTTACAGATTTTGTTGTTGTTTTGGGTCAGGCGCTATATTTAGTAAAGTTTCGTATAAATGACAATATGTAGAAAGTGAGCCCTTTGACCTATGGATAGAAGCAGAACCGAACATAATTCTAATTCCTTATTATGAATTTGTGGATTATGGAGTTAGAGGAAACTAATGACAGAAAACAGTATTCTCTTGTGGTTATAATGGAGAGGGAGTCAGGAAATGTATGATCTGTTTCTAGTGTTGCAACTGACTCACTGGACAAGTCATTGACCTACTCAGTCTCAGCCCCCATCTGTAAAACAGGAAGGACAATACCCAGTTTTCTATCTTAGAGATCCTCAGATGAACAGTGTTATAAAAGTATTACATTCCTTGAGTAAGTATTTGAAACAGCATTCTGCCGCAAATTGCTGGAGGCAATAACTGCACAATCCAATGTTGAATATATTTATAGGAACAG
Organism: Caretta caretta; assembly: GCF_965140235.1. Lineage (NCBI taxonomy): Eukaryota > Metazoa > Chordata > Testudines > Cheloniidae > Caretta > Caretta caretta. The sequence continues at coordinate 17,651,091 of NC_134217.1, forward strand.
CTAAACAACTGTGATATTTTGTGAAGGCCCCAACCTGCCATTTCCCACCCCCAACCCTCCTTTAGAGCACGGGATTTGCAAAACCATAGGTACAGCACATGTAGGGTTCGATTCCCATATACACAAAGGCCCCTTTACACTACTCTGGTATCAGTATAACTTATACCCACTTCAAGACCCTTTGACACTGAATAGTGCAAAGACACCTTCATGTGAAAACCAGGCCATACAATCATAAGAAAATACAGTATCTTCTCAAGTTCACATGCAGCCACAATTTTTAAAACAATTAGCCCTAGTCCTTGGGGCAGTTGCAGACTGTCATCTTCTCTCAGCTACCCTGTAGCATAGATTTGTCCCCCTATTTTTCTTTTCAATGTTGGGGTATTAACTGTAATATCTGGGAGGTTTATAATATTGTTAAATATTCTTTCCCCCATGCTCCAAAATGAGGGTTAGTGTTCTTATTACTACATATAGGTGTTTTCCTATACACAGTGAGCCTTTTTTTGTCTCTGATGCTACCTGATTGTGTACTTCTGGTTCTGAATGAGGTGTGTGGTTGACTGGTCAGTTCGTAACTCTGAGGTTCTACTATATTGGCAGGAGCAGAGGGGAGCATTTTGACTACTCTATGAAATGAATTCCTCCATCGTTGTTAGAGAGAGAAAATCTGCTTGGCATGTTAGAAAAATATACTGACTTTCCCCTTGTTTTTTCCTACCTCCCCCCCCCAGATGTTCTGGTTTAACTTGGATTTAAACTTGGAGAGTGGTCAGTTTGGATGAGCTATTACCAGCAGGAGAGTGAGTTTGTGTGTGTGTATGGGGGTGAGAGAACCTGGATTTGTGCAGGAAATGGCCCAACTTGATTATCATGCACATTGTGTAGAGAGTTATACTTTGGATGGGCTATCACCAGCAGGAGAGTGAATTTGTGTGGGGGGGTGGAGGGTGAGAAAACCTGGATTTGTGCTGGAAATGGCCCAACTTGATGATCACTTTAGATAAGCTATTACCAGCAGGACAGTGGGGTGGGAGGAGGTATTGTTTCATATTCTCTGTGTGTATATAAAGTCTGCTGCAGTTTCCACGGTATGCATCCGATGAAGTGAGCTGTAGCTCATGAAAGCTCATGCTCAAATAAATTGGTTAGTCTCTAAGGTGCCACAAGTACTCCTTTTCTTGTTACAGAGTTGGGAACTTAAGGTTATCCATCAAGTCTTAATTTCACCACGACATTTCACCAGCAGTCTAGGAAGGTGGGACAAGGCATGAGTGTCCTATGAAATGCATGGCGCTTGCCTCGGTTTCTGTTGATGCCAATAGGTGAGTCACAGCTTCAAGCATGCTGGCACCTTAGAGAAAAAAGTTGGCTTCCCAACTTCCAATCCCAGTCAAGAGGGTCAACAACACTGGCAATATATTTAAATTAAAGAAATAAACCTATAAATCTCTTCCTTGAGGGCTTTCCCAAAAGCACAGGCTGGCATGTAAAACTTAACATTGTTCTAGCTCTTTTATTCTATTTTCTGTCTTCAAGGTGGTATGTTTGGGGGGGGGGGGTTGTTTTGTTTTTTGTCTCCACTCCATTTTATTATTCCCCCCCCCCTCCTTTCTGTGTGTTTTCTCTTTCCGTTTTATACCCCTGAGCCAACACTTTGGAGGATGCCATGCTGTTCCTCTTCCCACTTTCTGTAAAAGAGTTTGGGGTACTTTGGTGCCCCCTGCAGTATGATGCCATAGGTTGCCATCTATGTCCCTTTGCCCTTAAACCAAGCCCTATTCCAACCTTAGGCTTCAATACTGTAAGCAGTTATTCATATGTAAGTACTGACATTAGCATCAACAGAGCTAGTCATGTGAGTAAAATTGTGTGTGTGTTTTTACAGGATCTGATCTTTATATATAACATAAGACTTCACAATTATGGCTTCAAAAATGAAGTGATTTAAAATCAGTAGTTACAGAAACTGATAATGACCTGCATGGGGGCTTTATTTTTTTTTTTGGACAATGGCATCAAATATTACAAGAGCACAGGTGAGTCTTGCTATGAAATTCCACTCAAGGAATTACCTGGGAATATCAAATCAGTTTTGAAAACCAATCTGATAGCACGGTCAGACAGGTAACGAAATCTCTTGGTCTGATTATTCACTTCCAGCACTTCATCAGTAAATGCTTTTCTTTTGCAGCTTCAGATTGCAGTGTTATGCTACCCCATCCAAAATGGATAGTGGTAACATGCCCAGCTAGAGAGACAAACATTTGATCTTACTGAATAGTACTAAATATATGCTCCACATTAGTGCTACCCCAAGGGGTAGGGAATTGAAGCATCCAAAGGCAACAACATAGATGCCACTGCAAGCCTCCTTAAGATCCATTTCCTGAGCAGTACAATAGATTGAAAACCCGGAAAGCCTTAATATGCTTTTAAAGTTTCTTGTTCAGTAAGGCTCAACGGAGATACTGCATCTGTTGTTAGTGTCAGCCCTGTAAAAAGTATGGGGGAGGAACAGGATTTTACTAAGAAATCAAAGGAGCTAGGAACTGGGTCTCCTGGGATCCGAGCCCTTTGCTCTGATTGCTACAGAGAGGATCTTTTAAAAAGGCCAAATTTCAACCACAGTTCAGGAAACTGAAGTTGATGCTATTTCTGTTCTGTTTTTTTAAATCCATTTAGCTGATTTCATGGGGCAGCGCTGATCCTTGCACTGCCTTTCGGAGAGTGTGAAGGAACCTGGGCCCTACTAAAACTTTTGACACCTGAACAGCTAACCTTTAAAATAGCATTAAAAGGTCAGCTCCTTAGAGCTGGGTTTGGAAAGATTTTACTTTAAACACAACTAGGCTCCCACCTCTTATAGCCTATGGGAGGTGTCTGAGCTTCCCCTACTACACCTACCGCCCCCAGCGCAATGTCCTGGGCCAACGCCTGCTTTCCTTACTTACCCGTAGTAACACAGAAGTCGGTGGACCTACTTGTGTGTCACTGAAGCACCTAGTCTTGAACCCCACACAGCACCAGTGCAGAAGCCACTCAGCCGAGGGGCCATCTGCCCGGGGATACAGATGAAATCTCAGCTAGGAGGACGCTGCTACTGGGGAAGTAGCTACAACTTTTCCAGGACCTCCGAGCTTCTAGCTGCTGCCCTCTGGGGCAGAACGTGCGGCAGCAAAGGAGGAGCTGAAGAGAGCAAAGAGCCAAACCAACCAACCCCACAAGGGACCCCAGAAACACTCCCCGCCAGCTTTCCAGGAAATGAAAGAGAGGGACGCCTGTACATGCCTGCACCGCCAGGCTCGACCTGGACTGCACCGTGCCTTCGCCCCAGGCACACGCACCGCGCCCTCCCCCTTGGCGCGCACAGCCCCGTTCCTCCCCGGTGCAACCCGCTCAGAACCCGGGAATGCCATTAAGGATGAACATGGGCCACACAACCTGCAGCTGAGCTGCGCCTCCTCCTCCGTGCACACTGCCCCTGCACAATCCGGAATAGCGTCACCGATTTCAGTGGCTTCGTCCGGATTTACACCGCTGCAAGTGAGCGCACCATCAGGCTACACCTGACTTCCGCCGAGCTGCGCACACAGCCTCCCCCTGCCCACCCAACCCCTTGCTCTACCCCCCAGCGCTCTGGGCTCACGGGCCGCAGCCGAGCCACCCTCTCTCCTTTGCAGGCAGCCTCCAGCCGAGCCGCCGCCGCAGGCTCCCCCCCAGGCGGGGGCGCACGTGCCACGAGGGGCCGGGGCGGGGGCGCATCTGGACGCGGCCAGCGGGGCACCGCAGGGAGCGAGCCTGACTGCGGAGCCGCTCCCTGGCCCGGAGCCCGCCCGCACCTGCCGCTCCCCGGGCGCTGGCCCGGGCCTCGCCGCCCGCTGCCTTCAGCTCACAGCGGCCCAAAGTCCTGCCCCTGCGCCGGCCACTCGGGCTCCTCCCGCCCCTACCTGTCCCGGGGGCCGGCGGCGGCGAGTCCGCGCTCCCCTTCCAGACTTGGGCGAGTCCCGGCTGCGGCTCCGCACCTGCCTCTCGCACCTAATAACAAAAGCCCGGGCGTCAGGTGGCAAGAGACGGACTGGCCGCCCATTGGCGGGCCGGGCGAGCGCCCGCCGCGGGTTGGCCAGGGGGCGGGGCCGGGGCGCGCTGACGCCGGGGCCGGCGGGGCGGGGCGGCGCGGGGAGCGGCGCGCGGCGCCTTTGTGTTCCCCGGCCGCGGCGGGGCGATTGGCCACATCCGTCCTTGCGAGCGGCGGGGCTGGCGGGGAGCGCCGCGCTATGTCTCGGGCTGCTCGGGTGCCCGCTCAGGGGCCGCTTCCCACGCGCCGCGGGGCTTCCCCCCCGGCTCTGGCGTAGAGGGCGAGGGGAGCCGCCCGGGGCAGGGCTGGCCCGAGCGCAGGGGGGCGCCGAGCGGCGAGCGGGAGGGAGCCGGGTTCGCAAACCACCCGGGACGCTGGATTTGCCGCTGGCGCGGTAGAAGGGGGGCGCGGCAGCCGCGAGCGGCGCCTGGGCTTGCAGCCGAGCCTCCGTGTCTTTTTGCCGGGTAGCGCGCGGCGCGATGCTGCGGCTGGAGCTCTTCCTCGGCGTGGCGTGGCTGGCCCGGCTGGCGTGCGGGCAGAACGAGACGGAGCCCATCGTGCTGGAGGGCAAGTGCCTGGTGGTGTGCGACTCCAACCCCACCTCGGACCCCACGGGCACGGCGCTGGGCATCTCGGTGCGCTCGGGCAGCGCCAAGGTGGCGTTCTCCGCCATCCGCAGCACCAACCACGAGCCCTCGGAGATGAGCAACCGGACCATGCTCATTTACTTCGACCAGGTAGCGCGGGGAGCGCCCGGGCGGAGGCTGCCCGGGGGTCGGAGAGGCGGGCAGCGGGGAGAGGCGGTGGCCGGAGCGGGGTCTGTGGGGCAGTTGTTGACTGGGTGGCGGGAGGGGATAGATGGCGGAGTGGTGGCTTGAGGAGAAAGGCACGGTCCTGCCCTGGCCGCGTCCCGCAGCCCTGCGCCAGAGACCGGCGGCCGAGTTAACCGGCGGGCGGGCGAGTGGCCGCATCCAGCTGTTCCCCACGAGGGGAGCCGCTCCGCGGAAAAGCCCGTTAACACCCCGGCGCGGAAACTTTCCAGCGCAGCGCAAAGCGGGGGCAGGCAGCAGCGGCGGCGGGGGCTGCGACCCAGCGAGGCGCGGGCAGGGAGCTTGCGAGCCCTGTCCCGGGGGAGCCGGTGCACAGCTGCGGGGGGTGGGCAGGACAGCTCCGGATGCTGAGCCGGGGAAGTCCAGCCCGGTGCCCTAACACACGCCCCTGCGGGTCCCTCCGCTCCCCCCCTGTGATGCTGATGTCCCCGTTTCCATTGCAGGTGCTAGTGAATATCGGAAGCAACTTCGACTCGGAAAGAAGCACTTTTATATCGCCCAGGAAAGGGATTTACAGTTTTAATTTTCACGTGGTGAAGGTGTACAACAGGCAAACCATCCAGGTCAGACTCCGCTCCTTTCTGCCTTTGCTCGCTGGGCGGTTCGGTTTGGGTTAGGAGCACTGGTCCCCGGCTCCAGAAAGGGCCCCAAACTTCTTTCGGCGTGGTTGAGCTAGAGCTGGTGAATTTATCTTGTGGGACTTGGCAGCGTCAGGTGTGGAGCGTTTCATGTCAGTAACCCAAGAAAATTCAGAGGGAAGGGGGAAATCAAGGGGCTAGACAGCGTTTCTTTAATCAGGGGTGGCTATTTAGGAGCTCTACTGTTGTGTGATAATATATTGATGCTTTATATCATGAGGTTGGGAGGAGGCGTTTTAAACAGAAAGTGTGAACTTTCCCTAGCAATATTTTCAAATAGGAGAGTATTGTGAAATCTGCTCTAACCCGTCTCGGGCCTTGCCGTGACCCCCTCTGGCGCATTGTTTGTCCTAGGGTGGCTGAGCATATACCGGAGACAAATGAAACACCCAAAATGAGCGTTTACTAGTCCAAGCAATTCCTGCGTTTCCTATTCCTGCTGGCCGTGTAACGCAAGGCCTACCCGCGAACGACTAATCTCCAAGAAAACCTAAACATTGTGCGAGTAAATGCAATTTATCTTTGACCCAAATTATTAAACTCTTAAAAAAAAAAGACGTGGAAAAATGATATAATTATTAGGTTAAAATCAGTCTCTCTCTCTCTCTCTCTCTCTCTCTCTCTGGTTTGGCAAGGTGTATGGAACAGGGATTTTTTAACATTTGGTAATTGTACAAGGTTTAACCGATGATGTAGAAGGCTGGGGACTAAAGCATTTAATCTTGATACAGCAGATCTGTTGCTGAATGTGTGTGTATTGTATATGGTTTATACATTTATACTGTTATACAATACCTGCTGAATATAATCTAAATGGCAAATTACAGTTTATATATGTACAGAGCAAATTATTGTGTGTGTGTGTATATATGTATTCACACCATGTAATTTTTTATGCAGGAGCAGATTCAGCATGTAGTACATTATTCATGTGAGGTGTACCGTGCTTATTGACTCTGTGGTGGTACATTGTTTTTGCTGCCTAACAAAGGAAAACTACCTTCTGAATATACTCCAGAGGCATTGGCTGTAGCTGCAGCGGCACTTCTCTTCGTCCCCTTTTGAGGTTTCACATAAAGCCATCTTTCACTAAGTAGGGACAGACCTCTTCATACCCTTCAAGCAAAAGCATCCTATTGAAATTGTTCAAATCAGAATCAATGTCCTATTTCATATGGATGGTGTGTTTTGATGTAGGCTGTCAATCCAAAGCAGCAGTAAAAGATCCCCTTTCTTTAGAATGTGTACCCTAGCTGATATTAGATTTATATTTCTTTTCAAAAAATATCCAGAGTTTCATGTGACAAAAATAATAGAGCGACTGTTTTGCCTGCTAGGTGAGCCTGGGAGCAGTTATAAAGCCCTGGCTGTTATCCCTGTCTGATGTTAATTTACAGAGGGCTTTGTTTTATCTTGCTCTTTAGGTGAGTTTGATGCTAAATGGGTGGCCAGTGATTTCTGCCTTTGCAGGGGACCAAGATGTGACCCGAGAAGCTGCCAGCAATGGAGTCCTGATTCAAATGGAGAAAGGAGACAGAGTTTATCTAAAACTGGAGAGAGGAAACTTGATGGGAGGCTGGAAGTATTCAACATTCTCTGGATTTCTAGTGTTCCCTCTTTAAATAACTTATCATCTGAACAGAGAGAAAGCAGCAAGTCAGAGAATTTCTTACAAATTCCCAAATTGTAGCTGGGTATGAAAAGCCTTGGACAGCAAACTTTTTACATTCAAATATTAAAGAAGCTAAATCCTGCTTAGGTTTGTGTACATCTGCTTTGAAGAATTATTTTTGTTGTTGCAGCCAACAGATAGGAGACACTGTAATTGATCATATCTCCATTTATATTCCCCACCTTCCACCCCAAATTAGTTAAAATTTGTGTATCACTGGTGTAATTTGCCATAATTTCCCCAGTGGTTCCCATATCACACTATTTTACCTTCAGTATTTACACTGTTCTTCATATTTGGTAGTTTTGTTTTTAAAACGTGTTATTCTTGACTCTTTATCTGAGTTTAACATTTAAAAAAGTATTTTTGAGTACATAGTTGCCATGATGAAAGATAAATTGCAAATCTCACTGTATACTGGCTGACAAAAGTTTAAAAAAAAAAGAGAGAAATTTATACATGAAGAACTATTCACAGTGGAGGCTGACCAGAGTATTTCAATATTTCTATGTAATTCTGAGTGATTGTGGAATTTAAGGCTGCTAAATGTTTTGATGCTTGTCTAGCTCTTGTAAAATGTGGCCCAACTAAACTCCAGGAATTATATTGAACTTTTACTTTTATTCTGTAATATATGTGTGAATATCGAAAATTAATTTTTGCTTTAATTCAATAAAGTTTAAATGGGCTTTTATTATTCTTAAACAGAAAATAAGTTCTCTCAATGGAATTATTAGCCCCTTCTCAGGCTTAGAAAAAGTTTAAGAAGCTGCAGGCTCAAACACTTGTAATGGTGATGATCTGGACAATAAGTGAAGCAAAATGTAATTTTAAAGCTTGTTAAAATTTCCCCTTTTTTCCCGCCTCTAGCGCTGTATCCTCGATCTGTTATGCGCTATTTTAAATTGTATTAAAAGAGTTAATTTCAGCAGATCATCATCAACCAAACGCAATTTAAACTCTGTGGTTCAGATCGCCCGAGTGATTAAGTACCCCAAAGATGAAAAATGAAAACCAAACTCAGCTATCGCTGAGAAGTCGCCCACAGAATCTTAGATCTGTATTCTTTATACCATTGTCTGTATTATATTCTATAAATCAAATCTCATTTTATACAGCCGTCTAAAAATCTAACAATGTATACTTCGATGCTAGTATTATTTATTTGCTAGTATTATTTTGTTTACAGTCTTTGAAAGATGTAAATGTTATAATTTTGCAGTCCTCAAAGAGAATACTACTTTTATTAAAAAGGTACGTAAAGGATTTTGATTGTATCTAAACCTAATGTGAAATAAACCAGTGTAATAAACAAATGGACCTTTTTTTGACTGGAGGACTATCGACGTCAGTTTGATTCTGTGATGAGAGGGTGCAGATCTTGGATATAATAATATTAACTCAGGCTACGCACTGAATATAAAAAGATCTTTCTCCAGGACAAGCTAATACGGGGTTGGCTGCTACACAGTTAAAATCTTAGGCTTTTGTTGTTGTTGTTCAGCCCTGGGTTCCAGGAAGGAATTTAATTAGCTCCTGGGGGGAAAATTAATACTAGCATAATAAGCAACAATTTATTCATAGTTTCTGTCTTGGTAATAGTTTCATAGAGCGGGTGGGGACTCTGTAAAACCTTCCTAAAGTCCAGGCCACTCGCTTATTTTGAGTTTGATAGTTTTTATGGAGGTCTTTAATACAACTGACAAATGTACCTTCTCCTAGTAAGGAGAGCACGTTCGTTTATACTCGAGATCCTGCCAAGTAAAACTGAAGGGGCGGATAGATAGATTAGACAGACGGTCAATTTGCTTTCGGAATTTGAGTGAGATATCTGTAGGGCTTTTATTTTCAAATAAAACAAATCATCAGCTACCTGACAGCACCAGGGTTTATTTTCTCTGGGGGTGCAAAGAGCTAAAAGTGCCTTTCTCCCGCCGGAAGCCTGGGTTCTAGTGCCGGTGTTTAGTAATTGTACACAGGCTATCGCTTCTGTCCAGGTACCGTATGACAGAAAGGAAGGCCCAAGACACAAGGGTTTAGAACGATCGACTGGACGCTAGAAATTGCACGGGTAAGACTCGGCTGGAGTGGGTGCAGACATCGGTTCAGTTGTCCGGGATGTTGCAACGTTCTGCTGAGATTATCCACTTTACAGACTCCTTCTGAGCCAGCGAGTGACCATCGAGGACACCCCGGCCCTTCCTCTCCGCTCCCTCCCCCTCCTCACCACGTGTTATAGAAATGATGAACATCCCTAGCCTGAGAGAGACAAAGAAACTGGCTGGTTTTCATCCTGTGGTATAGGGGAAAGCTGCCACAAGCACTTCATTATAAACCCATCCAGATTCCTGGCATCAGCAGCCCCTGGCAAGGAGCCACAGAAGGGAACAATTGAAATTTATGAGGAAGGGTTCATGATGGAAGGCAGTGGGGTTGTTTTCACTTTGAGTTATAATTTGCACCAAACCGTTCTGTCTCTCTGTGGTGGGGGGCTCCACACGCCTGTCTTTATGAAACACACTTTATTGCTTTCCCCAGAAGCTTTTAACTGTTTCCCTGCCCACTTTCTCTCCCCTTTCCATTCCACGCCTTAGGCTGGTGGTTAGTACCCCTTTTTTTTATACAGGAGGACCCTAGAAGCGTCCCCTCCCCCTTTACATCCATGCGTCTTGCTTGTGATTTTCCTACGCCTCCGATCACCCCCTCAGCCTTTCTTTTACTTCACTTGGGCTACAGATAAATCATGAACTCGAGTCTCCAGGTTTTACGTCAACGCGTGACTCCATGGCCAACAGTAGCGGCTCCTTCACCCCTTGTGAGAGGAGAGGGGGTTCCTCGTTGGAGTCTTCCAGCAGCGACCTCTCCACTTTAGGCTAGATGATCAACAGGGAAGACAAGGCAAAAGTCGCAGACATTCCGGATTAAATTACAGGCCTGATCCTGCAGCCGACACTCAGACGCCGTATGGGTTTTGGTTGTGTAAAGACTAAAGGAGCCGGTCCTGTAGCTCATATGTGCTTCTCCCATAAAACTCCACACAGGCAAAGGCTGAAGCTGCTGTTTTACTCGAAGAACATAAATCGCCGTCTTCCCATGACAGTTTTCCCTGGTCGTGAGAGTCGCGTTCATATTGCACAGTGGGAAATGGTATTTCCCCCGAATGCAGCAAATCACCGAGCTTCTGCCATTAAAAACTCCCTGGTTGCTGCCCGGAAAAGTCTTGCTCAGTCAGTTTCCGTGCCATGAGCCCCACAGCTCCCCTGCACGGTGAGCCCCCTCCTGGCGATTGCACGGACATTCATTAGGCGGGCTCGGAATGATGATACTTTTATTAGTCCCCGTTAAGCAACACACGAGCTCAGCACGTCTTATGTATCCAGGGGTGCTGTGCTACAAGGAATGCTTACTGGGCCCGTGCCGCGGAAGGAAGCCCTTGCAGCGGCTGATGAGAATGGACTCAGTGGAAGGGAAGGTAGCACAAAGAGAGGAGGGGAGGAGGCAGGACTCTGGGCTAGTCTGGATTCTGGAAACCTTTCAAAGCCAACGAGTGGCAGTTGTGCAACGAGCCGAGCAAACACACACCCACCGTAGTGGGACTCCGCAACCCACCTGAGCCCCGAGCTGCGGCCACAGAGCAGCAGCTCTCAGAGCTGATTGGCAGCCCCACGTTATAAGGTGGCATGCTGATGTTTATGGGCACTCGGACCACAAACTCCGAATATTGACTCTCTAGTTCCCTGGCATGATCATGGGAAAACGTTCCTGGCTGCTGGATCAGGCATCTGTAACATAGTCTGGGCTTTTTCCCCCCCTTCCTTTCGAATGGATCGTTGTAGGTATTTTAGCTTGGCAATAATGGAAGGCGAGTAGCAGACCCTACTTTCAAAAGGTTGATGTGAGATTTTTCCCAGAACGCCCTTTTGTAGGGCTTGTGAGTTGGCTGGAATATCAGAGTTTCTGGAAAAGACTAAAATATAAAATATAAAAATCTGAGCTCATTCCAGCATATTGGCTCTCTCCATTTTGCATCATATTTTAGTCTCATTACATTTCTGGGGCTGGAATTTATGGTATTTGATTGCGACCACGTGTACTGGTGTGATATGGATGTAACTTATTAAAGAGCGGGGTGGGTATAGGCATATTATTTTCTCTGATTAGCTTTTAATGGATGTAGTGGAGACGAGAACAAGGAGCTTAGAAGCACTCTTTGAAACTTACTCAATGGATCAGCTCAAGGGACATGGAACTGAGAAGAAAAACGGCGACACTGCATCCTCAGAAAAGTGCATCTGCCCAAAGCATGGAGTAAGATCAAGGCTGAGGTGCTATGTGAAGGCCAGCATGGGATCCATATCTTTACTATTTTGATTTTGTAAAACGTTGGATCTTTTTACCAATTTCTCATGCTAGGTTTCTTAAATCCGATATTCTGAATCTAAGAGATTGCATTTCAGAGTAATACAATGATAATACTTTCCAAAAGCTTTACCTTACAACCTAGACTGTAAAAGAAAAATCCTTTCAATGATCACATTGAGTTCAACAGGAGTTGGATCCAGCCCTAAAAAAACTCTAGCCTGGGCCGCTGAAGTCACTGGGGATTCTGACATCCATTTCAATGGAGACAGGCTCCCGGCCTAAACCCAACTGTTCTTCTTCACAGACATTAGGCTGTGGAATATTCCTCCAAGGCTAGGGATGGGCAGCACCGTAGCCTAAGACCTACAGATCACAGTTCTGCCTGGACATATTTTTAGTTCCTATGGGTAAAAGTAACCCCCGAAGAAGAGTAAAGCTGAAAGAGAACAGAGATTTGTTTGTCCCTAATGTTGATTGTTTACCTTGCATTTGGCTACACTTTTTGTATAGACAGCTCAGACTTTGACCTACACAGTCTGGCAACTTTTCCCTGCTGTGTGTGGCGGGCCTCTCACACCGTAGCAAGGGAGAGCAAAGCATTTTAAATAAATGTGACTGTGAAATCAACTGTAGTACCTGAAACTACTTGAAATTCTCTCTCTCTTTTTTAATTGACTAGCTGTCAAGTGGAAAATGGCCCTTTAAAACACTAGACCATATACTATGGGAACACTCCTGCCTTGGCAGGAGGATTGACTTATTATGTGTTTTGCGTTTCATCACAAAGTCAATGGGAGTTAGGCCCGTAAATATCTTTGTGAATCCCACCTACTGGTTAGTAGGGCTAGAAACCAGATTCTAGGTCAGAGTCCTCAGGACATACTAGCTACTCTCCAAACTACTATCACCATACATACACCCTCACACGTACTTATAATTCTCCATCTTTTCATGCTATAGCAATTGCATTTTGAATGATAAAAAAAAGGCAGATCGGTCCAGATCCATAACGGTATTTAGGCTCCTAGCTTCCATTGACATCAATAGACGTTAGGAGCCTGAATGCCTCTGCGGATCTGGGCCATGGTATCTCCTGCTAAATCCTGCTCATTTTACTGACACCAGTTGTCCCATTAAGCCATAATGCTGTCGTGTCGATCAGCCAGCTTGTGATGAAGCGTGTACTGTCTGGCCGCTATATATCTTAAAGTGCTGCGAGTCCTCTGAGAGCCATTAGATGATAAATGATACTAGCATGCAAAATCCCACTAATCATATGCATTACCATCATGTCCATCATTCATTATACGGTATCGCTTTAGCTATATGCCACCAAAGAATCAAGTAAGTGGCAAATTAATTTGTCTGGTTTGAGAAACATCTTTTTTTAAATTTATTTCTGAAGATGAGATTTGAGGTTAGTCAGTATGGACCAGTTCATTAAGACGCGGAGAGGCTGGCAAGACCTGGGGGGGGGGGGGGGGGGGGGGCTGGAAAGAAGTATTTCGGTTCCCACTGTTCAGCGCTTAGCGAGTATATGGGGAGGGGCGACAGGGAAAATATAAAATGAGTACAAATCTTGATTGGCTCGATTAGATCAATCTATTTTCTGTAACATTATGTCTTAGTTCAGTACTTCGCCTCTAAATAATACACAACCATCCAGAGTGAGAGAACCCCAGTTCTGCGCTGGACAGGGCTGGCTCTAAAGCTGAGTGAAGGAACCACACCCAGGGGCAGCCGCGCCGTTAGACCCGCTCGGTGAGCACGGCGCCTAAGGCTGGTCTCCTTGCTGCGCTCCTAGGATGTGCTGGGTTCCTGTGATCACTGGCTCATTTGCTCGCCCTGTCCAAGCAGGAGTATTTATTCAGAACATTCAAAGTTCATGTCACAGCTAAGGGAAGGAGACACAGAGCGGTTAGGTGACGTGGCTAAAGTCTCACATCAGCGAGCCAGGGCAGAGCTAAATAAATTCCCTGCGCTGTGCTCGCATCTAACCAATAGGCAAAGCTCTCTTCCCAGGAGAACTGTCTGCGTATGTTGGACAGAAGCTCTTGTTTAAACACAATTATATTTAAGGAGCAGGAGGAAACGCTGTGTAAGCAATATTAAGGTCAGGGCACTGACAGACACCAATGTCTTTGGAAAGGAAATCTCGCCCTCACTTCTTGTGTCAAGCCGCGCACATGCCACGACCCCTGCACATTTTGGGCACAACTAGGTAAGGGTGTGTGCCAGCCTTCACCACGATTTTCCTTTCTATTAGCTTGTTGTTATAGCATTAAAGTGGCATTAGTCAGCATGTGGTGTGTGGGTCTGTGATCACAGTCATGTCAGAAAAGCCGTTGTGCGGGTTGAGGAACTTTTTCTCCACAACAATTAAATTAAATTAAATTATAAGGAGTTTGTATCTCTCAGATTTATGGCCCAGGCATTAAAAAGTTGGGAGAATCAGGCATGAATACTTTACTTTTTCGTGAGCATCGCATACTAGTATTGTGGGTTTCCCATTGCTGTTTCAATGAGGAAACACTTAATGTTTGCATCAGAATTTCCTTTTTTGGGGGGTGGGGACGGAGTTCTTCGGTCCTTTATTGAACGATATTGAAGTACTAAAAGTTTTAAACACAACCCAATGGGAAGAGAAAAATTTCCAGAGTCAGTACAGGGGCTCTCCCAATGTTGGGTATAACTGTCGAATTATTTAACACTGGAATAATATTTTGGATTTGAGCTAACGGATTGGGGTGGGGGAGTGGGGTTGCAGCAGAAGTATGAAGATGCTCTGAGAACCAGTCTCAGTCCGGGTCAGCAGCAAAGGAATAATAACAATAATAAATCCCTACAGCTAAGCTTTTATTTATAAGTTATACACCAGAATTATTTTAATAGAAGCAAGTGGTCCGCTATATCCAGAGCCAGAAGAGACTTTTTTATGAGCGCTCATTTGATTGCTCGCTATACTGAATTCCGCGCCCCGTGCAATGATCGGGGGTGTGTGTCGTGAATGTGAGGAGCTCACAGTGCACCTGGTTTGTGAGCCTGTCGTTCTGCGATCAGCACGAGAATCACAACTCCAGGGCGACCCCCGCACCGCACCGCAGAGCGAGGGCCCGATCCTGCTCCAGCCCTAAGGAACAGCTCCTCTGAGCTCATTTGCTCTCTTTATGAAGGAGTTACGAACCCACTCTGAACTGAACTGTGATTTAACACCAAATGCCTTGTTAAATCAATAGAGCAGTTTCCTGGGAATTTAGCTTACTTAGAAACGTGACTCCCTGTGTGTTTGTTGCAGGTAACGTTAGCAATGGAATGTCTTCAATGCAATCTGCATCTGGGCTGGACTTACGGAAGGAAAGGTGCCTTCACTTTGCAGTACACAAAGTACCCCCCGCACAGACAGCCCCCGCCCCAGACACCTCCTTCTCCTTGCTACTTAAACTCCCACGAATGAAACATTCTGTTAAAGTCGGCGGGAAATCCCCTTGTAAGAATTCAACCAATCTTTACTCCCACCCAGGAAATATTCACGTGGACTCTATGTGCAAACATTATGGTATAAATACCAAGCACAAGTCTTTAAGTGTTGCATTCGTCTGCAGATCACACAGAGTTAAGGGAAGCCTTTTTTATTTATTAGTCTCGGTGCATCTTTTTTTCCTATCAACTATAGAGTCCTAAAATATTTCTCCCTTGTGCTTTGCGTCCCACAAACCGCTGACCACCCCCTTTCACTCTTTGGCAGACATCAATCATTTTCCTGCAGAGGGCTCGGCGAGTTGCACTGAAATGAATGTATTTAAACATCCCTTCAGATCTTTTGATTTCACGTGATCCCAGTTAATAAAGCAGGCAAAGGAGAATCCTTCCGCACTGGATTTTGCTAAGAACGTTACCTTACAAACTCTGATCCCTGTTTACATTCACCTCAAGATAAATCGTCATCTTCAGCTGGTCTGAGGTGTAAACGTTCTGTGCACTGTACCCACTCATTTTCTAGAACGTGTAGGTAGCTTCCCTGGCAGAAACCGAAGGGTCCCTTTACGGGAGACAGCGTGGAACGCAAGAATAGCCTGGGAGGAGCTAACACAGAAGCCCGAGGCAGCGTTTGAACAAGGAGCTCAACTTTCGTGAACCTTTCTCCCTTCTGAATTACTCAGTTCCATCTCGCGGCAGCCTTGCCATTTGGGCTAATTACTACTCTTTGTTGGCAAAAAGAACAGGAGGATTTGTGGCACCTTAGAGACTAACAAACTTATCTGAGCACAAGCTTTCCTGAGCTACAGCTCACTGCATGGGTGCATGCAGTGGAAAAGGCAGTGGGGAGATTTATATACACAGAGAACATGAAACAATGGGTGTTGCCAGACACACTGTAACCAGAGTGATCAGGTGAGGTGAAAAAAGAAAAGGAGGACTTGTGGCACCTTACAGACTAACATGAACTTTCCTGAGCTACAGCTGAATGCATCCGATGAAGTGAGCTGTAGCTCACGAAGGCTTATGGTCAAATAAATTTGTTCGTCTCTAAGGTGCCACAAGTCCTCCTTTTCTTTTTGCGGATACAGACTAAGACGGCTGCTACTCTGAAACCTGCTCTTTATTGGACAGCTAGCGACTGGATTTAATTTACTGAAGACGCACGCAACTAGATTGAAACCCCCAACATTAGAAACCAAGCCACGGTCAACAATGGGCTCAAATCCTGCGCTCCCGTCCGACGTGCAGAAAGGAGGGCATTGGCTAGTTCACTGTGCAGAAGTGGGGGTGGCTGATTCCCACCGCTGCCAACCCTAAAATTATCCTGCTAAAAAGTGCAAGAATGGGTTTGGTTCAGCTGATGTCTGGGAGCGTAAAGCAGGTCACTGCTCCTGCCGCGCTCTGTAGTTGCAGGGCGTTGACAATTTAGGATCATTAAGAACAACAACAAGAGCTCTCAGATCCCACCTCGGGATTTAAACCTGCGCTTCTTACACAGGCCCGAGACTATGTGATTGACCGCAGAGCTTGGAGTATGCTTAACATCCTAGGATTTTATTAGACTTGTCTGCCTTTCCCTTTAACATCATCAGTGCACCACGCTCTGGTTTTTTTGCGTTGAAATTGTGTAACTAGCTACACATGAGCTACACTGGTAGTAATTGGGCACAGTGTATAAGATACACCCCGAGTTCAGCCGACAGCTTTCTCCTGGCTCCTCTTGTAACAGCTCGTGTGTAGGGAGGCTCTCCAGCTGCCGCAGGACAGAGCTTTGCCCCCTAGCAAGTCTTTGGAACTGAACAGCTGGTTAGCATGAGGGTCCTTTGTGTCCGTTTTGCATCGGACTGCAAACAGCATTTGGCTGGACCAGAGAAGGAATGCAAAGGGTATAGCCTTGGGCCCCCGTCTCTGATAGAGGGGGAGACCAGCCCTCGGAGCCGGAGGTTCCAGGGATCCCCCTGGGGCTCTTCTGGTTGTAGGTGGGGTTGGATGTCGCCTCTCTGCCGTTTATACCAACGCTACTGCTAGTAACTACATCCACTGCCCTCCTGCTCCGTGGTCTCTGCTCACCTGAAGGCGGGTCAGAAATGTGTATGAAGGGGCAATATCCATAATTACAGCGTGTAAAATCGAACCGATTTCAGATCGTTACACTCCCATGCCTGCGCCTGGTTCGAGGCGGGTAAGGGGGGCCCTGAAGTTCAGGCGCAAGGAGCAAACCCCAACGAAACAGGGAGCGCGTTGGTGTAAAATGACTTCCTTCGGAATTCCCCAAAGCCAGCCCAACCTCAGCACATGCTGGGGGTGGTGTCCGGTGTCTGGCGGCGCCTCTTGAGATGACCTTGCTGGGTCAGGCGCGAACCGAACCTGTGAACCCCCCAGGGAGCCGTTCCCAACAGGGCAGCGATGCAAGGCGGCTATCTGGCCCCCAGCAACTGGAGTGTTGGGCTTCTGACGGCAGGCCTTGTCTCGCAGCCCCGAGCCAGGGAAACCCCCAGTTTTGTCACGACTAAGGGCTGCCGGAGGAGATTTTAAGGTCAAGACTCCACCGTAGAAGATCAAAGCATCCTAGCTGATGAAATCATGTGACCTGTTCCGTCTCCTCTTTCACGAGACCATCTCTAGATCTGAAATACCAAGGGAAGGTGCCCTAGACACGCCTGGCATTTTAATATAGGTGCCTGGATAGTCCCATCCGGGGGGCGGGGGAGGAGGCTGATGTGATTTTTTATTTTTAACCCTGTGCTAGGTTTTACAGCATTATCCTAGCGGGAAGAGAGGCTGTCCCTCCTGAACTAGGCGATGTTGATCACGTTTGACAGCGGTCGTCCCCTACGTTCACACGGGTCTCTATGGTTCTATTTTTTCTAATCCCCACACTTTCATGAATGAGTAGGGACGAGCCTACAAAGCGGAACTGCTGATTTCCCCTCCCCCGGTCCCCAACAGAGCTTCCACCTCTCTGTTTATACGAGCCCCCACACCTACTTCATTACAGATCCTGTTTGCCCGGGACTGGCACTTGGTACTTAGGACGCTCAAATGGAACCGCTCGCACTTTCTAAGAGCCTTTAATATATTTTCAATTGCTGTAAGTCATGTTTTGATTGAATTTAGCGCTGATTAGAGTTGAGCATCAGTTTACACAACAAGAATTTGTTTCATTCAGCTAAATGAGCATGACGTGTTCGGTTTATGAGCCATATAGCTAATGGTAATGACCAGAGCTGATTGATTTCTAATGTGATTGTAATTACATAAATGTAAGGGAATTAAAAAAAAATCAACACACCGTTAATTGGGATTTTTTTGGGGGGGGGGGACGGGGAGGGTAGTGGAGAAGAAGGGGAGTTACCAACCCACCCCGGTTGTATGAACAATAAATGTGCCTATATAAACGAATAGCTCTGGGCTTTGTTTAAAGGGAAAAGTACAATGCACTTAACTCACTGAATGCTTAAGCTATATATCCTGCATTGCACCATATCACTTCCTCTCTGCTAACCCCCTAGGCACTTCCTAGATCCCAATAAGTTTGCTCAGAAGCCTCACACACTTGTTTCTCGAAGAACATGCACACAAAGCATTTCACAGGCTGGGGACCGATTTCCCAGGCAACTCCTTCCTAGCCCGGGTGCACTGTCTATGTACTTTGCCAGCCCGCTCCCAACTCCACTCTCCGTAGAAGTCTGACGGCCGCCAGCAACCGGGGCTGCCTGCTCCGGGATCAACGGGGTGGCGGGGCCGTGTGAACGCTCGCGCCGAAGCATCCAGCTCTCTCTCGGTGTGGAAGGGCACCGAGGCGTGCAGAGGCCTGGGAGGGGAGTTTCAGCCATCATCAGTGTTTTGGGTCACTGAGCGACTGGCGGGAGCGCCTGTAGTTTACACAGCCAGCAAGGCGGCGCCTCGCCCGCTGGCTCTCTCCGCGGGAGGCACCAAGATAACCCGCAGCGAACCCTGGTTGGGAGACAGACACAGCACCAGCCTCCGCATTCGCGGGTGGAGGGCTCGGCGGGCAGAGACGGATGAGGACGCCGGATTTGCAACAGGTAAACAGCAGGGGCGGGTCTGCAGGCTCCTCGGGCCGGAAGCTGGGGAGGGAGGGAGAGGAGGCT